>NC_134541.1:64578218-64887959 GCF_050624435.1 Tenrec ecaudatus | reverse complement strand
AATTCTGGGCTTCTTCCCTCTCCCTATGTAGTTGGTAATCTGTTTTCCAATTCTTTGAAGAAGGATGATGGCATTCCTATCAGGATGCATGCCAGTTTCTTCTTAATAGGTGGGCCTCTTAGTCCACAAAGCCTGCTGACTTCAAACATTTTTTCTTCTCATTCACTTGTTTTAGAAATAAATTGAGTTGATTTTTTTTTACCATTTAGAACCTTACCCTAAAGATTTTTCAAACCGTGTGGAACTCTGCCTGACATCGGTTAGCCAAAGCTAAGATATACTCGGTAGCTACAAAGACTTCAAGCTGCTACTGCCCTTCCAAAGCTCCCTGAGAAAGAAATGATCTATTTTGATGTTGAAGGACACTGTGTAGGCACAGGTAAGCACCCTCCCTCCATTTCTCTTCCCCCAAATTTCCTTTGCTCTCTTCCCCTTCTTCTGGCATCCATGTTCTGTTTGCTTATGTAAAGCCTCCTGACAGAAGTAGCTGCCCCCAGCAGGAGACTGTCAGTGCGTGCCAAATACTGACCCCTGGATATAATGTGTTTTGCAACAAGCCAGATCATTTTCCTTCTTCATTTCTGAAAATTTTTTCCAATTTGGCAATGATGTGTTGTTGTTAGGTATCGACCAGTAGCACCAACCCATAGCAACCCTATTTACAACATAGTCAAGTACTGTGCTGTCCTTAAAATGGTTATGTTTTAACTCAATATCGCAGCTACTGTATCAGTCCATTCAATCAGGGATCTTCCTCTTTGTCCCTAATACTCTACTTCACCAAGCATAATGTCCTTCTCCAGATCTTTGGTCTCTCCTGCAACATGGCCAAGGTACACGAGACAGGAAGCTTCCCCATCTGTACTTCTAAGCAGCATGCTGACTAGCCTTTTTTCAAAAGCTGTCTGTTTGTTCTCCTGCCAGATCACTGTACTTTAGGTATCCTTCACTAATGCCATAATGCAAATGAATCAATTCTCCTGCAGTCTTCCTTATTCAATAGTGAACTTCTTATGTATATGAGCAATTGAAAATACCATGGCTTCAACACCCATTTGCAGGATTCCCCAAGCAGATTAAGTCTCTGTTGAATCCCATCTGAGTACTCAACTAAGTGATGGGAAAGTTCTTGCTACCATTGTATAATGGGTGGATTACTGAATTTGCAGTTAGGTCAAAATATGACACCTTATCATTAATTTCCCTCTTGAGCCAATGAAGAATTGCTCTAGTTTTTAATACTTTCTGCTTTGTTATCAATTGATGTGTTTTTTTGTTTCATTGGGTCATTGTTGTTGGGCTATTAGGTTGTATGTGTGTATGGTTTTCTGTGTATAAAACAGAGATTAGGGAAATATACAGAGACAACAATAGGATCAATAACTTCAAAGTCCATGACAGGGGAGGCTGGCAGGAAGTGGAGGACTAACAATGAGTACAGCGAAGAAGAAAGGGCCTGGAATTGATTGCAGCAATGGTTCCAAAATCTCTCTGAATCTGACTGAACTACTGAAGTACATGAGATGGGAATTGTATATCAGTGGAGTTGTTAAGAAATAAGCTAATTAAAAAT
Source organism: Tenrec ecaudatus (assembly GCF_050624435.1). Taxonomy (NCBI): domain Eukaryota; kingdom Metazoa; phylum Chordata; class Mammalia; order Afrosoricida; family Tenrecidae; genus Tenrec; species Tenrec ecaudatus. The sequence continues at coordinate 64,886,386 of NC_134541.1, read as the reverse complement.
ATAGAATGTGGAAATAAACAAAGCCATGACTTAATTCAGGGAGGTAGATCTTTGACCTCAAAGTGCCATCTTTACTCATCCACACTTGAACGAGGTCTTGCGTAGCTGATTTTCCTTTGATTTCCTGAGTGCTGCTTCCATGCTCATTGATTATGGATCCAAGTAAAATGAAATCCTTGGCAACTTTTCTCTCTTTATCACGATTCTGTCTAAGGTTACAGTTGTGAGGATTTCCTAAATTTCATTTTGTTAGGTTTTCTTGACAATGAGTTGCAGTTCATACCGAAGGCTGCAGTCCTTCATTCTCACCAACAAATGCTTCAAGTTTTTCCCTCTTTCCGCAAGTTAGGCTGGGGCCTCTATGTTTCAAATATTGTTAATATGCCTTTCTCCAGTCCTTATGCTTCATACTCTCTAGTATTTAGTTGCTCAGCATATAGATTGAACAAGTACGGTAAAAGAATACAACCTAATGCAGACCTTTTCTGAGTTTAAACCATACATCATTCCCTTGTTCTGTTCTAACAACTGCCTCTTGGTACAGGTATAGGTACTGCGTGCACCATATGATGGAGTTAATCTTCTCCTAGCTTAGAAATTCTGGTTTTAAAAAATAATAACATATCATAATATGAAACACTATGGGCTATAGAAGAAAGGACAATCAAACTCAAGTCACTGCATGATTTTTGACAAATTCTAGTTGTGTGATCTTGGGTTGGTAATTCAATCTCTCTGAAGTACTCTTTTTTCCCTATGGACCATTGGAGGAACAGTAACTTGTAGGTTAATTATGAGGAGAAAATGAGCCATGCAGGTAAAAAATATATTTTCAATAGTTCATATTATATGTAGTAGGTACTCAATAAATTTAACTGTACGCCTTCCTGAAGAACTCACTACTTTTACAAAGCAATCCTTCTGCTTTAATTATAACTTGGAGATTCTGTGGGCCTAAATTCAGTCAAGAATACACCTTTGTCATCAGACTCATTCCCAGAATGTCACACTCTCCCTAAGGGGTCTGACTACAGTAGAGGTTGAAGCTAGGACACTCTCACAAGAAGAGATTAAGCACTGCATTCATTATGACTTTGGAAGGCTGCCTTATTTTCTTCCAAAGAGGAGAGAGATTTATGGCTATATTTAATGAATGCTAATAGTTTTCCTTATCAGTAGGTAGCAATTCAAACATTTTTGTGTCTGGTAAGGTTAAAGTAAACCACCAGAGTAGCCTTATAAAACTTGAAAGCTAGTGATTAGTCTTGACAAAACTGGCTGGGAACAGGAATTTCTGTAAGGATATATAAGTCTGGTTTCGTTGTAATATTATTTTTCAGTGTTTGACAGTTTTACATCTTCCCTCGAAGAAGAGGGTTGTCACATATGCATGCAGATTTTTTCCCTTTTCTTAAATATACGGCAGTTGTATTTTTTAACTAGTGTAATCTTGTTGCTAAGTGAAGGAAAGCAGAGGGATTTTCCTAATGAGTTAGGGGGAAAAAAGTATTCACATAGCCTAATGTTAATTTTCAAATAGACTGATTCAATTAACATTTATTAGAAACCTATTCTTCATGGGAAATATTATATATATCTGTACCCCCTCCTGCCCAAAATAGGGAAAAAGCTCCACTGGGTGGAGCTTCCATAGTATGTATTTTTCCTTCTAGGTGAGCATTGAGAAAATTCCTCTGAATTAGTGCACCCAGTGGCATGAACTGGGAAAGTTCTCTCTGGTCACAGTGAATTTTTTTAAAAAGTAGTTTCACCTAAACCTCTTTCTTTTTTTTTTTAATGGCTGATTTAAGAGAACAGTGTGCAGCTGTGAAATTTTGTTTCTTGCTAGGGAATAATTTTGCAGAAATTATTGTGATGTTGAACACAGCTTACAAGGACAGCATTATGGGAAAAACTCAAGTGTGTTTAGAAAACACACATTGTTTTGACACGAGTAGTTTGCTCATTTCCAACAATATAAAATGTTGATTGGTGACAAATGTCATTCGGGTTATATGTCAACTTCCCACAGATAAAAATGATGACTCGTAGTGCATTTGGAGTTCATTCTACCAGGTCAGACTATTAATCAAGTTTTCTATTGAGAGGTTCTGAAAAGATTCCATAACAGTGTGCAACAAAAAGGCTGAATTTTTTGGCAGAAGGGAGACTGGTTTTGCCACCATGACACTGTGTCTGCTCAGGCAGCCATCTCAGTATGACAGTTTTTGGCAAAATACAGGATACCTCTCTTGCTTCATGCACCTTACTCACCTCATCTTGGCTCTGTGAAACTTCCTTTTGTTCCCTAGAATGAAGAGGGACATGAAAGGACAGTGATTTCATGACATAGAAGAGGTGACAAAAAAACGAGAAAGGTGCTGTCAGCCATCCAAACAGCTGAGTTTGAAAAATATTTCCAAAAATGGAATTTCAGATTTGACAAAAGTATTGTGATTGAGAGTACTCTGAAGGTGATAAGGTTGTTCTGTAAAACAAACAAATAAATAAATAAATAAATAAATAAATAGATAAATACATAGCTTTGAAAAAAATCCAGTTGTTTTGTGGTATTCCCTCTTATATACGCCACATAATCCTTACAGTATCCCTATAATACTTGGCTTCTTAGAGTACTGTGATTTTGAGAGGATACATGATCTGTCCAAGGTCATAATTTAAATACTGTATCGGGCACAGATTAGAATGCACTCAGGGCATTCAGACAAGGGGGGCAAGAAATCGATGATAGAGCACAATGAAACGGGGATGGAAACCTTGAATTCTAAGTCTTTTTGAGGTGATGGCTTACAGGAAACCATCCTCATGCTTCCAAAGATGAAAGAACACCATGACTCAATGCTAAAAATAAGTGGGTTTTTAATTTATAAACAATTAAATCATATCATATATTATAGCATTTTATTATATAATATGTATTATTTTGTAATTATATTTATAAATATAAATTTATATGATATAAATATATTATCTATTTTATTCTATATATATTTATATAGATATTATATAAACAATTAAATCATATAAGAGATATAATTGATATTATAGCATGAGATAAGTTTTAAATTATGTTCTTTAGCTTATAGCTATAATAATAGCAACTCCAAAAAATAATTACATCGAAATTGCTTGGTTTCTCTGACACTTCCAACGGGGGTCATGATTGATCCTATAAAAGTCAGATATTTTGTATCACAAAGTCTTTCACTCCGAAAATAATTAAGAGCATAATTCACCTTAAATTTCAAAACTTTTCTCATTCTCCTTTCAAGGAAGAATTTGATAGGAAAAATGTAGTAGTGTAAAATTTAATTTTGGTCCCCAATATTGTCTCATCTCTAGAAATGGCCTAACTTTACGAAAATTATTTAGCTTCCCTGAATATGTATTTGTTTATGAATTGTTTTAAATTCTAATACACATTAAATTGTGTATTAGATGTTGATTCACAGAGAAATAAATTTTCCATTCAGCAAGCAATTTCTGTATACTTTGTTTTTTGTCATTAATCACCATGTCCACAAAGTAAAATCACGTATTCCCCCGAGACTGGCCAAGGGGACAGAAGGAGAGACTGCTAGACCAGACACAGAAGCAAGAATGCTTTCCTTGCAACACTCAGCAGGAAAAGCAAAACCCAGACTCACGACCCTCAAGTCAATACCATCTCATAGTGGGTCTATATGACAGGGTGAAATACTCCTGTGAGTTTCTGAGATTGTAACTATTAAAGAGAGTAGCAAGCCCAGTCTTTCTCCCTCAGAATGGCTGGTGGTTTTGAACTGTTGACCTTGCAGCTAGCAGCTGACTCATTAAAATTGTCAAACTCCTAAAAACAGGCCTCCTCTCTTTTAATAAAAAGTTTTCAGCAATTTTTCACAACTATTGCCTCTTGTGCTGCCTTGTGGAGTATAATCTCCCAAATTCCTCTAATCTGCTTCTTAAACTGTGTAGTTTGGGTGAGTCTGAGGTCCATAGACCAATGGAACAGGATATAAAACCCAGAAATAGATTAAATAAATAAAGCATCCACCTACAGACAACTAGTTTTCCACACAGGACCAAGAAACATTAAAAATAGGCACCCTCTTCAACAAATGGAGCTGGAAAAATTGGATAGCCATCTACCGAAGAATGAAACAGGACCTGTACCACAGCCCATGCTCACAAATGAACTCAGGATCTATCAGAAATCTAAATGCAACCACAAAGTTATAAAGACCATCAATGCGCAAATTGGTATAAACTTAAGGGCACTACTAGATACAATAGAGGAAGCGCACACAGTGGAAGACAAAATAGTGCCTGAGAATATTAAAAATAGAACACTTTTATCAGGGGTGACAAACTCAAAACTCGGGCTATTTGGTGCAACAAGCAAGATTCACATGGGCCACATCATATTTACAAATTTTGTTAAATTTATATTCTGATGTGAAGATTCAGGAATATGGATAGGATAATTAAAACACTATACAATTGCTTTTATTTAAACATTTATTTTATTTAATGTATTTATAAAACAAAAATTATTATTTTTTACCTGAAACTTGCCAGCACTTTCCTCTTACTAGTTTTCACTCACCTCTTATGTTGTGACTGGAAAATATAAAAAAGAAACTAATAAAAAACACAAAATGTTGGACAGTTAACAAACATGATGCACAATTGTAATGGGTTCCTTCTAAAAATGTGAACTAGCACTGCCGTGAGGTATGACTCATAACAGCACCACTCAGAGTGCTCTCTTTAACCTTTACGCTATTGGGATCTATTTACATTATGTGCCACTGAGAGCGGCAGACATATCGCTTCCAAACATCTCTGGAACTGAGTCAGCACGGTTATACACTTCCACAGACCCCCAGGAAAGACACTGGGCCACGTGCATAATCATCTTCAGTAGTTAAAGGGTTAACAAGGGAATTGTGTGTACAGTATTGCCACAATCTCGCCTAAGCACTATTTTCTTCATAACAATTTTTCCTACTTTGATTTTATTTCAGAGCATTGTGGGCCACAAAAAAAAATTACCTTGGGGGCTGCATGTGGCCCATCAGCCGCCAGTTTGATGCCCCGGACTTATATGAATCAAAAAATTCCATCAAGAGAGTAATCAAGAGTCCATGAATTGGTGGGGAAATGACATGAGACAAAGGAAGTATTAATAAAATCTATAAAGTTTTGCAATACATCAACAAGGAAAAAATCAACAACCAAAACAACTACTTAAAAGGTGAGCAAAGGATATAAATAGACAATTCCCAGTGGATGACAATAACATATGGGAAAATGCTCATATGTTCACTATGAGCCATACAGGAAATGCAAATCAAAACAAAATGAGATGTCATCTTACATCTACAACCATATCCCTACTAAAAGCGAGGGAGTGAGAGAGAGAGAGAACAACAAATGCCGCAGAGTATTGGAACTCTTGTGCACGGCTAGTGGGCTTGTAAATATGCACAGACACTGTGAAAAGTGACATGGTGACATTTAAACGACTGGCAGTCCACCATGTGGCCCAGCAATACCTCTGCTGCGCACACACCCCAAAGAAATAAGAGGCAGAACACAAACAGATGAAAGCTCACCCATGCTCATTGAAGCATAGTTACCAGTAGCAAGAAGCTGGCATCAGCCCAAATCCCCATTAATAGAAGAATGAATAAAAAACGCTGGCACCTATATACAATAGAATATTACATATCCCTGAACAAACAGTGATGAATCCATACAACACCTCATGACATGGATGGATCTGGAAACCATTATGCCGAGTGAGGTGGCTCAATCTTAAAAGGAGATTATATGAGTCCACTAGTATTAGGATAAACACCAAGGTGAAGGCAGGTCTGCTCCCTGGTCACATAATTCACTAAACCAGTCTGCCAAGAAACACTGAGTCAGCCTTGCACCCAGGAAGCATACAACACCCTTTCTACATCTATATCTTAAAATCCACTTTAGCAGGAGACCTCACTTGAACTGGGGTCAATTATTCAAGATCAGGAGAGAGGATGAGGTTAGTTGATACTGTAAAAAATTGAGCTAAGGTCACCCCAAATAAACAGACACTCCTACCACAGTGAGAAGAGAACCTGACTGGAGATTCAAGTTGTGGGGAGCAGGCATGCATGTCGGAGAGAAGGCAAATGCATTTCTACATACAGGAAATGGGGAACCCCAAGCTCCCTGGTGGGAAAATGCATTCACAATACTTATGTAGAACCCAGGGGGCAGAATATGCCTGGCACTGTGTTCCTAATCAACCACTTTGATCTAGCTTCTGTCCAGCTCCTGGTAACCCAAGCCATGTGATATAGACTACTTGGGACTTCAGATTCTGTTTTTTCTAGGCTCACTATATCCTTCATCGGCCACACCAGGAGGACTCCATTTGGAAACCCCACTAAGTGAACTGGGCTTTACACATAAGTTCTAACTTCAGGGGACATCAATTCGATGAAATATATATACATAAGCTTTTCGCTTTAGGTGCTCAACTTTGATCTTATAACATGTATATGCTTATGTATTAAACTCTTCTAATATAATAAGGAACAATGAAATTATATATGTCAACTTTAAAATCGAGATCTCTAAATAATCTGATAATATTAAAATTAGTTTGAAAAGGTGTGCTACAATTTTATCTAAATTCAGGCCCAATGAAAGACATTATCCCCCGAACACCACACGTACTGTGCACTTAGGGAGCTTCTTGCTTTAAGCACTGGCAGAGACACAAGCCAGAAGCGTCATGACAAGATCTGGGGCAATATCTCAGGCTGCTTTGGACATCATGCCTCATTCCTTTAAATTGGAGGGTCTCCCCCCACCATCTTCGGGATGAGGAGCTCTGGTGGTGAACTGCACGGTAAGCAATTCGAAACCACCAGCTGTTCCACAGGAGAAAAACGGGACTTTCTTCTCCCACCAGAAACACTGTCTCAGAAACTCACGAGGGCAGCTCTACCCTGTCCTACAGGGCTGCCATGGGTCAGCATTGACTCGATAGCATTGAGTTTTTTGTTTTGTTTTATCTTTAGGACAAATGGAACAAAGGCCGTTTACTTTGTGGGTCTTATATGATCATTTTCTGACCCTCAAATAATCATCTTCACTAGTTTAGCAATTAAAAATAAATAAATCCTAGGAGCCACATAAGAAGCACAAGGAATTTATTCATTCCAGAAGATGGCTGCCACTCCTATTGCTATACTCACGGATTGGGGCAATCAGAGCTAAACACCAGCCTCTCTTACATGTACCCGGGGAGGGACCAGCCCACCTAAAAAGAGTACAAGGGAGGCACAGAAGGAAAGATTTTCCCCAGGACAGAGACATTTAAACCTCACCTGAAAAGTTCAAGCTGGGTATGGGTTACCCAGTAAAGACTAGTTAATTCTAAAAACCCAGTTGCAAGGGACTACCCTCTCTGGAAAGGCTGTAACATGAAGAGCAGAGTAGGAGACGTCCAAGCTTTTTTCCATAATGCCTTCCACTTTCCTCATGGGTATCCCAAATCTAATTCTATTGGACACGCCTCTGGGAAGAATCTTTAAGACTTCATGGCACTGCAAGAATGTTCCTCAATTTTACAGGAATTGTAAGATTGGAACTTCCTTCTTGGTAATCGTGAGAAAGGATAATCCAGGACTTGAGAACAGAAGCCGGCTTCCAATCTCCATACAGGGGACCCCAGGAGCCAATGGTTCCTTCAGCCTGGCACCTTCCTCTTCAGAGCTCTTCATGCCCAGTGAGAATGAGGTGGAGAGGCAGAGGGAGACCAGACCACCACCTAAGGCCAGGTGTACTCAAACTCTTCCACTACATGAAATCACAGGGCCCATCACATTAATCAGTGTCCAAGCCCTATTCAACAGACAGAACGCAAGGAGCATTAAAGGTAAATTGAGGGGTGGAGGTTACAGATGGCTGAGCAAAATCATTAAACAATGGAGAAAAGGAGGATTAAAAAATCAATTTATAACTCAATCTTCGCCAGACATCAGAAAGAAATTATAAACGTTAAGGAAATTCTGAGAAATTGAGGAGAAGTTTGCCTGCAGGGAAGAAGTTCAATAGAATTCTGCCGCTTTAGTGTGATATGCTCTCCTTGCAGATGTATGGAGCTAAAATCCCCCTTGCAATGAGAGTGGGATGCCTAGTGCAGGCAGAGGCAAAGAAGCCTATCCGAGGTCCTGGCACTGAAGCCGCTGGGCTTCATTTGGATCTCTATCGATTCCAAAGTTGCCAGTAATTCACATCTATTGTTATAATCTGTGCTTATCATCTCCTTTCCAAGGCCCTGCACATTATGATGAGCCTTAGTGAATGCGTAGGAAAAAGGATAATGTGTGGCAAAATTACAGGACATAAAATCCTGCATCCACCTTTCTTAAGGAAACCAAAATTCCTAATTGGGTGGCCAAAACAGATAAAGGATTGAAATGCAAACTCCCTGTTAAATCAACTAACCTTGCTCTGAAGACTCAGTCACCTGCAAGTACATTTTCTTCATTCCCATATATGCTAGTTGTTACATCACAGTTGTTAATCTGTGTTGTTAGGGTGTAATCTAAAATTATGTCAATTGCCTATTTAGTTACTCTTGCCTATAGGGGAGATAGATCCTTGGAATAAGAATGCTTTGTTAGATTATCATAATCCATAGCAAGTGTTGGTAAACTAACACAGTGTTAGATTAGCTAAAAGAATCCCTGTTCTGAATGTAGGTGAAGGGATACTTTGGGCAATAAAAGATATGAAATAATAATATAATTTATTAAGGGTTCATGAGGGTGGTAGGTGGGGGAGGGAGGGAATAAGGAGGAGCTGATATCAAAGGGCTCAAGTAAAAAAAAATGTTTTCAAAATGATGACAGCAACATCTGTACAAATTCTCTTGATATACGGTAATTGATTTATGTATTGTTAAAATATCTGTAGGAACCTCTAATAAAATGATTACAAAACTGAACAAATATAGGTTTACTATTAAGATAGCAGATGGACATTTGGCCTCCACTCAAGTAATCTCTCAATGCAAGAACACTTTGTTCTATTAAACTGGCATTCCATGATGCTCACCTTCCCGACACGATCGCTGAAGACAAATGTGTGCCTAAGCAAATGTGGTGAAGAAAGCATCTGGTACTCGGTTATGAAAAGATATAGTGCCTGCGGTCTTAAAGGATTGAAGGTACATAAGTGACCATCTAGCTCAGAAGCAACAAAGCCAACATGGAAGAAGCACACCAGCCCATGTGATCATTAGGCGTCGAAAGGATCAGGTGTCACCCATCAAGAACAAAAAAATCATATCAGTGTGAATGAGGGGGCATGCAGATTGGGGACCCAAACTCATCTGTAGGCAACTGGACATCCCCTTACAGAAGGGTCTCAGGGAAGAGACAAGCCAGTCAGGGTGAAGTGTAGCAAAAATGAAACACACAACTTTCCTCTAGTTCTTAAATGCTTCCTCCACCCACCCCTATCATGATCCCAATTCTACCTTACAAATCTGGCTAGACCAGATGATGTACACTGGTACAGATAGGAACTGGAAACACAGGGAATCCTGGACAGATGATTCCTTCAGGATCAGTGGTGAGAGTGGTGATACCTGGAGGGTAGAGGGAAGGTGGGATAGACAGGGGGAACTGATTACAAGGAGCTACAGTATATCACTCCCTCATTGGGGAATGGTCAACAGAAAAGTGGGCGAGGGGAGACATCAGTCAGTGTAAGACATGGAAATATGATGATTTATAACTTATCAGTGGGGAAGGGAGGGAGGGGAAAAATGAAATGTTTTGAGAATGATGATGGCAACAAATGTATAAGTGTGCTTGACACAATGAATGTATGTATGGGTTGTCCTAAGAGATGCATGAGCCCCCAATATAATGATTTAAAAAACAAAAAGAACAAACAAAAACCGAATCCCTTTCTGTTAGGGAAAATTCTGACCCTTTTGAATATGCCATGTTAAACAAATATTTATCTCCCACTTTAAACTTTAGCAAGATTTTACCTCATACAATTATAGTTAAATTGTGGATTCCTCATTAGTAACGAACTACCTCTGGAAATCCAGCTCCTTCTTGAACCGCTGTACATATATATCCTCACTGGCCTTGGTAGTAGATAGTTTGTAGTAATACATCAAGCTCATCCTTGAAATTTAGAGGGGTAGTCTAGAGACTGTTATAAAGCTGAAGCCTGTAACCTGTTACCTCCCAACTCATGTTGATATATGCTGAGATAACTGTGTAGAATTACAATTGGAGATACTAAGCCTGTGTGATAATTCCCTAATGGAAACTAGTCTGTCTCATGTACATTTTTCAATACTATGTTTTTTGGGACAAGTTCTATGTGAGCATTATGGGAATGTATTCCTGTGTAGTGGATCCAATTTCACCAGTATAAGTGATCCCACTTCTATTGCAGCAGATTTACATGGGAAATCGCCTGTTTAGATTTGTGGTGAATGCATGCACAGTGTATCTTGGGGATCTCTGAGATAACCTTTACATATTCAGAGTAAAGATGCCAGGAAAAACTGGAAGATTGATGTCAAAAGATTGCATGTTGTAAGTCAGGAGGAAACCCCTCAATCTAACACCGAGGCAGGGATTGATCATTTTTGAGAGCTTTAATCTCTAGCTATAGTACAGTTGAATTAGAAGTCCTTTTTTTGAAATTGATCAATCACCAAGTAACAAACACAGACAAAGTTACTGAGGAGATGGGCGTGAAACAGTGATCCTTGCACTCGTTGGCCACAGTGTCACCAGACCACAGAGTGTCTTTGGACGTTTTACTGGCCCAGGAAAAATGGAGTCCTTGTGGTAATGGGCACTTCTCGCTGCATATGAGCAAGTAACACAGAGCAAGTAGAACATGAAATATGAGGTATTAGACAATGGGCCACACGGCTATGCGCTGTAACACCCTTACCAATATCGGAACTGTTTGCGTGGCTGCTACCTGGAATAGGCACGTGAGCGAGGGCAGCTTTACAGGGGATGGTAAGAACTTTAACTTGCGTTCTGTTCATAGTTTAGTATGTATAATTAAACTGGTTTGTCCTTACGGCCTCATATGTGGTAAAGGGAGCAAAAAAACAAACAAACAAACAAAAAACCTCAGCTTGTGCCAAGGTGATGTAGATAGGCTCTGAAAAACACTGAAAGATAGTTGATGGAGACCTTGCTTGTATCTAAGCCCTGGTGGAGAACCAGATGGTATCTGGTGGCAAACGAGCACCATAGGGTCAAGGAACCTTCTTCAGCCACCATCTCAGAGCCCAGCTAAGCATAGTTGATCATGAGCGTGCTACCCTCGACCTCTAAACCAGAAGTGGAAATGCATCAGTGCCAGAAACCAAGAGGCATTTTGTTGTGCAGAGATCTACAGCCTGAAAACAGAGAACTATGTTACCATCCCATGCCTTCAATCATTCCAAAAGCTGTCTTGAGTATTCCACACATATACTTATAACTGCTGAACTACAAAGATAACTAGCACATAGCCTAGGAAGGCAGGGAGAATATGCTTATAAAAAGATAGAGATGGGGTAAATTAATTAAGGCAGGCAGAAAAGCCCACACTCATACACCCACGCACACACATACACAAAAGAATTATGTAGCTTGGCCTAAAAATGTCCTTCTCAGAACTAGGATATTCGGGGATTCAGGGGTTAACATTATCTGTCCTATCATCACAGTGAGATTAACCACCCCTTCCTGTTACTATCACAGAACTGAATTTCGGAATCTTTGGAGAAAAAAAAAATCAGGTTCAATAATAAGTGTTATTAACCTTGTATGATTCTTGGTCAAACATAGCATACACAAGGGATCAATCTGTTAGCCACCCCTCTTTTGTCTAATGATTATAACTGAGAATCTCCCCGAGATCAAGTGAGTGTTGAAAGATTTTCGGAAACAACAGCCTTAGTTGACCCAGAGGAGATCCAGACGACAGAGCAGATGCCGGTTAAAGAAGGGCCTTTCTTCTGAAGCCCATGCGTTTCAACTCCACCTCTGAACTTCAGACCAAAGATTATAAACTGAGCTACGCCTGTGGAGGACTTACAGGCTGCCTAGAAAAAAATATCTTCATGCCAAGCATCTCTTCACCTGGAAGGGTCTGCTTCCCTGTGTTAAGCTAGGTTGTCTAGAGAAACAAACTAGTGACATTTATATATGTGTGAGAAAGAACTTCCTATCAAGAGGGAATTCCAGCCCAGTCCAACAGAAGTCCACGAGTCTGATGCTAGCTGGAAACCTCTTCAGACTCGCATAGCTGCAGGTCAATGACACAGAAAATTGAAGCAGGATGCAGGAAAACGTAAGCCAGTGGGTGTAGCATCTTGTGGATCCAAGGTCAATGGAAGGATGGCAGGACTCTAATAACTCCCAGATTGGCTCCCAGAGCCAGTGGCCCACATGGGGCTGCCGCTGGAGGCACACATATTTAATTTTACCTTCTTGTCTTCCAAATGATTATGAAAATATATGAATATTAATTCAGTGAAAGGTCTTATGCAGTAACAATATGTAATTGGGAAGAGATTGTGAAAATGCAAGGGTCAGATTGCATTGTTGTGATTTTCAAAGACAAGGAGAAAATGAGTATTTTCCTCAGACTGTTCCAGGTGTTTGCACTTTCTCTCTCTCTGTGGTAGTTTCCTTTACAAAGGTTTATAAAAGACACATGGGTAGATGCTTTTAAACACAGAAAACATTATTTTCTCTACAGAGGTTAGTCAAATGGGCATTGTAAATAAATTAGCTTGGTCGACATCTTTGGACACTAACAGACATTTATATACTGCTCACTAGGTGAGCATTGTTGGAAGTAAATCCACAAATTCTCCATTTTATAAGGTTTATAGCTTACAAAATATACCACTTATTTATCTTCATATAATCCAAATTCCCCCATCTCCTTCCAGTCTGTAACTGTGTTAGTCTGGGTACTTTAGAGAAACAAATCCACAGAAACCCATGTATAAGAGAGAGTTTTATATAAAGGGTAAGTGCATGTCCAGAAAACATCCCAACTTAGTGCTGCTCAAGCCCTCAAGTCCAACATTAACCCATATTTCCAACACCAACCCACAAAGTCCTCCTCTATCTCACAAAACACAGGCAATGCTGCCGACTGCAGGAGGAACGCCGAGTCAGTGAATGAGTAAGCATCTCAGCACTGGCAATGGTCTCCAAAAGGCTTCTCCAACACCCAGCGCTGCACTGGGGTAGGTCCATGAGGCTTCTCATTGGGGTTGTCTTGCAAGAAGTGAGCCTTGCCAGCTGAAGCAGGGAATTGGCTAAGGCAGCTGCACCTTGTTCTGACCAACACAAAGCAAGAGACCCGAGAACTCGAAAGGCAAGACTCACCGAGCCATTTATCTCTCTGCCCTTCAATTAACCCCACATGTGTTTATCGGCCAGGTTGGCAAAATAAACACCAGTAACTGTGGCATAAAGAGCAGTAACTCAAATTCTTAGGGCTCCTTCCTCCCACCTGTATAATCAAGTACATTTAAAGTTGAAGGTATAAAGCACATCCGCACATTCTTTGCCCTAATCACTCTCAAAGCATTTGCTCTCCACTTAAGCCCTCTGCATCAGGTCCTCTTTTTTATTCCCCTCCCTCCCCGCTAACCCCTCCCTCATGAGCCCTTGATAATCCACAGATTGTTATTTTGTCATATCTTGCCCTATCCGGATGTATGTATATGTGTGGACTGTCATAAGAGTTATATGAGCCCCTAATAAAATGTAGAAAGAGAAAAGAAAAAAAATGATTAGGGCAAAGAATGTACAGATGTGCTTTATACAATTGATGTATGTATATGCATGGACTGTGATAAGAGTTGTATGAGCCCCTAATAAAATGTTTAAAAAAGGAAAAAAAAACATGAAAAAAAAAGTTGCGGGTATTACCCTCTGTGGTGCAGTCACTCTTAGATGCAAATCCTTCGGACACCCTTTCCTGAGATTCCTTCTCCAAGAACCATCAATGATTCCTCACCTTTCACTTACATACAGGTAATTCTTGAGTCGTGTTATTTTCCATGCATAAATATTAGTATAACTCATCGCCCTCTCTCAATCACACGTACCTGCTTGGCATGGTGATACTTCTGCCTGCATCCCACAAAGCCTTTTGAGAAAACAGGACTCTCAACAATGGCTAATGCTAGCTGTCTCCAAGACAACAGAGACAGCTGTGGGTTGTGAGACAGACTCCAAGCTCTCTTCTCCTTGACCCACTACCCCCAGGTAGATGCAGTACACAAACTTTGACCTGGAATCTTATTCTAGCTTTCAAATAAAAGTAGTCATATGAGTCCCTGAGGTATACTGGAATATATAGTTTATTCACAGATAGTCAGGACATTTATCCTGAATTCATCCTCTCTCATAAAAGACACAGTATTTTCACTTGACTCACTTCCATGTGAGAGTTGGGCCATTGAATGAATACAGAAGAAGAATTGATGCCTTTGCATGGTGGTGCTGACAGAGAATATTGAATATACCATGGACTGCTAAAAGGACAAACTGGTCTGTCTTGGAAGAAGTACAACCAGGGGGCTCCTTAGAGGCAAAGATGTCAAACATTTTGCACATATTTTTAGGAGAGACTGGTCCCTCGATAAGGACATCATGCTCAGTAAAGGCCCTCAATGCATGGATGGACACAGTGGACGCAACAGTGGACTTAGCCATAGGAACAATTGTGAGGATGGCACAGGACCAGACAGTGTCTTGTTTGCTTGTGCATAGGATTGCTATAGGTTGGAACCAACCCAATGGCACTTAACATCAACAGCAAACCTAAATCTTAAAGTAGATTATTGAAAATTTTAATGCTTTAGCCAAATTTGAAAAATTAGCATTAGGAAAATATCTCTCTCGCCCAGTTAGGAGATCCTGAAGACAATTTGTGATTATTGGGACTTGCTGCATCTATGTAGATATCAAAGTGAAGTCCAACCTGTCAATCTGAGACACTGAGGAAAACTGCCCTCTCTCTCACCCCCTCATGGCCTTCCTGCTTGCTTGGATTCTGCTTCTGCCTCCAGGACTCAGTGACCCACGTGAACTGCCATCTGTGTGTGCAGTTGCTGCCCTGCCATGTTCCTGATGGCCTTGGATACACACAACTCTGTATACACCAGCCTGCGCTCTCCCTGATTCTTGTTTTGCCTTGCTTCATTGGCCAACAGCTACATGAGTCTAGAGGGGATTCTAACTTTCAACTGACTTATGGACTTGGGTTGGACTGAGTAGTACTGCTTCCTTGATATAAATTTTTTTCTTGATACACATGTCATATATATAAAATCTATATATCTCCTGGTTTTGTTTCTCAATCTAACATACTAATAATAAATCCAGTCTAGACATGAGCTAAAATCATACTCCTTTCATTATCCTCTATTCTGTTTGTATGCCATGATGTGGAACAGCATAACTGGGAGGTTAAGGTTATTGTTGTGATGAACTTTCCATCTGGGATTTGCATTAAATTAAGCAGTTCTCATTTCTAGAAAAGATTCAGCTAAGTCAAAAAGACTAAGAGCTAAGTCAAATGGACTATACACTGCATTAATAGATATTAGTTGTTTAATTTCATGTTGAGGTTTCCTGAAATATTCAGAATAGTTTTAACCTCATATATTAACTAAAAATACTCTATTATTTCTTTTTTCCTATTATATCTTTAAAAATCAAAACCTTATAGAAATGAGGATAACTGTGGAAATGGTGCAGGAGCCACTTTGTCCTTCTGTGGCAACAGAAGGAAGGAGGAGAATTCAATTCCTCACCAGTGCAAGAATTATTGCCTCAAGGCACAGATCAGACATGCCTCCTTCCTCCATTCTTCCTCACCTATTCTGACACCGGCTGTTCCTCCCACGACACTCTACGTCTCTGGTGATTTCGATAATTTTTTGTTTTGACCACACAGAACTCATATACAATACTTACAGTTATAGGGGGAGTTATTAGGGGAGTTAAACGGTTACCACAAGTCAGTCTTCGTAAACAGGGTAAACTTATTGGTTCACAGCAGTGCCTCCCCTCAGTCAACAGACTACTCTCTCCTGGTCCTCAGCTTGTTAACCACATGGGCCACAGACATCCACCTTCATGGGCCAGAAAGAGTGCACACGATCTGACTCAAAATCTCATAATCTTGGTTCTACTCCTCTGATCTGTCTCAAGGTCTCCTTGCTGCCACCCCTGGTCTTGGTCTGGCTCTGTTGCTGTTGTAACTTCTGATGCCAGTGATTGGCATAAAGCATATGATGTTATACTTACATCAACGTGTTAGTCTGGCTACTGTAGAGAAACAAATCCACAGAAACTCATGTTTAAGAGAGAGTTTTATATAAAGGGTAAGTACACATCAAGAAAACATCCCAACCCAGTGCTTCCCAAGCCCACAAGTCTAACATTAGCCCATATGTCCGACACCAATCCACAAAGTCCTCCATCTCACAAAACACACGCAATGATGCCGACTGCAGGAAGAAAGCTGAATCAGTGAATGTGTAAGCATCTCAGCGCTGACAGCTGCTCCAGAATCCAGGGCTGCATCGGGATAGGTCCATGCGGCTTCTCCTCAGGGATGTCTTGCAGGAAGTGAGCTTTGCCAGCTGAAGCAGGGAACCACACCCTGGTCTGACCAACACAAAGCAAGAGACACGAGAACTCAAAAAAGGTAAGGCTCACTGAGCCATTTATCTCTTCACCCTTCAATTAACTCCACATGTGTTTATCGGCCAGGTTGGCACCATAAACTAACTACCTTAATCTACCATAATGTGATGTGAGACTATTTATGCCAGAACCACAAGCAATACTAGTACTAGTTCAGTCTGTTGTCCAGTTGCTTAAAAAAAAGTTAAATTGCAGATATTAGTGAAAATAAATACTTTACTTTCCCCATCCAAGCTCATGGAAGCCTGGATTCCATCCACAGGTCTGTTCTGGAGTTCATGGTCTCTGTATTAGAAAGCTCTGCAATGGAGCAGTCATGGACAGGGTGTAGGCTGAAGGTGATAGGCAGCTCTGGGTGTCTGTCAGTGCCTTTGCCGAGTGAAATCAAGTTAGTGTTCAGCAGGTATCCTGTTTATTTTAGGCCCTACTTCGCTTTGACAGCTGCTACCCACCATCTATCTCATTAGAATCCCAATCACATGATCACACTGTGTCTCTTCGGTTCTGATGTTTAAACATAACTCTTATTTAAACACACACATCCATAGATTTACCTGAGACATGATAGGCATCTTGAGCAAAATGTCTCAGCAACCATGAAAGTCTCATTAACGTACCTTACGAACAAGGACAAAAAATGACAATGTACTTGGATGGTACAAATGGTTAGCACTCAGCCATTAGCCTAAGGGTTGGAGGTTTCAGTCCACTAAAAGTGCCATAAAAGATAGGACTTACTATCTTCTTCTGTAAAAATTAAAACCAAGAAAACTCTATAGGAGAATGCAGGACATGATGATAAAGTGAGCAGACACTCTCATTTACTATCCATCAACTAACCCATAGATTAAAAACAGAACAGCCTGAAATTTTAGAACACTAGACGGCAGCTGAGATATTGGACAATTGGAGAAGAATCTAGAATCAGGGCATGAGAGGAGCAAGGTACAACACTGAACTTAGAAGAGCTTGCTAGTTCATATTAGGAACACATGCTTCTTGCAGCCATTTGGGGACAGAACTGATCAATACTCCCAAATAGGGATCATGGAAAAGCAATTAGCCTGTGGAAATAGTAATCCAATTTTTTCTAAGGTGATGTAGCTTGGCCATGAGTAGTTTCAGGCCATGTAATTGGGAGGGAGTTATGGAAGATGACAGTGCTGCTATAAAGGGCTACTGGACCTCACTGAGGCCCCATTCAAATGGGCTCAGGAGCAGGAAGAACCGTATCAGTACCAGGGCAAGGGGAATATTTCAGACTGATGGGTAACACAGAGGAGAAAGCCGGATGTCCACTATGTTAGGTCAGGTTTACTAGAGAAACAAATCCAATGACACTCATATATACGTAAAAAAAAATTCACATTAAGAAGTAATTATATATCAAGAAAACTTGCCAGCCCAACCCACCTCAACTTCATAAGTCCAACACTAGTGCACAAGTCTGTCTTCAGACTAATAGGGCCACATGCGATGAAGCGGAGTGAAGGAAGATCACAGGCTGGTGGGTGCAGTCGTGTGGGTCCCATGATGATGTAGCATCGCAGGGTCAGCCACCATGAAGGTGAAGGCAGAGTGAAGGGGAGGTTCCCAAGGTCCTCTTTGTGAGAAGGCTATGCTCATAAGGGGACTCAATCAGACTGTGACCTGACTGACAGGCGGACCACCCCAACACTTTTACATATCTTCAAGGTGACATGAAACTATGTAACCATACACACAATCTAAAGTGAAGAGGGATCTATCAGAAACAACACATGAAACATAAATTTGTTCTATGGAGGTCAATCTAACACAAGGAAGTGATCATTTTCAGGCGAAAGTGTTACATGCATTTTATTTAACAAAGAGCACCCAGGAAGTGAATTCATTAGGACCAAAATATTCAGTAATGGGAGCTGAGCATCATCCAGGTTTCTGGTCTCATGACAAAGAAGGCACTTTTTCATGGAAGCTTTTAGCCACAAGTTTTATAGCCTATTACTATTTCTAATTCTTCTTGTTCCAGGCCAGTAGACACCATTGTCATGCTTTGCTGGCTGCGTGCAAGATTGTAAAACCCTGTGCACTATGACATGAGGTATGAGGTAGACTAGAAGCCCTAAACACAGTGCTAGAACAATCAAATGGATCTCCCATTAAACTAGAACACCAAAGCTCCCAACCAAGGAGGTTTGCAGTTATTCGCACACAGCCTCAACTGCCACTGTGTGTGTGTGTGTGTGTGTGATTTTTGTAAACATGTCAAGCATACAGCTTTTTGCCTGATTTAACTTTTTACATGTGCTTTTCATTAAGGGACCGGACTGTGAAAATTGTTAATTTGTAGATTGGTATCTGGTAGAAATGCAAATGACTTATGCACCACAGGAAAAATAATTCCCAGAGTTGCTTTTTTTATTGCTACAAGGCAGTAAAATTGCTATAGGGCAACAGCAATAAAATCTTAGAGATATAGGTCTTGGGAAAAAGCAACTTATTGGCTGACCATCAATATTAATTGCTTTAATGTGCACCAAGTTCTTAGGGAAATGGGGCTCTTGGGAAGTTAGTGCGATGGGTTTGTAGGGCATCGTGATCTTACTGTAACTTGTCCATTTTAGTGATAACCAGCTGGTCGTTACTGAGTTGACTGTGACTCCTGGTGATACCATGTGTGTCTCAATAGAACTGTGCTCCATAGGTTTTCCCGTGGTCGAGTTTGAGGACGTTATCAGCAGTCGTATCCAATTCACCTCAGAATGGTCTTCCAGTTAGGAGCTGAGCCCGTGAGTGCTCCCTGAGGAGCACTCTTGGATTTGTCATTGCACTTAAATCGGCAGTTCTTCAACCCTACCATCTTACTAGTGGTATAAAATCTTGAATATGTGCTAATGCTATATTTACATACCTGTCGTGTTTCTTATTTTATTTGCTTTTAATTATTCTTTAAGAGTTATTTGAATTGGCTCCATTTTTTCTGAAGTAACTGTCAAAAATCATCAGACAACATTTTTCAGTAAACTAAGGACTTGGGGGAACAGGCTGAATCAATTTCTTTGGTATCATAGGATATTGATGGTTCTCAAACTTCAGGCACATCAGTCATCATCATCTGAGCTGCAGCTTGCTGGGACAATCCTCAGAGTATCTGATTCAGTGGTGTCAAAATGAAACAATTTCCAAAAAACCCTGGATCACTTTTCAGGGCATTTTAGCACTGAATGTACCCTACAAACTAATGCTACCCCATTAACCTCCCAAAATGTCATTTTCTTAAAGGCTTTGCTCACTTTGAATGAATAGACCGATGTGTAGCTTAAAAGTTACTTTTCCCCAAACCTGTTTCTCTAATATTCACACGCATGCCCCATGTGACTTGTTGTTCGAATGACGACACAACCTCAAAGGAGCCCTGATGGCATTGTTGAGTAGTCGTTGAACTTGTAACTTGAAGCTCAGCAATTTGAACCCTCCAGTCTCTCTTCAGGAGAAAGATGAGGTTATGCTGCTCACGAAAGAGCTACAGCCTTTGGGACCTTCCAGATTTTTACAACTCAAAAATAGACTCAAGGAGAGGAGATGTAGAACCTTCCATTAATCAGCTGTGCATTCTTGCTTTCTTCGAAGATTGTAAATCATATAAAAGCCAAAAAATAGTTCATGTTATCTGTAGCAGATTCTCTGGGGATGATGCCCTTTTGTAAACCTTCCTCTTACTGAATACCTGATCCCTTTAATTGCCAAAGTCTTATCATTTTTAACACTTTTTCTCAGGTGTTTTTTTTAAAAAGAACATTTTATTAGGGGCTCATACAACTCTTATCACAATCCATGCATATGCATACATCAATTTTATAAAGCACATCTGTACATTCTTTTCCCTAATCGTTTTCTTTTTTTTCTTTTCTTTTTTTACATTTTATTAGGGACTCATACAACTCTTATCACAATCCATACATATACATACATCAATTGTATAAAGCACATCCGTACATTCTTTGCCCTAATCACTCTCAAAGCATTTGCTCTCCACTTAAGCCCTCTGCATCAGGTCCTCTTTTTTTTCCCCCTCCCTCCCCGCTGTCCCCTCCCTCATGAGCCCTTGATAATCCACAGATTGTTATTTTGTCATATCTTTACTTTGTATTTCTTATACATTTTCAGCCATTGCTCTCTCTGCTAGTCAAGGCACCACTTTTGCAGAGAAAAGGGGGCACACTCAGTGAGAGATCCTATCATCATTTATGGAAGAACTTTGTCTGAACACAGGAGTAAGGAAAAAGCGTTATGTTTGGTAAAATAGTCTCTTTACAACTAGTTCCTTTCCCCCTGGGACTTCTCTCTGTTTAAGTCAGATGCTGAAAAAAATCCCTTTGCTTTGTATTTCTTGCATTCTTTCTATATAGATGCAGGTGTGTGGGGTTCTCCGTATCTCTGCAAGTGAGGATTGAGCAATAATCATGCAATGGCAGTGTACCCGCTTGCCTGATGGATCACAGCCGTCAGTGTTCCAGGTGACCCACCTTTTGCCATCATGCAGACAAATGGAAAGCGAGTCCTCACTAGCACACACATCCTTCCATCAATCTCACGGGTCATGCAGCAGAATGGAAGCCTTTTCTGCTTCTTTTGCTAATCGTTTTATTAGGGGCACATACAAGTCTTATCACAATCCATACATACATCAATTGTATAAAGCACATTTGTGCATTCATTGCCCTCATCATTCGCAAAACATTTTCCCTCCACCTACCGTATATACTCGAATATAAACTGACCCAAGTATAAGCTGAGGTACCTAATTATTACCTGGGAAACCAGAAAAATGATTGACTCGAGTATAAGCCTAGGGTGGGAAATGCAGGATGTGAATTAACACAGAGACCAGAGGGGAGAGACGGAGCGCAGCCACAGACACATCCTTGCCAGTTCAGCTGCCGGCGTAAGTGAATAACTACGGGTGCTTCTGCGAATTGGAGCTACCCACGTCATAGGACAGCTCTGAGTGGTTAGATGTGAGTAAACAATCATTTAAAGCCCTGCAGTGTCAGCGGGACTTTGAATGAACAGCAGAGAAACACAATCACCCGCTTTATGTTACCCCTCGCTGGGGTACCACTGACCCCAATTTTTTCAGGACATTTTTTGTGCTGAAAAACTCGGCTTATACATGAGTATATATGGTAAGCCCCTGGCATAAGCTCCTCATTTTCCCCTCCCTTCCCACTCCCCCTTCCCTCATGAACCCTTGATAATTTATAAATTATTATTTTGTCATATCTTGCACTGTCCGATGTCTCCCTTCACTCACTTCCTGTTGTCCATCCCCCAGGGAGGAAGTCACATGTAGATCCTTGTAATTGGTCCCCCCTTTCCCACCCACCCTCCCTCCACTCTCCCAGTATCTTCACTCACACCACTGTCCTTAAGGGATCATCTGTCCTGGATTCCCTGTGTTTCCAGTTTCTATCTGTACCAGTGTACATCCTCTGGTCTACCAAGATTTGTAAGGTAGAATTGGGATCATGAGAGTGGGGGAGGAGGTAGCATTTAGGAACTAGAGGAAAGTTGTATGTTTCATCATTGCTACACTGCACCCTGATTGGCTCCCTCCTCCCTAAGACCCTTCTGTAAGGGGATGTCCAGTGGCCTACAAATGGACTTTGGATCTCCTCTCTGCATTCCCCCTTCATTCACTATGATATGATATTTTGTTCTGATGATGCCTGATACCTGATCCCTTCAGCACCTCGTGATCACGCAGGTTGGTGTGCTTCTTCCATATGGGCTTTGTTGCCTCTGAGCTAGATGATCACTTGTTTACCTTCAAGCCTTTAAGACCCCAGATGCTGTATCTTTTGATAGCCGGGCACCAACAGCTTTCTTCATCACATTTGTTTATTCACCTGCTTTGTCTTCAGTGGTTGTTTCAGGAAGGTGAGCATCATAGAATGCCAATTTATTGCATTCTTGCATTGAAGGAGTACTTGAGTGGAGGCCCAATGTCCTTCTGCTACCTTAATACTAATCCTATAAATATATGCACATAAATCTATTTCCCCATCCTCATATATAAATATATTTACATATGTACATGCCTAGCTCTTTTCTCTATTTCCTTTTACTTTCCTCTTGTCCCACTATCATGCTCAGTCTTCCTTTGGGTCTCAGTAATTCCTCTTGGTTACATAGCCCTTGATCACTCCCTACCAGGCCTCCTACACTCTCCTCACCATGGATTTGGATCATGTCTTGTTCCCTCTTCTCTGGGTTTGTTAGCACCACTACCTTGCCCCCACCTCTCCCTCTCCCACGTTCCCCCAGAACTGTCGGTCCCTTTGTTTTCTCCTCCAGATTGTTCATCCAGCCTATCTTATTTAGACAGACCTGGGGAGGTAATAACATGCACAAAAACAAGACAGAGCAAACCCAGCAACAATATACAACAAAACAAACCAATGACAAAAAAACACACAACAAGAAAGAAAAGCTTGTAGTTAGTTCAATGACTGTTTGCTGACCTTTAGGAGTGTTTTCCAGCCCAGGCTGCTGGGGTACCACCCCCTGGCCCCAAAGTCCACCTTCAGCATTCCCTGGGGACCTCACTGCTCCATTCCCTTGCTGTTCTGTTGCACCCCCTTAGTGTTTTCCCTCGGTGTGGAGGGATCATATCGGATGCATTTCCTACACTGTGTCTCTGGTGTTGTCCCCTGTAGGGCTATGGGCCAGTGAGGGGCATCATGTCTCATAGTGGGGCCGGCCATGTGGTCTTCTCTGTGGACTGGCTGCTTTAATCAGGAACATTGGCTTCAGGGCCTGGTGGGCCAGAATGTGCTCCACTCTCTCCTCCTCCCCCTTCATCTGCTTCCATGTGCTCCCATCAGATATGTCCCTCTCCTGGAGCTGCAGATTCAATGCCGTCCTTTGAAATAACTTCTTCTGATGGGAGGAGCAGGTGTCCACATAGTAGTTGGGATTGGGGTCAGTCCCTCGAAAGGAAGCCCTTTCTATTCTTCCTCAGCAAACATATTATTTCTTTTTCCATATTTTATGTCTGCCCATTTTTTCTTTTATTCATGTTTTCATTCTATTAACAATGAAAATTATTCCATAAATGTAACTCTATACAGGTTAAAATTAGGTTTTGAAGGATAGTAAAACGTGATTAATAAGCAGCAAAGTGAGGCACGGCCTGTCCTTTCAAAGTGTTGACAGTATTTTAGAGATTGTGGTGCTACAGTAATTAGGCTCTGGGCTGTGGTCTGAATAATCATCCATTCGAACCACCAGCAGCAGCTCCGCATGCAAAGACTGGGCTTTCTACCCCCAGCAACAGTTAGTCTCAGAAGCCCACAGGTGCTCAGTATGTCTGAGAATTGACTCAGCGGCTATGATTTGATTTTCAAAGTTACATTACACCACAAATCAGCACAAACAAAAACCCTGCTTGAAATCTGCCAACTTTTTTTTTGTTTTTTTTAATCATTTAATTGGGAGCTCATATAGTCCTTATCACAATACATAGATACACCCATTGTGTCAAGTACATTTGTACAGTTGTTGCCATCATCATTCTTAAAACATTTTCTTTCTACTTGAGCCCGTGACATCAGCTTATCCCCCAGCCCTCCCTCCCTCATGATCCCTTGATCATTTATAATTTTTTTTCATGTCTCACACTGACTGCTGTCTCCCTTCACCCACGTTTCTGTTGACAGAGGGGCTTATAAGTGGATTATTGTGATCGGTGTTCCCTTTCTCTCCCCACTTTCCCTTTACCCTCCTAGTACTGCTGCTCTCATTATTGGTCCTAAGGGGTTTATCTGTCCTGGATTCCCTGTGTTGTGAGCTCTTTTCTGTACCAGTGTACATCTTCTGATCTAGCCAGATTTGTAAGGTAGAATTGGGGTCATGATAGTGGGGAGGGGGAGGGAAGCATTAGAGAACTAAAGGAAAGTTGTATATTTCATCAGTGCTGTACTGCACCCTGACTGGTTTGTCTTTTCCTTGTTACCCATTTGTGAGGGTGGGGCGGGTATGTCCAGTTGTGTACAGATGGGCTTTGGGTCTCCACTCTGCCCTTCCCCTCATTCACATCAATATGATTTTTTGTTCTAGGTCTTTGATGCCTGATGCCTGATGCCTGATCCCATTGAAACCTCATAATCACACAGGCTGGTGTACTTTTTCCATGTGGGCTTTGTTTCTTCTGAGCTAGATGGCCGTTTACTTATCGTCAAGCCTTTAAGACCCCAGATGCTATATCTTGTGATAGTCGGGCACCATAGCTTTCTTCACCACATTTGCTTATGCACTCATTTTGTCTTCAGTGATCGTGTCAGGAAGGTGAGCATCACAGAACACCAGGTCATCAGAATAAAATGTTCTTGTGTTGAGGAAGTACTTGAGTAGGGGCCCAATGTCCGTCTGCCACCTTAATACTTAACACATAAATATATGTACACAGATCCATTTCCCTATTGTTGTATATAAATATATTTACATATGTGCATGCCTGTATTTACACCTCTATAAATGTCCTTTGCCTCCTAGTTCTTTCCTCGTCTATCATGTTTGAAATTCATTTAGGCTTCAGTAATTCCTCTCGGCTACATTGCACGTGATCAAGCCCCACCAGGGACTCTGACAACTTCTATGGACTTCCACAGTCTACAGAATGGCTGGCATAGTTTCCTGCTCCCTAGTGTAGGAATATAAGGTTGTTGACTTCTGTTTGTGTCTACGCAGGACCTCAGAGGTTGTATTCCTTCTCTATCACCACCTTGTCTTCTGGGACTTTGTTAACCCAGAATTGAACCCCAAGTAACTTGGAGTACAATATGCTTTCTAAATTCCTCCTGTTTGTTCTTTCCTTACCACTGCTATTTTTTATTCTATTTCTCCTCATCTTGTTTTCTAATTTAAATACCTAAAATTAATATATTTAGTGTTAATCTTGCTTATTATGCCAGTTATGCACTTATGAATCATAAAACCAATACATTATCTTGAAAATGAATTGCATTGACACGCTGTTTATTTGCCCTCTGCCTGAGGCTACTATATCTGGTCACGTGTAACCTCAGGTGTCTTAGCTTCTTCTTGTCCTCGGCCTCTGTGGTTAAGGTATGGATGATGTGCTTGCTGTGTTCTAACAGTACACTGAATCTCTCTCTCTTCTTACATAGTTTCCCACCCTCACACTCTCCTCTTTTACCACCATGCCTCCAAAGGAGGAATGACTGTAACCCTACCAACATATTTATTTTTTTCTATTTCCTTTACCTGCAATCTGCAGATCGGAGCACATGGAAAGGGAACTGCAAGGAGCATGTGTCAAAGAGCAAGTGGTGTCTTGATATTCTGTTAGGGCCGGTGGGGGTAGAGAGGGCTGGCAATACGGAGATGGCATCTGCATCACATCAAAAGAACAGACAACATCAATGTGAACCTCTTCATCTACACTCCTCTCTGCCTCCTCTCACACTTCAAAATATCAAATTTTGGACTTCAGGCAAGAGGGCGAATGAGAATTCAAAGGAAAGAGGTACAGATGGAAACTTAAGCTTCCAAATAAACTGCAAAGAAGTGAATCACATACGGACTAGGAGAAGTTACTAGTTGAAAACAGTGGAAAAACTAACAAGGAACAAGTGACCTCATGCAGTGCAGCCATTTTGAATTTTTGCTATAAATGGCAATTTATAGCAAACACACATACATCAAGAAGAAAGACCTAAATCACAATTTAACTGAACATCTCAAATAATTAGAAAAACCAAAATGAATTTATATCCTCCAGAAGAAAATAATTAAGAGTCAAGCATAAATAAATGAAACAGAAAACAATAGAACACATAACAAAATAAGAAACTGGTTCTTTTATAAGAATTAATAAAATTGACAAATCACTATCCAATCTAATAAACAAAAAGGAGAAAATGCAAATAGCAGAAATAAGAAAATAAATAGATGGCATCCCAACTGAGCAAATGGAAATAAAAAGATCGTAATGGAATACAAGTCTCTAGTGGTGCTATCCGGAGAGCACTGACAAGTATGGCAAGTCAAACCAACCAACTGCTCCCCAGGAGCAAGATGAGGCTCTATGCTCGCCCAGCGATTTGCAGCCTCGGAAACACAACAGAGAGGGGAGCTATGAGTGCGAACCCACTACCTGCCTGTCAGCTTCTCATGCTGTGGTGGCTAGTGTGTTGCGTCAATGTCAGAAGCTATGTCACTGGCATATTGGATGCCAGCAGGGGCGTGCAAAGTTAATAGGTTTCAGCGGGCCCAACAGACAATCAGGAAGGAGTGGGCTGCCCACTTCAGAGAAAGAAGCCACTGGAAACCCTATGCAGAGCTTCAAGGCATTTTCAACTACGGAAAGCCTAAACGAAGGAGGCACAATATTGTCCATTGTCGGAGATACTGCCAACAGGTGGGCTACTCAGGTCGGAGGGCACTAGAAATGTGATGATTTCTTGGAGAGGAGTCATCATGGTGACAGGACTGCTGTAAAGCCTGAGAGAGGGGATGTGATTGCTGAGATCACATGGATCTTGGCTCAAAGCAGAGAAAACCAGAAAGATGTTTACTTGTGTTTCGCTGACTATACAAAGGCATTTTACTGTGTGCACCATGATAAACTGTGGATAAGCATGAGAAAAATGTGAATTCTATTGTGCTCATGAGGAACTAAAACATGGATCGAGAGGCAGTTTTATTAACAGAGCAAAGGAATAGAACATGGTTTAAAATCAAGAAAGAAACGTATCAAGAGTTGTATCCTGTCACCATACTTGTTCAATCTCTATCCTGTACAAATCATCGAAGACTCTGGATCATATGAAGAAGAGTGAGGCATCAGCTTTGGAGGAGGCTTGTTCACAACATGCGGTACGCAGATGACACCACCTTGCTTGCTGAACATGAGGAGGACTGGAGCCTTCAGGAGGAATGCAGCCTTCAGGATGGATTACAACTCAATGTACAGAAGACCAAAATCCTCACAACTGGACCCATAGCTAGTATCTTGATAAATGGTGAAAAGCTGGACGTCCAGGATTTTATCTTGCGTGAATCAACGATCAATGCTCATGGAAGTAACAGTCAAGGAATCAAAATACACATTGCATTAGGAAGATATTGCATGAGAGCTCTGTAAAGTTTTGAAGAGCAAGGATGTTACTTTGGTGGGCCTGTTCCAAGCCATGGTATTCTCCATTGCACGATATGTATGCATGTAAACATTGGACACGGAATAAAGAAGACCATGGAGGAGTCGCTGCATTTGAATTGTGGTGCTGGAGAAGAATATTGGAAGTATCGTGGACTGCTAAAGGACAAACCAATCTGCATTCGAAGAAATAAGACCAGAGTGCCCCTGAGAGGCAAGAATGGCAACTTTATCTTACATACTTTGGTCACATTTTGTCTGGAGAGACCAGTGCCTACAGAAGGGCATCATGTTTGGTAAAGTGGAAGAACGGTGAAGAAGAGGAGGGCTTCAGTGACATGGATTAACGTTGTGGCTATGTCAATGGGCTCGGGCATAGGAGCCATTGGGAAAATGCCTCCAAACCATGTAATGCTTCATTCTGTCCTACACATGGTCACTGTTGGTTGGAGCCACCTTGATGGCACCTAACAACAATAACAACATGAGTAAGAATCAGTTGAATGAAAGTGTTTTTGTCGTTGTTGTTAAGAACTAGAATCCAACTAACTTGACATTGGGGGGGGGTGCGGGGGGGCGGAAATGGACACATTTCTAAAGATGCACTACCTACCTACATTAACATGGCCTGAAGGAGAAAACCTTGACGGAACCGCTTCAAAAGTAGAAATTTATCAGGTCATTAAACAAATTCCATCAAGAGTTTTAAAAGGTCCAGTCTTGAGGGCTCCACTGATTAATTCAGATTGTAGCTTGCAAAAATGCCATTCAAAATATCCCAGAGTGTAGAAAAGGGTGACAACTCCTGAATGCATTTATATAGGGAACATAACCCCAACCAACACACATACTCTCACACACACACACAAACACACACACACACACACACAGTAAGAAAAGACATCAGTAGAAAGAAAATTAGAGACCATGACTCATGAACATAAAAGCACACATTCTCTACAAAATCCTTGCCTACAAAATTCAACAACTAAACAAGTAACGATAGTATATTCTGATGAAGTACTATTTACAGCAGGTATACAAGAATGGTACACCATTAGAAAGAAAGTCAATGCAATCATCTTATAAATAAAGCAAAAAAAAAGAACCACATGATCTTATCAATTGATGCAGCAAAGATATTTAGCAAAATCCAACTACTATTCTTTATTTAAAAACACTCAACAAAATAAAAACAGAAGGAAAATCTTCCAACATAATAAGGGGCATATGCACAAAATTAATAGCCAACACTTCTCTCAATATAGAGAAACTGAAAGCATTTCTCCTAGAAACAGAAATCACAAGGGACTGCATTTATCACAACTCCTATTTATATTGTCCTGGACGTCCTAGCTAGTGTAAGGAAAGAAATGAAAATTAAAAATATCTAAATTGGCAAAGGTTTCCTACGATTCTATACATAGAACATCCCAAAGATCATTGCTGGAACCACTTGTATGATTCAGTAAAAGGCAGGGCACAAAATCAACATACAAAAACCAGCTGAATTCCTTTACACTGACAAAGAGAACTCTGAAAACAAAATCAAGAATATTATACCACTTATAATAGCTACTCAAAAGAGGAAATACTGAGAAATAAATAGATCCAGAAAACAAAGACCCATACAAGGAAAAGTATATAACACTACTACAAGACACTAAACGAGCTATACTTAAATGGAAGACCATATCAACATGGGTAGGAATACTTAATATTGTGAAACTATCAATATTACTCACATTTACCTACACATATAATGCAATGCTAGATCCTAGGATTATTCCTTAAAGACATGGAAAACTTACCCACCAACTTTACATAGAAAGGAAAAAGACCCAAGATAAACAAAATCATACTAAGGAAGAGGAGAAATGTAGGAGGCCTCGCACTTCAAAACTTAATATACAGCCACAGTTGTCAAAATAGGCAGAAACTGGTACAGCAATAAATACATAGACCAATGGAACAGAAATTAGAACTCAGAAGTAAATCCACTCACCTATAAGCAGTTGATCTTTGACAAAGAGCTAAAACATATTAAATGGAGACGTGACTTTTTTTAACAAATGGTACCAACAGAATTAGATACAGCAAAAATAAACAGAATCCATATCTCACACCATACACAAAAAATGAACTCAAGATGGATCAAACACCTAAAAGTAAAACTCAGAACTAGAAGTATCATCAATGATAAAAAGGGATATTTTAGGGGCTCTCATACATGGCATAAATACATTATCAAAAATAATGAAAACCACAGAACAATAGAAAGTAAGTTAGATGACTGAAACTTCTTAAAATTATAGACCAATGTGTATAGAAATATTTCACTAAGTATTCAAAGAGAATCCACCAGTTGAAGGGAAAAAATAGCAACAGCATATTAAGCAAGTGCCTAATTGTTAAAGCTTATGAAACTTCAACATCAAAAAAATACATAATTCAATTTAAAATGAGCAGAGGACATGAATACGCACTTCACCAGGTGACTAAAAAACATGAAGAAATTATCATGATCATTAGACATTGGAGAGAAACAACTCAAAGCAAGAATGAGATATTATCTTACCCCACCATTAATAGAAAAGTTTTAAAAAGCTTTTTTTTAAAGATAGAAAGCATACTCACAATGGAATACTATGCAAAATTGAAGAATAAAAAGGAATCTGCAAAACACTTGATAACAGATGAACCTAGAGGACAATATACTTTCTTTAATCACAAAAAGATAATTATTATATAACTCTACTCTCATAAAAAGGTATGCATCCTTGCTTTATCATTGTTCTCCTTCTAATTCTGTCCAATTGCCTCTTCTAGATGTTAAAACACCCCCACTGAAGGCATTTGGCAGCTTCTATGAAAACACATTGAGTCTAACCACAGCTCCAGTCACAGGATCTGTCTTGAAGGAGTGGGAGGGTAGGGAGGATTATTTAATTTCAAATACTTCACTTGTATGACCAGGCTAAATTTGAAAGGGTATTGTGAATTTAAACTCAAACCATAGGCACTGTAGTATTTAGAACGGCTGGCCAATTGGCATTTGTTTAAAAGTAGCTATCATCTCATCTTCCTCATTATTACTATTGTTCTTCTTATTACACCAAGCTGATCCAGAGAGTAAGTAAATAGAATGGCTTCATAAGGCAAATAGGATGCTGTTATCAATGAAACTATATAATGCCTATGTGTGAATGTGTTGATTAAAATGCAAAGTTATTTGGGTCAACTACAGGGATTGTCTTTGGACTAGGTAGGCAACTCTCTCTGGAATAATAGTTATTGCATTGTAAACAGACTCTAGAGACCTGGATAAGCCCTTTCCCTAAAGTTTATAGAGCATGGAACAGACATTCTATTGACATTGTGGTATTTTGATTATGTTTTGTTTATTGCTTTTTTTTTTGCCTTCCGGGTTATGTTTAAACTGTTGGAAGGAAAAACAAAACAAATTTGCTGTTTTGCAGGTTTTGATTTCCAAGAATGTTTACCACTTCAGTACAGCCAGACATTTTCAATTTCCCCAGTTTCCAATTATTCATGAAAAATTTCAAACTGAGAAGCAAAGGCTTTTCCTGAAGAAGAAAAAAATGAGCAGTATTCTCAACCCCAGCAGCATCAAACAATCTTTCACGTTTAATGGTGACAACCTCGAGACAAAGGCTGTGATGCCAGCATTTTGCTAAGAAAACCTTTGTTTTCCTGGTGGGCTCTTGTGCTAATAATTTAGAAGTCAGCAATTTCCAGACCAAATCTTTCCGTCCTTGCATAACACCAACCAAGTATTCCTGTGTCGAGATACTCCCCCAATTACTGAAGATAAAACGTGATGGGACTGAATTGACGTACACATCTTAGTGGGAGTCAAAAGTAAAGTAATACCTGCATAAAACAAAGAACTGAATCTGCTCTTAGACTTTGGTGTTGAGTAACAGCCCTGAGTCCTTGGCACGATTAAAATTGGTGTTCTAAATCTAAATTAAATTCCATTTTGAATCCTTCACCTACAAGTTCTGCTTCAGTTCCTCTGAGGAGATAACTCAGCTCGTTGTACAAATTAAATTCCTTGTAAACTAAAAGAAGTAAGATTCATGATTTTACTTAGATAAGAGACTGTTTGTTAGAAGATGTTTGTTGACCCAATTCAAAGAAACAAACAACAACAAATGCTGGAAAGAGTGCAGAGAGGCAGACACCCTATATACTGCTGGTGGGTTTGTGAGCAGGTACAACCATTACGGAAAGTGATATGGCACTGCCTACAATTGGGGATATAAATAGCATAAGACGCAGCAATACATCTGCTGCGTACGAACCCCAAAGAAGTAAGAGATACAGCCTGAACAAACATAGACTCCACTATGTTCATTGCAGCACAATTCACAATAGCAAGGAACTGGAAACAGCCCAAATGTCCACAGTTGGAGAATAGATGAAGAAACTCTGGTCTATACACACAAGGGACTATGATACATCCCTAATAAAGAGGCATGTGACCACACAGACCTCATGCCATGGAAGGACCTAGAAACCATTATGATGAGTGAAGTCAGTCAGTCACAAAATGCACATATAATATACTCGTTCTATACGCTCAAACGCCAAGGCAAAGACAAGCATCTTTGTAAGGTCATATCATCCTCTAATCTGGTCTCCCAAGGCAATGGGGTGCTGTCCCAGCCTCATTTCCTTCATGATCCACACAGCACCCCCCTAATTGCATAGCTGAGGAGGCTTCACCTCGTCGAGGGTCAGTTTTTCTTTCATGTTGTGGGAAGGTGAAGAACACTGTTCCTTCCATATAACATTGTTCTCTGATGACCCCCAAATCAACAGACACTCCTTCACAGGTGCCCAGTGAACCCTAATATAATGCAAGTCCAGAGATGTGGGGCAGGAGCAACATGTGGGGCAAGCTGGTATTGGGAGAAATTCTTAACATTACTTACATAGACTCCCCAGGGGAGAATCTGCCCAGTATTGTGTTCCTCATTGAGCACTTTTGAACCTGTTCATTGGTGACCACGTGATACTGATAACCAAGACTTCAGACTCCATCCTTTTGAGGCACACAGTAACCTTCTTAGACCACACCAAAAGGACCCAATTTGGCAACTCCACTAAGCGAACTGAATCTTACCTAAAATGAACTTGTAGCAGTTTAAAGGAATTGAAATGCTCCTTTGGATTTTAGGTGAATCACTCTAGGCTGAGAAGCAGCAGGTGAGGGTATAGATTTGGAAGCTGTTGGCCTTCAGTTTCAATCTCTTGCTTTGAGAGTGACCAATAACTGACAACTCAAGTCTAGCATGCAGTTTCTATTTTCATACTTCCTTTTCTCTTTAAGGACACGTCTTAGTCCAGCAAGCATTCTCCTGCCTTTGGAAATGACATTACTGAACACTGTGCCCAAACTCCAACCCTCATGGACTGAGTAAACTGCGTCCCATCCCTTAAATTTTTAATTTGTACGAGTCAGCCATCCATGTATTTTAGTCCAGAAATCTATCCTATATATGTCCTTTTCTCAGTGGTATTTTAATTTTTATATCACTGAGTAAATTAATGGCACTATCAAGTGAAATATCATATAGCTATAGGGATGATTTATAATGTCCCCAAACAAAATGATAACAATATCTCTAACAGGAACCAGGGGGCATATATATGACTTAATTTTGAGCTGTAACTTAATTTTAGCCCTTACCTATGTATAATTAGTTCTTATGACATGACCCTACCCAATACTGTCCTTATGAAAATATCACTGAAGATATGAGTGGTGTAGCAACGTGTGGTGAAGAATTCAGATGGTGCTGAGCTATCAGTAAGAATAACATCTAGGGTCTTCAAACTCTGCCTTAAAAGAAGTAGCCATCTAAATAAGGTGTCCACTAATTCCGCATGGAAGAAGGACACCAATCTATATGATCCAAAGATTATAACTCATAAAATCCAACATTGGAGAAGGGAATGACATCAGAGTTCGAATTCTGAGCACCGACTTGCTATGGATGACTGTGAAAGCCCTGGATTCATTTTCAGGGTCCACCTGCAGATAAAGTCGCCAGCTTTGCTATCAGACAGAATGCATAGGCAAGTGAAATAATACACATACAATTAAGTTAAATTTTGAAACTT
Organism: Tenrec ecaudatus; assembly: GCF_050624435.1. NCBI lineage: Eukaryota > Metazoa > Chordata > Mammalia > Afrosoricida > Tenrecidae > Tenrec > Tenrec ecaudatus. Next base: position 64,852,285 of record NC_134541.1, on the reverse strand, counting down.
GATCATTTGTACTCCCTTTGATTCATTTTCAACTTGTGGTATTTTTTATTATTTTCTTCTTTTTTAAATTGAGGTTCTCTGTTTTATTTGTTATTGCTGTTGTGTGAGGTTTTTTCACTTTCTTTTGTCTTCCTGTTTTTCTTTATTTGAAATGCACTATAGATAAATCTACAGAAACAGTGTCTTAGGGTTGTGGAAAGGGAACTTGAGGGAAAATGGGTAGCTAATGAATGCAAGAAAGATGAAAATGTTCTAAAATTGACCATGGCAATGATTGCACAATTAGTTTTAATATGATTAAATCATTTCATTGTATGATTTGTGAATTACATGTCCATGAAAACTTTTAAAACTTTTAAATGTTTGTTGAGAGTGTTTGTATGGCATGGTACAAGAAGAATATTGTGGTCAACATGCTCCAGGGGATTAGAAAATAGAAATGATAATATTATTGTGATAGATAGTTTTATGCCAACTTGAAGGTGTATGAACGTGTAGGGGTGGAGTCCAACCTCTATTAGGTTGGAGCCTAATGGTGCTCTCTGGGGTGTGTGGCCTCCTCCTAAGGGGGACCCCGGGAAACGCCTGCTCTCTCGGCCGCTCCACTTGCCTGCTTGCTGGGACTCTGGTGGTCACCCTAAAAGTTGCTGGTCCCTTGCAAGTTTTCTACTAACCTTGGATCTGCAGGACTCTGCGGCCCCTGGCAGATGATCTTCCTGCATCTTCATCACTGCATATGGCTGTGTGAGTCTAAAGAGAGACTTATGTACTGGTATTGGACGTATGTACTTTAGTTGAACTAGGCTGGGATGCTTTCTTTATATATAATTACTTCTTGGTATAAAGCTGTTTCTTACACTTGTGAGTGTCACTGGACTTTTTCTCTAGTTAATAAGACCTAACACTGTCAGGAAATAATGTAATTTAATCATCCTTTGTAACTCTCTGCCTTGTATTTCCATGTATGTGTGAGCACATGTGTGTTTATTCCACTCTAAAAACCTCACACTATTCGTGCAATTTGGAAAGCTATAGCACACACTTTCAGTGCTAATGTGTCTCCTGGTTCATGAATCTCTTCACCTTTCAGCAAACCTCTTCATTTTCACTTCCTACAGAATAGAAGACTAAGAAATTACTCGGGGACCACTAAGAGATATGGAGGTTAATTGACCTCTACTTTTCCAAGGCACCATGGATGTGGGTCATCTGGGTAGTCATTTGCCTTCCCCATTTCCACAGTGGCACTGTCCGGTAAGCACTGAAAACCGCAAGGTTAGTAGTACGAAACCACCAATTACTCCACATATGAAAGAGGAGGCTACTTTCTCCAGTCAAGATTTATAACCTTAGACTCCCCATATAGGATCTGTATGAGTTGGAATTAACGCAATGTAAGTGGCGGTGGGTTTGGATTTTTTGCTATCTCCACAGTGGATTCATGAGTGTGGCGATGTAGACACCTCTAAGGTCTAAGCCTCACCTTTTTCTCTGTGTTTTTTTTTTTTTGCATAGAAGGTACTTAAGTTTTATTTTAGCATTTGTCATTCTCTTCTTTCTGTCTTTATAAAAGAGAACATACGTTCCGTTGGCTTCACGCTGCATATGGTCATTGCTGAAGAATCCGAGAACAAGAACTTCTCCAGGGAATGATCCTTCCTGATAACACGTCTAAAGTTCAAGACAAAGTCTGACCATCCTCATGTCTAAGGAGCATTCTGGCTGTACACTTTCCAACATAGATTTATTCCTTCTTCTGGAAGTTCATGACATTCCATATTATTTTCCAATACTGGAGTTCAGGTGCATCATTTCTCCTTCAGTCTTCCTAATTTATTTTCCAACATGGACAGATATATGGCACAATTGAAAACATCTTGTCAGGCACACCTTAGTCTTCACTTTAAACAAATATTTTTTCAGTAGAATTGCTAATGATCTACAATTCATTATTTTGACTATTGTTTCCCTGGGCATTGGTTGTGGGTCCAAGTAAAATGAAATTGTTGACAATTTCAATATTTTCTCCATCTACTTTGATATTTCTCATTGGTCAATTTGTAAGGATTTTTGTCGATGTTCAGGTGTCATCCATACTGGAAACTGTAGTCTTTGATCTTGATAAGTAAGTGCTTTCAACCCCCTTCACTTTCAGTAAGCAAGATTGTGTTAGTTGCATATCACAAGTTGTTCGTGAATCTTCTTCCACCATCAGGATTCATATCATCCTGCTTCTAGGACAATTTTCTCAGCATACAATTGAAATGACTAGTGGAAGTTAAAACACCCGTGTACACTTTTCCTAATTGTAAATCACACAACATCTACTCGTTCATTTCTACCAACTGTCTCATGCTCTACATATAGGTTTCACATGAACCCAATTAAGTATTTTATATAGGTCCCTTCTTTGCAACATTCTATGTAATTTATTATGATCCATACAGTCAGATGTTTTTGAATAGTCAAAGAGACACAGGTAAAACATCTTTAAAGTATACTCCAGGTTCAGCTAAGATGCATCTAATTTCAGAAATAATATTCCCTTTTCCTTGTTTCTAGCAGTTCTGTGTCCATGGACTACTTCAATAGTTTTTTAATTATATTCAACAATATGTTGCTAGCATATGAAATTGTTCTATACATTCTACATTCTGTTGAATCACCTTTCTTTGAAATGGACAGAAATAGTGGTCTCTTTCAGTTGCTTAGCCAAAATCTTTGACATAGATGCCAGTGCTTGTGAAAGATTTACATTGATATTCTGGCAACTGTTGAAGCCTTATTTTTTGGCCAGTATTTTCAATGCAACTTGTATTTCTTTGTTAAACACCCGGAGTCCTTGATCATTTCCTACCTCCTAAGATGCCCACGTGTTGACCAGTTCTTGTTGGAGCAGTGTCTCTGTACCTTCCGTCAATCTTCTTGGTGTGCTTGCTGTGCCAACCACTGCTTTTCATACAGTAACTTTCAATCTTGCAATTCTCTGCTGGATTTTTTTATCTGATTCTTCCAGCTTAACAAATGGCGATCATGTTCTTTCCTTGTAGTTTTCTAGTCTCAGGTCTTTACATATTTCATTACAATACTTTGTCTTTTCAAACCACATTTTGAAATTTTCTGTTCAGGTCTTTTATTTCAGTTATTTTTCCTTTCACCTTAGCCTTTGTATATTATAGAGCAAGCTTCAGAGTTTTTTCAGACATCCCTTCCCTGCCCCCCTTGTCCTTTTTTCATTGCTTTTTGGTTTCCAAATGTATGATGTCCTTAGTGCCACTAAACTTCTTGACTGACCCTTCGTCATTCATGTTCAATATGTCAAATATACTTTTGCGAGAAACTATAAATGCAGGTGGATATGCTCCAAGTCATATTTTGACTCATGGCCTTGTTTTAATTTCCTTCAGCTTCAACTTCTAATTGCACATGAATAGTTACTGGTCTGTGCTACAGTCAACCACTGACCTGCTTCTAACTGATGATATTGAGCTTCCCCACTGCCTGTCTTCAAATGTAGTGAATTTAATTTCTGTTTTTCCTCCCGTGATGTCCACTGTTTCTGTTACTGAAAAGGGGGCTTTCCAAAGTCACTAGTTTTACATACAAAATTGTGTCCTATGATATCTGGTGTTGTCATCATCTTATACCAACCATAAGGCACATCTTCCAATTATTGAAGCCTCTTTTTGTTTCCAATTCTTAGTATAGCAGTCAACAGCAATTATCAGTGCATCTTGATTGCATATTTGGTGAATATAAGGCTGCCAAAATTGATAAACCTCTGCAATTTCCTCAAACTTGCCATTAGTGGTTGGTACATAAATTTGAATAATAATTGTATTATCTTGAATGGATGTTATCATATCACCAACATCATTGTACTTTAGGAGAGCTTTTGAAATGTGTTTCAACAATGAATGTGATGTCATTACTCTTCAATTTGTTACTCAGACAACCATTTGATTATCTGATTCAAAAGAACAAATGCCAGTCAATTTCAGCTAACTAATATCTGGGAGATATATATATTCTATATCATTTTTTATGACTTCTAATTTTCTAAATATATACATTCCACATTCTACCTTTCATCCATCATTTTGTCAAAGTGGGGTGACTTGTGCATTATTTTGATGCCGAAATTATGGATTTCAGTGTAGCCTCCATAATAAGACAACTTAGAAGAAAGGCCTGGAGATCCACTTCTGGGAAGAAAAATGGTCAGAAAAATGTTTTACTAGAAGTGAAACATTGTCTGACATAGTGCTGAATGATGAGTCTCTCTGGCTGGAATGCTCTCAAAATGCAACCGTGGAAGAACTGACTCCTCAGTCAACCCTAATGATCTACTGGACCCTGGAGCGAAGCTTTCAGTTGCCTGGTGGCACAACTTAAAATCAGAAGGCAGAGTTTCAAACATTCATTAATAAATGTAAATGCTGATATAAACCAAAACCACACTCACTGCCACAGAATCTGTTCTGATTCGTGGTGACCCTGTAAAACACAGGAAAAGAGCCCTTGCCATTTTCTTCTTAAAAGCCTCCTCCTTCTCCCATGGAGTGGTTGGTGGTTTCAAACTGCTGACCTTATAGTTTGCATCCCAACGCATAATTACTATGCCACTAGGACTCCAGAAAGCTTGGTATAAAGGTAAAAAATATTAAGTAATTTTGACGGCCTTTCCTCCAATATTGATTGAACAAAAAATCTATTTTTTTCCATACAAAATAAGGACAAAAAGGCTTATGATTATCAAACCCAGTTGTTACAGAAGTTTTCAAAATATTCTGAGTTAGAGTCTTTTGACAGAGGTGTTACAGTACCTTTAGTGAAATATCTAGCCTCCAGCCTGAAGTTTCAGGCTCAGTTAAAAGACATCATTTAGATTGAAAGGCTACTTCAACTGCGGTACTGACTAGCTCCATTCATGAGCTTGTCCAAACTTTACAAACAAAGTAGACTATTTTGGTTAACAAATCAATGGCTCTTTAATTACAGAAGCCTTCCATTTATGTCAAGTAAAATAAAATAAAATTGATGGAATTTTTAAGTCGATGCAACTATTATTGAGCTTGGATTCTTAACCTTTTTCTCATGGCTCAATTTTCATGCGAATATTTTTAAAGCTTTGAGCTTGATCCATTTTCTCTGACCCGAGAAGATCAAAGGCTGATGTTAAAAGAAATTTGATTAATGTTCCTGCTTTAGGGTTCCATAGCTATCATTTCTGGGGAGCCCTGGTGATGCTGGCTGGTAAGAATTAGGCTAACTACAAGCTGGATGATTCAAACCCTCCAACTGCTGAAAGGTAGAAGTAGGACACTACCTGCTCCGGTAAAGACGTACAGCCTTAAGTACTCTCTAGAGGATCACCACGATGAACTGGAATTGGCTTGTTGGCAGTGAGTTTGGTTTGGTTTTACAATCATTTGGGCTTCTATTTATTTGTGCATAAAGTTTCTTGGAATGGATTAGGTGTTCTTACATAGAAACAAGGACGACACAACAGGATCTAAGTTATTCTCAATAGAGTGTCTACAGCTGGTTTCCATGTCTAGAGCTTGCCCCCTTCCTCTCAGAGTCAGAGCAGCCGCTGCAAAACTTGACAGAAAGCATTGCAGATACCATCTTAGAGAACCTTTTACATATAAAATTGCTCATGGTCTACTGTACTCCATTCTGTGTTCACCACCTTCTCTCTTCCAGTAGCCGTATGTAATATGGGCTTCTCGGACAGCTTCAGATATTAGACAAAATAGAGCAGCTACCGTAAGCCTCACCACTCCACTCCTCAATGGATTCAGGTAATTTCCCTTCCCACAATTGTCTAAATACACTCCTGACTCTCCTCATCAGGCTGATTACACTGTTATTTCTATTGAGGTCCTTGAAAGCTTCCAGTTCACAAAGCTACCTTAATCCCACAAGTTGAACTTGTTGCTTGAGCTTGCAAACTTGAGGAAGGCAATCTGAGTATTTTTCAAAATATGCATTTTGTATTATTCACGATTATGGCATTTCAAAAAAACAAAGAATCCATGAAAATTTATGAGTTAAGCATTAAACTGCTAAGTGATTTGGTGGTGACTTATACCTGCATCTGCTCTATGGAATGATGATAAAGCCGTTTGCTTCTATAAAGATTTATAGTCTGCAAACTCCTTGAATCTGTTCTAGCCTGTCCTCTAGGGTCGTTATGAGTTGGAGTCAAGTGATCAATAATGGATATGGCATATTACAATTAGCAAAACCTATTCGTGATCGATCTTCCACTGTGGCCCAACTGGCTGATAACATAATTGGCAGTTCAACAGAATTCCTTAGCTTCCTTTCCTAAAATTCCTTTAGATAATAAACTATCACTTGATTTCCTCCTAGCTCAACCAATGGAAATTTGTGTTATTACAAATAACTCTTGCCATTTATAAACATCTCTGGAACAGTAAAATGAGACATTATGAAAGTTATGCCCAAAGGCCTTCTATATCTATATCGTTTCCTTCATGATCATCTCTTCCTTCTTTGGTATTTTTAGTTGCATACCTCAAATTATCAGGCCTGGGATACAGTCTTCCACGAGCCTGACTCTTCTTTTTAATCATTATATTTTTTTAATATAGATCTGGTTGCATGTATTGTGCACTTTATTTCCCATTTAATTGCCACAGACAAATGTGAGGCATCTTTCCATGCAAAAAATACACATTTAGAAGAACGAATTTGTCTAAGTACAATGGTATTTATTTCTAAGAAATGACCTTTGGGAATGCCGAGTCAACCTTCTACTATGGCCTGGTTTAAAACTCTTTAAACCCAGTAAGAACCATCTCGTCTGGAAGATCAGGCATGAAGCAAGGTAACATCAGATGGTGCCCAATCACCTTTACTAGCAGAGGTAGCATCTGGGCCAGAACTCCGCACATCGATCAGCCATCCCCACAGTAGTAAGTGTCTGCACAGAATGAGTAACTATTTGTTGGTGATTTATGTCAAGAGGGGTAGATATTTGTTCAAGAAAGAGAGCTTTACATGTGAACCCCCAAACCAAGGCCTTCGGCATGAGTAAAATGACTGTCCACATCTAAAGTAAGCACCATTTTGATTCAAACTGCAGCTTTTTCTAAGATCTCTGCTCCTGCTCCTAAGAATAGCTGATTCAGCTTCTTGAAAAGGTTTAGCTGCTTGTAACTCAAAGGAAACCAAGGTCATGATTTGAGCTTGTGTGATGAATTGTTTGTTAAAAGATGTTGCTGAACATAGGCTTGATTTAAGAAAATGTATTGATGAAGATGTTAAAATATAGAAATGATCCTGTCATGAAGACGGCCACTTAACTCCCCACATGTAACTCTTTACCGTGTACCCCTGTACCTGGGAACACCATCCTTTGTTCACTTCTCACAATAGAAAGCTTACTCTCTTCTTGCAATGTGTGACACGAGAGCTTCCTTCCTGAATTTTAGGGTTTCTTCCAATTTGCAAATCCTTCTGCTTTTCAACAAAACACATTTATTTCACTTCAAACAGACTAATGCTTCACTACAACACTTTTTTGGTTGCATTGTTTAGGCATAAATATAGAAATGCAATTCTTGGAACAATGTGTTTTGGTCAAAGATCAAAATGCAATTCCAAGACAAAAGGAGAAATGTCAACATTTATTCACCGACTACTGGGTGCCCTAAGAAGGCAGTAGGCATTAGTGACGTGCCATCAGCAGCAGTGACTTGTTCTTGTTTTGGGGGAAGTGGCTCATTTGTGTTCCTTCTGAAGAACAAAGAGCAAACTCTCCAAGCAACTGCATTGTGTTATGCAAGCTTGGAGGACCCTAAGGAACGTACACTTTATGATTCTTCGATTTTTTTTCATTCACTTATCAAATATAAAAAGTGCCCCTACTTATTCTTTCTTTCAGATGTATTTTACGGGAGAATGAATACCAAGAATTAAAATTAATATGATTACCATGGAAGGGAGGCAAAAGAGTTTGGGTGTATCCTTTCTTACTTTATTTTGAAGAATTAACTTTTAAAAACATATTTAATTAAAAGCTGTGTCTCTCAACATGGCATTTTGCGTTTGTTTTCTATTGTAATTTGGATGAAAGTTTACAGAGCAAATCCAATTTCCATTAGACAATTTATACACTTTTTCCCCCAAGGCATTAATTACAGTCCCCACACTGTAGCATCGATCCCCCATCCCCACTTCTTCCTGTTTTTCCTGTTTGCATTTGCCCTTCTTGCCGGTGCTTTCTGTTCCCTGAGCTTGGTTCCTGAGCAAGTTTTTTGACATACGAATCTTGTGAATTCCGAGTCTCTATATGCACAAGGTACCTGCTTAGTTCATTTTAACTCTTTTATATAACCTCTGACCACCTCTTGTTGCCCTCTTCTTACATTCCAAGATTTCCGGCTAGCAGCAAAAGTCTAAAAACTGTGACATAAAACCTATCTCTATCATCTTATGCTAAATATACAGAGACTGCCACAGACACATATATTCTTTTAAACATATTACATCTACTCGACACTCTACAAATAAAATGTTTAATTTTTGTTTAACATACCAAACTTAAGATTGGGGTTAATTTTTATGAAGTACAATAGATCATTTATTTGGGTACCCTCTCCCCAGTTGGCAAAAAACACTATTGCCCTGATATTCATCAGAAAGAGTTGATGCTTGTTTTGAATAATACATTTACTGGTTCTGCCGCATGTTGCACTTTCTATGGTCCTTCTTGAGTAAGGCCATTGATATAAAATCTAGTAATCACTAGGCCTTGTTATTATGAATGTCGTCATTCAAGGATAATAAATGCCCCTCTATTATGCTCAGGACTTGAAAGGGGTTCAATTTTCTAGTTTAACTCACTGAAAATAGAAATAAGATTTGGAGGAAAAAAAATAGTATCTTGGGAATAAGGCTGCATTTGCTCCTTGAGTTTTGTCTCTGCCATTCAATAACAGAGCGTCAGAAGAGCAGAGTGAGGAACAATACCATCAAAACACATAATTATTAAAGATTAGAATTTGGAGTTGGAAAGTTTAGACTTCCACTTGTGGTATGACTAGTTACCATCTGTTTAATGTCAGGCAGTTCATTTTAACTCTGCTCAGCTCTCCTTTCTCATCGTTAAATAGGGATGATTGTAATACATATCTATTTATTAAGATGTGTTCATTTGCAGGTAATAGAAAATCGTGCTTAGTCGACTTAAATAATAAAGCATGCTCTACGGTCTTGTTTATTTTGATAGATGTAGGATATTCATCAGGGTTTTTTTTTAATTGGAAAGCTCAATGATGTCATTAAGAATCCAATTCCATTTCTCTCTCTACTGTCTCTCACTATGGCAGCCTTACTATGAGTTTGTCTTCATTTCTGGCTACAAAATGGTCATCGCCATTTCAGACTCCCCTATCGGCAATTCATCACCCAGAAGGCTCTGTTCAACATTCCAATAAGATAACATAATTACTTTCAGCAAATGATCAAGTTCATGGAGATAAAATGCCCATGGGATTCAAGACCTCTACCAGGTATCATATTAAATTAAGATATATTAAGCTTTGCTATAGTAACATATGCTGAAATCTTAGGATCTCAACATGCTCTTGTTATTAGATGCCATGAGTTAGTTCCAACCCACAGTGACTGTATGTACAATAGAACAAAACACTGCCCAGTCACGAACTAATCTCATAATTGTTGTCATGTAGCTAATTGTTCCAGCTACTGTGTCATCCATCTTCTTAAGGGTTTTGCTCTTTTTTCATGGCCTTCCTACTTTACCAAGCATGATGTCTCTTTTCAGAAACCGGTCTCTTGAGAACATGTCCAAATTATGTGAGATGAAGTTTTGCTATTCTCACTTCTCAGGAGTTTCTGTCTGTACATCATCCAAGACAGGTTTGTTTGTTCTTCTCATAGTTCATGACACTTACAATAATCTTAAAACACAAAATAAAAATCTCACACCCGTAGAGTCAATTCTTATTCATAGAGACAACATTCTTAGCCAATATTGTAATTCAAATGCACAACTTCTTACTTGGTTTTCCTAATTCAGTGTCCAACGTTTGCATGTGTATGAGGTGATGAAAATTACCATAGTGTGACTCAAGTGCACATTAGTCCTCAAAATAATATCCTTAACATAATAAAAGTTAATTTCTTCATTAAATCTTGGGCTCATGTTCGTCAAGATATTCTGTACCATCGATGCCTCCCTACATCATCTGGAGACGTGTAGCTAAGTCTCTCTCCTTAAGTCATATAGGAGGAAGAGAGTAAGCATATGGTTTGTGTATCATAAAAAAACACATGGATAGCATTGAAAAGGATGAGAACTCCAGAAGAGCTCCTTGGCCTCGTATGGAACCTGCAGATGGACCAAGAGGCAGTAATTTAAACAAAAGAAGGTGTTGCTGAGTGGTTGAAAATTCATGAAAGGTGTGCATCAAGATTGTATCCATTCATTATACTTATTCAATCTGTATGCAGTGCAAACCATCTCAGATGCTGCACTCTGTGCAAAAGAATGAAGCATCAAGATTAGAGGAAAACGTAACCGCCTGCTATATGCAAGTAACCCGCCTCGCTTGCTGAAATCAAGAACTTAAAGCCCTTTCTGATGAAGATCAAGGATTGCTGTCTTCAGTATGCATTGCGACTCCAAGCAAAGGAAACCAAAATATTCACAAATGAACCAATAGGTAACATTTTCATAAATAGGAGTGTAAGGTCTCTCTCTCCTGGCTAGATTTCAGCCTCGGTCCTTGGCTCCACGCAAGAAAGATTTCACGCCAAAGCCGGGCTCGTGATCCAAGTGAATTTAATGAGAGTTAAAAGAAGGTTCAGGTTTTACGCGGCACCCATAGGATTCCTTTGACCATGCGGCCTGGCAGAGACTGCCCCAAGCCAAGCAAGGATCTCTCTCTTCCCACGAAGACAACCAGACCAGCCCCTCTCCCTTCCGGTCTAGGTTTCCAGGGTTCCCAGGGGAGGCGTGGTGAATGACCCCAGGTCGATCCCATTGGCTGAATTGCAATCACCTGGCCCAGGTGGGCTGCTCCAGGTGTAATGCCCATCAGAGCCCACGGGGGGGCGGGGGGGGGAATCCAGCTTTGTTCTATGCTGGCTCTCCTGGGCATGCGTAAATGGACTTCCCAGTTCCCTAGGCTAAGCTGCCTAACAGGAGAAAGATGGAAGTGGTCAAGTATTTTATCTTGCTTATATCCACAATCAATGCTAATGGAAGCCACAATCAAAACAATTCAAAACCATTCGTGCATAAAGAGACCTGCTCTGCAAGATCCCTTTCAAGTGTTAAGAAAGAATAGCCAGGTGCTTCTGAGAGCGAGTGGAGCTGACACAGCACAGTCGTGATAGGTTTCATACCCGTATGCATGTGAAAGTTGGACACTGAATAAGGAAGAGCGAAGAAGAATGTACGCCTTTGGATTGTGGAAATACTGCACGGTTTAATATCAGGAATGGTGTGTGACCAGGTTCTAGCCCATTATCATGCTCATTCAGCTTGTATGCTGAGCACATCATAAGAGAAGTCTCTTATACAAAGAAGAATGTGGCATCAGGCTTGGAGCAAGGCTCAGGAGCAACCGAGGACATGCACACGACACAATATGACTTGCTGAAAGCGAGCAGGACGTGAAGCCCTTACTGATAATGGTCAAGGCTTGCAGTCTTCACATGGATGTAAAGAAAACAAAAATTCTCACAACTGGACCAATAGAAAACATCATGATAAACGGAGAAAAGATTCTAAACTGCATTTTCGAACCAGGATGGTGGTGGCAGTGCTTGCTTTCTCCTGACAGGAACCTACTCCTCAGGGTCTCCCTGGCATCTGCCCATTGTCTTCTCCCTTGCCTCCTCTTCCATGTCAAAGAACCAGAGCAGCCCCAGCCCCTGAGGCACAGCCTCCAGGCCTATGTCCTCTACTTCTGGTGCCACTGAGCCTTGGGCTGACAAGCCCTATGGGGGACAGAGCCCTCCAATCTCGGCATGGATGTGAGCTATCAACTTCTCACATAACTGTTTTCACCACACAGGGATCTCTTGTGTAAAATGCTGATTTTTATTGGATTAAAATTCAAGGAATGGCCTTAAGATCCTTTCGTAGGCCTCCACACTGATTACAGCCTACAATTAAGAGCTAGTCCCTCTGAAGAGGTAGTTCTTCCACATTTTTAACATCTGCTCCACACCAGGATTTCACGCTGAAAAGAAAACAAAGAGAGAAAGATGGTAAGGTTGTAAGTCTTAGCAGCCTTGATCTTAAGGACCAAGCAGGAGAAGAGGCCGACCTGGAGCAGTCAGATGCTTTGGTCAAACAATAGTCATTCCCTTTTCGTGGTGACAGCAGATCCCCGGCTCCGGCCCAGGATTCATCCAGTAGGTCAAGAGTCCCACGGCCACCAAAAGAAGAAGCAGTGTTCTCTGGTCTGAGAGGCTAGACGACATGAAGGAGTCAAGCACCAGATGGCAACATACAGGATGAAATGCCTGAAGGTTATCAGGATTTAATTGAGGATCTCAACTGGCAAGAAAGGCCTACCATGATCCAATGTTAAAGTTATCCATTATGTCAGAAGCAGAGTTCACACCTTTCTGGACACTTCCAGATCTCTGCACGAAGATCTATTGGCTTCAATAAGAGAAACAATGAAACCTGATGAAATTGTGAAACAGATTCAAGATCCAAGAGCCAAGACTTCCTCCAGAAATGTCTTGAGTCTCCTTGCAGTCTAAAACTAGATCTCTGGGGCTTCTTAAATATTCCTCAAAGTCACCTCATCAAATATCATTTACTGAGCAAACAAACTCTTAGACATGCTCCCAAAGACCATCCTGATGTTCAGCTTCTAGAAGGAGCTCTACTGATAATTCAAGGAGTTCCCTTTGATGCCAACGTGAAGAAAGGTCAATCAGAATGCCAGGATTGCTATGACAGACTGTAAAGTCGGGAGAAAACGCAGAAGGCTCTTAGAATTGAAGCAAGTATATATTGATTCTTTGCCACGAGGAACTGAAGGATCAAAGTAGACATAACTTTACCTTTTCCTGTTTCAGGACATCTTGGTCTGGATTCCACCTGTTATGAGGAATGAACGCCACTCTTCCCAGGTTTACCTGTAGCACGTGAGACTAGTGCTGGAGGATTTGCAGGGTAGAAATGTGAGGATGGGCGGGTCCTGTTGAAGGGTGTTCAGTAACTCATATAAAGCTAAAAATATCTTTCCAGTTTGCTTCCAAGATGACACTCCCCGCCCCCCCCCTGCCAAGGCTAAAGTCAGACACTGTAAGGCAATGATGTGTTCCCTAAGAAGCAGTGGTTCAATTGTTATTTGATCAATTTCCAGGAGGCTACCTGCCCCCCCCCAACCTCCCACTGAGCTCAAGGATTTGCCAGAACTCTACAAAGAGTGTGAGGTGAACAGCTTGTCTGCATCAATGACAAGGCCCAGAGAAGGGTTCAACTGTGCCTAGTGTTCTTCAAATAGAAATGGCTCGAAGTGCTTCCGAATGTGGGTCCAGCGTGCAGCTGCAGACAGCAAGGGTGTACAAGCAAACCGAACCCTGGGCTCCCGGAAGCAAGGGGAGAGCCCAGGTGAGTGGCAAATGGGAAGAGGCTTTGGAATAAAGAAAAGTGTGCATTCACTAATGGGGAGACTGTTTATTTATAAATGTGCACGTTTTTTTCTTGTTGGTGGTTTTGGTATGGAAGTATTGTAGAGGCTATTTTGTACCCCTTTTAATATTTTCTATATTTTTAGTTTTGTGTTACTGTTCTTTATTTTTAATGCCTGCTACATAATTGCAATCTTTTCCCCCCAGAATATGATTTTCTTGGTTTATTTATCACATGCAAGTCTAGTGTCTTTGATCAAATGAAATATACATAAAATGAGTTTTTTCCTAATTCTGGATTCATCATGACTTTGCAATACCAACCAATTGTGCTATTTACAATATTTGATCAAAATTCTAATTTTTTCAAATACTGGAATGTCTTTGAGTAAACTTGCATGCCAAATTTGAGATCATCACATTGACACATAAAATCTACATAGCAGATATATTTTTCAGTATTTTAAAATATATTTTGAGATGTATCTTTCTTGGAAAACAAACCACAAAACTTGATAGGTTGTCCATTTTATCAACAGGAATGCTTAATGTTTGTTTATTTTTTCACTGCCCGTTCCTTGTTTTGCATTCATTTGACCTGCCAATTATTTAATTATTTATTAAATCACTTTTAATGTTTTATTTTACTTTTACTTGATGCCTTTTCTAATCAACATCTCTTTAAAGTATTTTACTCCTTCAATTTAAAATGTGTGTATGTATATACATCTATACATACAGATATGTCATCATATTAACTTTACCAAGTGAAACCAAGTCATAATGCTTTTGAGTTGATTAAGAAAAATCGCAATGATTAACGTGTAGCATTTTAGGGTGGTGGACACATATGAAATGACTCTTTATAGTGTAGAATACTGAATGCAAACCACCTTAAAGGCTGAGTTGGAAGTTTTAGCATGGGCTGAAAATCAAGAGGGAAAGCAGAATGATTGGTGATAGGTTTTTGTGTTTAGATTTTAATAAGGGAACAAGAGAGTAGTTTTGTCTTAAAGTAGAATATGTGGTTGTGTCAGAATGTGAAAGATAGTAAAAGTAAACTTGAAGGTATGTAGCAAGTTGTAGAAGGCCTTGGTTTATAATATCTGCAAAGAACAAGTTAAAAAGAAGCAATTAAATGTTTTGAATTTTTTACAATATTAAATCAATTGTGGTGAAATTATTCATGGGATGGGTGGAAAAGTCTGGTGAACCTTTCACTGCAAAATGCAGAATGGGTAATACTTTCTATTAAAATATCCATGAGAATCATAGTCTCTGAAAGGGGTAAGCAGAATGGACCCCAAACCCTATGTCATGGCAGGTTTATAATGCTGTAAAGGTTGATTATGATGTGCGATACATTTGGCCAGTGAAATTGAAAAGACTATAAATAGATCACTCCAAATGTTTCTCTGTATAAATGAATTATACAATTAAAAAACAAAACATACACGCAAAAGATCACAAACTATGGAAATGAGTTGATGGCGCCTAACAACAACCACAATCAAAGCAGATGGCAAAGCTGACCACTGCTTGTCAAGCGTGCCAGGCTCACTTTCAATAACAAAACCGTCCATTCGACGTGTGGGGCCACCCAGTTATGTGGTAAAATCCCACCCAATAGTTCTGTGGTTGTTTCAAGACCGTGAATATTGGGAACATATGAAAACCATTCCCTGAACCTCAGAAGCGGTGCTTGTGCAATATTGTCAACCTGCTCATTGCCACCAAATAGTTCCCCATAAAATTATGTCATGCGAATTTTACCTGGACCATGGAAATTCTGATTAACAAGCTTCCTCTAATTTTCATCTGATCCTTCACGTCTTTATTGTTCATTTCCCATTCTGTAGATTGCATATATAATTATGCCTATCAAAAATATGAACGAATCAAATAATATTAACTCCGTGAAAACCTGTTTAAAGTTCTGATGTGTATATATTTATATTTAGTAATTCTCTCAAGTAATCCTCGCTGCCGTGGAGTCAATTTTGACTGGCAGCAACCCGCCCGGCTAGAAGAGAGCTGTGTCTGTGGATGTCTGAGCCTGTCCCTTGGCACAGGCGTTTGCTCTGAGCTGTGCTCAGTATGCAGGTGACGAAGTGGGAGGTTAGGTACAACCCTGTCACACACCACTCCTTCTATTGAACCAGACAGTCGTCCTTGTTCTGCAGAGAATGATTTCCATTTACTTCCCCTGCGGGGTGGCCGATGGTTTCCAGCGGCTGGCTGAACTTGCGGTTAGCAGCCCAACATGCAAGTCACTGTGTCACCAGAAGTCCTGAAACAGAAGACACTGTTATATAGAAGCGGGAGCTCAGAAATGTCATTAGGGCAAAACATTCGTTCTATTATTCTCTATTACGTATAAACAGATTAAGCATGCATTTGACATATTTCTGAGGGTAAGGGATAAAAGCAGACCCTGTTTTTTTAGCACCGTCGAAGCAATTCTTCTGGAGCCCTGGTGGCGCAGTGGGTTATTCGTCGGGCTGTTAGCCGGAGAAACAGCAGTTCGATCTCACCAGCCACTTATCGGGAGAAAGATGCCGTTTTCTACTCCGGTCAAGAGTTGGAGTCTGGGAAACCCACCGGAGTAGTTCCACCCTCTCCTATAGAGTCTCTACGAGTTGGAATCAATTCAATGGCAGTGAGTTTAGAATTTGGGGGGACCAGTCCATCAGAGAGTGGCTGCCTCCTACTTATATGAACAGCCTAGGTGCTTTTGTGTTACCATTGGTGTTCGTTTCTTTTTGCCGCGATAACCAAAACAAACGCAATGCAAAACTCATTGCCTTCATGTCATTTTCTGTTGTTGTTGACATCCCCCATCCCCCCCACCCCACCCAACCAGTAGAACTCTCCTTGGCTCTAATAACAATGAAAACAGATCACTGGGCCTTTGTTCCAACTTCACTAGTAGGGTTAGAACCCCAAATCTCTATGTCAGTTGACAAGGGCAGACCATTTCCGCCACCCATGGGTAAGGTAGAACACATGCTACAAATACAATGACTTAAAGGTTAAAAGCCATCTTATCTTTCAGTTCTGAGAGTCAGAAGTTTCCCTAGAGTAGGATATGGTTGTAAGAGGGATTGGAGGCTTTTGAGGAGAACCCATTCCTTCATTTTGCCAGCATCTGTCGCCCTCCTACAGCCTTCGTTTTCCCTTTTGTCCTTCCCCAAAGCCAGCAATGGAGCATTAAGTCCTCATATTTGTCTTGCTCTGCTGTTTCTGCCTCTTTCCATCACTTAAAAGGGCCCTTGCTTTTACGTTGGGTATACCCAGATCATTCGGCTTAATGTTCACACAAAACCCATGAGTCGCGAGGGATTCAATGGCGGTGAGTTTGTTTTTGTTTTTGATTTTAATTAAGTGATGGAAGAGTCACAGGTCCCAGAGATTACATCATGGGCACATGTAAACACTATTATTTTCCTATCACACCACCCCAGCTATATAATTTAAAATACTTTCCAGATTTTAGTTTCTATATTTCTGTGAGCTAAGTATTAGAGAAATATTATCATTACCCTAGAGTCAAAAAGATTAAAGCTCAAAGAGGTTGCATGTTATTCAATAATTCTTCAGTTCTCGATGGTCTATCAAACTATCCAAGGCCAATATCCTTGTTTCTGACACAAACTCCATTTTAAGATCAGATCTGCAAGAGGCTAAGCCATTTTTATTTCCCAAAGAGCTCACCTCCTGTAAATCCTAACGCAAACATAGAACCACCAAATTTTAATAAGTTCAGACTGCCCCAGGTGGGCATGACCAGTGCAATTCTTTGTCTTTTTCCTTCTAGCTGTTTATGCTGCTTTGTATTTAATGTTGCCACAAACTCTTTTTAAAATATATGAATTTACTCTGTCTCTGTTTATTGTAGTGGTTCTCAACCTTCCTAATGCTGTGAACCTTTAATACAGTTCCTCATGTTGTGATGACCCCCAGCCATAAAATAATTTCTGTTTTACCCCCAACTATACTTTTGTTACTGTTATAAATCAGGCAACCCCTGTGAAAGGGTCGTTTGACCCCCAAAGGGGTGGCGACCGACAGGTTGAGAACTGCGAATTGATTGTGTTGACACTTTATGAGGTGCTTTTGTAAAGTATAATTTTTAAATTCTGAGAAGACAAAAACAAATTGAATAATATAGAAACATTTATGAAAAGAAGCTCTAGAGGTCATATGTGTTAGGCAGGGTTCTCTAGAGAAACAAAACAAGGGCACTTGTGATTTGATAGATAGATAGATAGATAGATAGATAGATAGATAGATAGATAGATAGATAGATAGATAGATAGATAGATTAGTATAGCACAGAAGAATATGACAGCTAATTAGTCCACACAGCAGTGCAGAGGGCTCAGCTCAATTCATGAGGGCTACTGGGTCCAACCAAGGTCAAGGAAACAGGTACCTGAGACTTCCCCTGGGCAATGCAGGCAGTCCTCCCACAGCCAGCAAACAGCAAGGCGAGTCACCAACAGTTGCCTGCTCAGGAGCTTAGTGAAGCTGACCCAGATGGGATATCAAACTCAAGCAATGCAAGACAACAGAGTCTACCAGTCTCAAGCTCAAGTGATGTAAATACCAGCAGAACTCAAAGGACCCTCAGGCTCTAGGGACACGACCCACAGGTTGGCTGTTCACAAATTGAGATGGAGAATTAGCTAAAGCAGCCACACGCTGGTCTAATCGCCAAAAAGCAAGAGAGAGGGGACCTTGCCAAGCCATTTATCTCTTTGCCCTCCAATCAAACTGTGACCTTATATTAACCCCACATGTTCCCATTGGCCAGGTTGGCACAATAAACCTACCTATCACATCATATAATTTTGCCTCCCACCTGCTAGTTGAATAATCTCCAAACTCCTCATTGTTGAGTGGCTTATCACCTATTTAATACACAGTATCAAACAGGAAAAACTCCATGAAATACAAGTAGATTACTAGAAAGCAAAATATAAAAGACCTATCACCTTAAAAATAACCTATGCCAGGATCTACATACTTGTGCTGCCCACAAGACACATTCAACCCTAGAGACCACACGTCAGTCAATCTTGAAAGTTCACAGAAGGACCAGCAACAAGCAATTTTTAATCAATGCTTAATATGTGTTTATGTATTATACCACTGAGACTTAAGACGTGTGGTTTGGTTCTATCTAGTCAATTCTGGAGTTTGGTAACCGTAATAGATTAGAACTGCTTCAGAGGGGTTTCTTGGCTGTGCTCTTTATGGAAGAAGTCGCCCTTGCCTGAAATCACTTTAAATCACCAATCTTAGCTTGGCCGCCCAATTCGTAACTGTTACACCACCAGGGATCCTTTTAAATAGTCTTCAAGAGCAAAAAAATGCACATGTTCCCTGACATTGTGTTGTTTCTCATCTGATGTGCAAACCTCAGTGGTGAGTCTATTACTTTGCTATATCAACTGATTTGATAAAATGAATATTCTCAAATGTGTTGTCTGACTCACAGCAAATGAAGTACTTCTCAGTCTTCAGCCATCCTCACAGTTGTTCATGTTTGAGCAAATTGTTGCAGCCACTGTGTTTATCTTATTGAGAAGCGTTCCCTTTTACACTGCCCTTCTACTTTACCAAGCATGATGTCCATTCCCAGGGCTTATCTTTCCAGGTAACGTGTCCAAAATATGTGAGACACAGTAGTCTCACCATCCTTGCTTCTAAGGAGCATTCTGGCTGTACTGCTTCCAACACAGATTTGTTTGTTCTGCCTGCAGTCCTCTCAGTATCCTTTGCCAGCACCACAATTCAATCATCACACTCATTCTTCTTGTGGAAAGTCTTCCTCTTTCCACTGTTCCAGTACTTATCTCGTGTGATGTCCTTCTCCAGGGACTGCTCTCTCCAGACAACATGTCCAAAGTACATGAGACAAAGTCTCTCCATCCTTATCTCTAAAAAGCATTCTGGCTGTACTTCTTCCAAGACAGATTTCTTTGTCCTTTGTCACTCCACAGTACTTTCAATATTCTTTTCCAGCATCATAATTCAAATATATGGGTTCTTTTCCAGTATTCCTTATTCAATGCCCAACTTTCAAATGAGTATAAGATGATTGAAAATACCATGGCCTGGGTAAGGCACACCTTAGCCCTCAGAGTGACATCCTTCCTCCTCAACACTTGTAAAGAGCTCTTGAGCAGTGGATTTACCCGATGCAATGTGAAAATTTACAGCTCTGGATTTTAATGTCACATACAGTGTGAGGTCTATGGGTGACATCATTTACATTTGTTTATACAGTTTTGACTCAACAATATTCTACTAAATATTGACTCTATCCACAGAACAATAGTCACAACTGGGAATAAAAAAATTATAAGTTGCCTTCAGATCAGTGATTTGTAAACATTTTGCCCATAAGTAAGAAATACTTATGTGATGAGCTGCTGTTTATTTACAAATACTCAGAATTGAAAACAAAAGTCTATGAAATGATATAGTGTTCAGACCACAAGTACACATGCATTACTTCCAATTTTTTATTCTCCTTTTTTATCAACTATTTTAAAAAGATGTTCAGGTGCCACTGAAAAGAAGAGAATCCATAGGATAGGATAAAAATGTCCTGTGGGTTTCTGAAACTATAACTCTTTCTGGGAGTTGGAAGTTTTGCCTTTCTCCTTCAAAGCAGCTGGTGGTTTTGAACTGCTGACCTTGCAGCTAGCAGCCCAAAACATAACCACTGCACCTGTAGAGCTACATATAAACTCTTTTAATAGTAAGATATTTATATCCTTTATTTTCCTTCTTGAGAATATTTAATCACTTTAAATTTCTTTTATTTTTATTATTATTAAAATATTACGCTATAAACATTGTTATACATACTCACAAACACACACAATTTATCAGGGGTGTGGTACTTACATATTTTATGTCAACTTGAAGACACATAAAAATGTAGAGGTGGTATTCAAGCTGTCAGTCAGGTCACAGCATGACGGGGCCTCTCATAAAGAGGGCCTCAGGAACTTCTGCCCTCACTCTCCTGCTGACTGGCCACCTGAGAGCCGCTGGAGCCCTGCCATGTTTCCACCAACTCTGAATCCCCACATCTCTGGGCCCACCTGCTGGTGATAGTCCTGCATTCGGCATCATTACATGTAGCTGTCTGAGTCTGGAAAGGCACTTGTGGAGTAGTATTGGATTTATGGACTTGGGATGTTTTCTTGTTATGTAATTACTTCTTGCTATAAAGCTCATTCTTACACACATATGAATCTCACTGGATTTGTTTCTCTAGTCAACCCAGTCTAATATAAGGGATATTAAAAATGTTTTGAAAAATAATGGATTTGTCCATGAACTTTTTGAAGCACTTTTATATACATAAAAACATTTATACTAAAAATCCACTCTCAAAAGTTTCCTATGGCCTGTAATTCTAAATATTAGAATTTATGTGTGAATCAAGTTATAGTCTACTTGATCAAGTGAAGCTACTCTAATATGACATTAGATAAGTGATTATTAAAAACAGAAAGTTGATTGGGGACAATTTATCTCATAATAAAATAAATGATGACGTGTTATGGATGACATTAAATGAGGATTTAACCAACAACTGCTGCAAATTATCCCTTGCTACCACTTTGTAATGTTCAACAGTAAGATGTAGAAATCTTTGTCTTCTTTTTTAAAGCTAGAGGACAATTATGAACTAGATGGGGATGAAGAACAAAGAAACCTACAAAGGAGTTCAGAGGAAAATCTCTTTTTTGGAAAAGAGTATATATGAAACTTGAGGATATGAAACTTAATTCCCTAAATCACATTCATGCTCATCAACCTTTGAGAGTTTCTGGATATCCTAGGACAAGAAAGGCCAAGTTTGAGATCCTCTGCCCTAGAGAATGAGTCTAGCACAGACACAGCTGATGCCAGGGCACACGCTTGCCATTCCATACAGAGTAAGGACTAAATAGCACAGGAAAATGAGCAGTTGACTCTACCCAGGGGAAACAGAGGAACTGCATAATACAGCAGTATTTAAGTCTTGAATGCTGGAAAATAAGCCTGCCTACATAAAAACTAACAGGCATGTAAATGCCAAAAGATTGGCAAAGGACGAGGCTAGAGTCAGGTTGCAAAGGGAATTTTAGGTTGAATTAATGCAGAACATTATTTTCCCAGCAAAGACTCACATCTGGAACTTTTAAAACAGGAGTAGCGTGGGCAGACTCTCGCCAGTATCTTGACCATGAAGTCCGAGCCAACAGTTAGCAATTATCCAGAAGTCAGAGTAAAACGTGTCAGACCTCTGAGAAGAGGCCTGGCTGCGTTATGTGCTCAGATGCTAGCTACAAGGTAAGCTGTTCCCTGAGCTGCTCCAAGAGAGAAAGACGGGCAGTCTGCTCCGTGAAGATTTCAGCCGTGGAAAGGCTACAGGGCAGTACCACTCCATTGAGTCAGAGTCAACTCAGTGTCAACGGGTTGGTAGTTTAAGACCTTTAAGAATATCAATGGCTAAAATGTTAACAAAAATAAACTTTTCAACATAAGTGCATTAAATATATTTCAAAATGTTTAAAAGGCATTAGTGATAAACAATAATGTGAAGAAACTTCAGGATTCATGCTTATTTGAGTGTCTTGGTTGGGGGTGGGGGAAACTGTCATGGACTTTTTGATCAATAGAAATTTATCATCAAGGTATTACTTGTGCAAGCAAATTCCAAAGCTGAGACACTTGGCATAACTAAATGACTGGTCCAGAAGGAAAATTGAAATCCAATTTTTAAATCAGGCAGCTGTTAAACCTACAATCTTCGATTCTGCTCTTCTTAAAAGACAATTCATCTTCTTATAAAAGTTTAACTGCTGGGCGCTGCCTTTGAAGCCGCCGTGCCTGCCCGTGGCGCAGGGGGTTAAGCTGCAGCGCCTCTGCGGGCGGCCCTTTTAACTGGGAGCAACATGGGGGAAAAAAGTTAACTGCTGTTAAGACAAAAGACTTAGGAATGTTAGTTTATGTTAGAAATTATTCATTTGAAAAATGTTTGTCAAGAACATTTGTGTATTCATAACTTCCCTAAAAATAATTTGGAATTATCTAATGCAAATCTTTCTTAAAGGAAGATTTATTTATAAAGAAGGCTTATTTATTTATTTATAAAGATTCGCTTATTTGTTCCAAATAAAAAGCTGTAAGCGTTCTTCAATCTGCACATCAACATTTGTTAATAAGTGATTCCTGCCATTGTGCTATTAAGAGACATCTTTCTCTATATTTTATGATTTATTAATTTATTTAAATATAGACCTAATTTAATTTTTCCCATCTCACTGCCATCAAGTAATGACCCTATAGGACATAGCAGAATTGCTCTGGGTTTTGTTAGGCAGATAGGCAGGGATGGGATGTCCATTGAGGCATGCCCAAGAGAGCCAAGCACGAGAACAAAGGGCGGCGCACTGCACATACTCAAAAGCCTAGGTTCCCCCCTCCCCCGTGGTGGATTTGGGTGGGCGTTAAACCTGGATCGATCAGCCCACCTGGGCCAGGTGAATTCAATCCAGCCAATGGGGTCGATCTAGGGTTATCTACCACGCCTCCCCCTGGAATCCTTGAAAAGGCAGGAGGGAGGGGAAGGGAGGAGGAACTGAGGAGAGAACTTGAGAAAGAACTTGAGAGAGGTTCTTTTTTTGGAGGAGAACTTGGGAGAGAGATCTTTGCATGATGTCTGTCGAGCAGTCTCTGCCAGGCTGCATGGTCAGGAGGAATCCTATGGGTGCTGTGTAAAACCTGAAACTTCTTCTAACTCTCATTAAACTCACTTGGATCACGATCCTGGCTTCGGCATGAATTCTTTCTCTTGCAGAGCCAAGAACAGAGGCGTAACTCTAGCCCAGAGAGATCTTACAGTTTCTGAGCCTGCAAAGCAGCGAGGGAGTAGAAAGCCTCATCTTTCTGCTGCAGAGTGGCTAGTGGTTTCAAGCTGCTGACCTTGAAGCTAGTTGCCCAGTTTGTAACTCCCTATGCCACTAGGGCTAGGAGTATAATTTAATGAATAAATTCTGAAAACAAAACTTCCTACTGTAGACCAAACTATGTGTTAGAATTTATAGAAAAAGAATCCTTAATGATAGAGTATTAGCTTATGGTAGTAAACCGAGGTCTTGGTAGAAAGTATTACACTTTATTTCCATACTTGCAACCATGGGCAGAGTAAACTAACCCTATTTTGAGAAAGATCTCTCTTGTTCCCAGATTGAAATATTTTCAAATACACACTCTCCAAACTGAAAATGTGTATCCCGCACCCCCCACCACCACCACCAATCACCACCAATCACCACCAACCACCACCACCAATAGCCCTCCATTAAGGAACAGTCATAAAAGAACTCTCATAAAAAGATGAATCATTCCTGTGTCTGGCTACTTGCCTATGCCTACAGGTTATCTGTAGATAAGAACAATCAGGTTCTGGAACCAACCCACCATAAAATGTACAAACTCTGCTTTGACATCTCTTGCTGAAACTGATCAGAGATTACTACCCTTGGGGAAGACTCTGGGAGGTTCAAGGTCAACTAGCACTAGGTCAAGACAATGACTCACCTCATTGCTTGTTTATTATGTTTTTGGCTTAAGATATCACTTTGTGATATGTTAGCTGTGTCGTGTGCATGCATTATGAATATCTGCAAGTCCCATTGCATATACTAATTGGAAAATACATTCTCTCTCTCAGTCCTGACATGGGACAAGGAGCCCTTTCGGCCCGTTGTCTGTCTGTCTGTCTTTAATCTTTTCCACAATTGCAAAGTCGCTCCTGAGGACGTGTTCCAGTGTCAGGGGGCCCTCACCCCAACAGCCTATTACATAGATCTTGAAATGCTAGTCTTTCAGATGAAGTTAACTAAAAAGACATATCATTCATTAACTCACTGTGGATCCCAACCCTGGTGATCCTGTAGAACAGGCTGGCCCTGTGGTTTCTGAAATTATATCGCTTTAGGAGACCAGAGAGCCTCATCTGTCTTCCACAGAGTAGCTGGTGATTTTGAACTGCTGACATTGTGGGTAGCAGGTTAGCAGTCCAATGCATAATCACTCCACCAGGGATCCTTAAAAAGATATATGGAATTAAATATTACAGAAATCATGGCAAATGTAGGCTATTAAATAGTTGGTCGAATGTTGATTTGATGTGACCTCTGAGTTCATAGAAGTGAAGGCTCATATTTTGTGAGGGAGGGTCCCGGTGACTTCTAGGAGAAGGAATTCTTGTGCAAGGACTTAGAAATTGGCTAGAACATAACTGAGAAGATGGAACTATCTACAGGTAATTCAGGAATGAAAATATAAATGGTAAAGTAGAATTTTCAAGATTTTGCATAGAGTCACGTGTGAGGCACTGTTGCTCCAATATAGCAAGGCATAAGAAATTACATGTTTACTTAAAACTGTAGTTTACAGAACAAAGTAAATGGCATCAAGCAAATAAAATATGTTGCTGAAAAAATGTGGATTTTGATTGATTCCATCTTCTTGCTATTATGACTAGTACTGCCACGAGCATAGATGTGCACATATCTGTTTGTGCTATGTTCTTTATTTCTGGAGGCTATATAACAAGTAGAACAATTTCCGGGTTACTGGTTGTCCATCAGTGGAAGAATGGATAAATAAATTGGCACATATACACAATGGAGTTCAATGCACTGCTAAAGAATCGTGACGGAAATCATAAGCACCTCATACCATGGATGGATTAGGTGGACATAGGCTGAATTAAATTAGTCAATCATAAAAAGACAAATCCTGTATAAAACCACTGATCAAAAAAAAAAAACACTGATATTTTAAAATGTCCAAACCAATAGTGCAGACTGTGATGATTATAAAGGGTAAAGAGAAACAATAGAGAGTAGGTAGGTTTTCACTTGGATGAAAAGAAGGATTTAAAATATCTGTATTTGTGTAGCTTATCCTAGGGGCAATGATTTTAGTCAACCTGTCCTAGGTTAGGGAACAGACTGATTATGTTTAGGTGAAGCCTAGCAATTGGCAGATAACCCTACAACCATGAAAAGGTGAATGCCAACCAACCAAGTCTTCTTTCTAATTTCCTGACTCCTCTAAGGCAGTCCTCGTGCTTCCATTTACTGAGCTTAGTTCCACTGCGTCTAAGTCTTTATATATCTGTAACCAAGGTAGGCACATGGCTTGTTACTTCAATAAGAGAAAGAAACAAACACACATCTGGACTCAAGTGTTCTATGTTAAATATACTTACTGATGTTCAAAACGTGTCCAAAAATTCTTAACACTTCCTGCTCCCTGGAAATGTTTTCTTTACATCCTTCCCATGATTTCAAGCAATTTTTGCATCCTCTACTTGATAGAAAGTTATCTTTCCTTCTGTAATTTGGAATGTTATTGTATCCTGCTTAGGTGCCATAATGTGTCCTGTTTAATAAAACTCTTTCTACAGTAAAATGTCTTGTTTTCAGACTGATGTTTTACTCTATGATCAACTGTTTCCCTTCTGTTAATGATGAGATTACTTTTATGGTATGCTCAAAAAGAACTTGATTAATCATTAGATATAAAAATAGAATAATCTCTCCAGATCCGGAAAAAAAAAATCTAAGCCTTTAAAACTCCAGGACACAAATACAAGGCAGCTGTGTCTCTTACTCTAGACCAGAACATTGTTTAACCACATGGGTGGACGCAAATGCTGGATTTGGCAAGTGACTATGTAAATTTTTCTGCTTTTGTTGCTGCCAAGTGGCTCTGATTCATAGCAACCGTATATCCGGCTAAAAGAAACACTGCACCCTCCTCTCAATTGTTATGTTTGAGCCCAACATGCGGCTGGTGGTCTCTGTCGACTTACTGCTAGCAGTCCCCCATCAAGGCTGCTCAAAGACGCACCTTTAAGTGAACCTGGATTGCAGACTCATGTGAACACTTTAGGATGCAGTTAAGGATGGGCTTTCTGGCAACCCTAATAAGACATATATCTATTGCCTCGGATTTCAAACCATCATAGAGAATTCAATTTACAGACATTTTAATAAGCTCTCCTCTTGAACCAAACAATGTCAGCTGATGTGTCAGGTGGAATCGCCATGCGATGAATCGTCTGAAGCACAGCACTCTACAGAGAGTTGAAGCTGGTTCTACAGCGCGCAGTACCTGTGAGACCGTCAGTTATCTTTGGGGAAAAGCAAGATTAGGTACTGTTTTATGCATGAGCAGTAAATGTGCAGGCCTTTTATCCATGCTGTGATAACTACAGTTAATTGTATGTTGTTAGGTGCCGTGAAATAAGTTCTGACACATAGTGACCCTCTGTACAATAGAGAGAAACACTGTCCAGTCCTGCAGCAGCCTCAAAATTGTTCTTACGTTTGAAGCCATTGTGGCAGCCACTGTGTCGGTACGTCTTTGAGAGGCTTCCTCTTCTTGCTGCCCCTCTACCTGACCAAGCATGATGTCCTTTCCCAGGACTGGTCTCTCCAGGTAATATTTCCAAAATACATGGGATGAAGTCTCACCATCCGTGCTACCAGGAAGCATTCTGTCATTATTTCATCCAAGAATGATCGGTTTGTTATTTCGGTAGTCCATGTTCCTTCCAATATTAACAGCACCATATTTCAAATGCATCAATTCTTCTTCAGTCTTCTTTATTAAATGCCCAACTTTCACGTGCAGCTGAGGCAATTGAAAACACCATGGCTTAGGCCAGTGTAAACTTCGTCCCCAAGGGGACGTCTTTGCTTTTCAACAATTGAAAGAAATCTTGTGCAGCAACGTTTTACCCAGTGCAGTGTGTCCTTTGATCTCCTCACTGCTGCTCCCATGAAATATTACTGTGGATTTAAGAAGGGTGAGAACTTGGACCACTTCGATCTTTTCTGCTTATCTTAATGTTGTCTATTTGGGCGAGTTGAAAGATAGCTAGAGTTAGGGACAAGCGGGGTGGTCTCACCAATGTCTGCAAAGGCCCGCATGGAAAGGTTGAAAAGAAATCAGGCACTAATTGGACATCTAGGGCAACCCAAACTGAGCATGCGCAGACTAGGACAACCCCCCGCCCCCTCCAGCACAGGTTAAACCTAAACCTAGTTTCCACCTGGGACAGGTGGGCCTCATTCAGTCAATGAGGTTAACCAATGCTTTTAACCACCACACCTCCCACCCAGAGGTTGTAAATACCCTGACTTCTGCAAGGTAGGCCTCTTGAACTCTGCTCCTGTTTAGCCGGAGGTGGATGTGTGGGTCTCTCTCCCCCATGTAGATGGCAATACTCTGGTTCTCTTGACCTCTGGACCCCTGGGGGTTCCCCAGTTCCACATATGTGAATATTCTTTTCCATGTAGTTTTTCATGACCTGTTGTGAACTCCAGCACTGTTTGTTTCTGCACAACTCGGCATGCTTTCCAGAAATAGTGTGTACCCTTTTGAGACTGTAAAACCTGAAACTTTTCCGTTCCTTCATAAAAAACGCTCTTGGATTACAAAATGTGCTTCTGCAACATAAATTCTTTGAGCATCATCTAGCAAGAAGCAAAGATTATCCCACACAGAAACTTAACACACTTATGAGGATTTTGATTTTTCTTTTTATCGAGTTGTAATCAATGCTAGAAGATACAATCTCTGAGCCTCATACGTAAATGCTTCAAGTTAATTGCATAGTGGTCAATGTTTGACCGATTCAATAGACACTCTAAGAAACTTACAGTAGTACTCTGCCTAAGCATAGCTTCACCCTAGAATAAGATTTGACAACCCATAAAAATCTAATGCATAAATTATTTGAATGTGAGTCAGACAATAAGATATAAGGTATTTGTGACTGGAAGCAAAATAAATGCAAATAACAGTCAACTCATCATATGAATAAATATGTTGATCAGGTTTCTTTCAATTGAAAGTGAAAGTGCAAAATTAGTTTTCTTTCTTAGTTAACTCATTTGCTTAAGTAATTAAAGCATACCAGGGAAAAATAGAATTTAAGAATAGTTGGACCCAAATGCTCTACAAATGAAAAAATGCCATTAGATCCTTTTTATTTCATAGCTTTTCTTTCTTATGAGTTAATTTTATTTTCAAGCACTTTCCTACATTCTAATGGGATAACCTTATTTTCAAGCATCTTCCTACAGATCGACAAGTAAATTCTTGAAATGATTTCACTGTTGGCTATAACCAGGTTGAAAAATTAGAAATTTTTTTTAATGTTTGGGGGAAAAAGTTCAATTAAAGATAAGGTTTTCCCATTGATGACTTCAAATTAAATAAAAGGGGTAGGTTTCTTTTTTCTGCAAAGGGACATTTGGATATTTATAGCATCATTTTAGAGCTATACCAGTCACACTAATTATTATGGGCTAGCAAATATTACCCCACTTATATACAATATCTGAAATAGGTAAAGACATACTGACAAACACAATTTGTTGTTGTTTCATTTCTGTTATCGAATTCTTAGTTTCAGTATTTCTGGGTTTTTTTCTTTTTTATTTATGTATCTTTATTGACATAGTCATTCTGTTTCTGTATTTTTAGTTCTTTGAGAATATTTTAAATTATTTTAAAAGCTTGGTCTGGCGATTCCATTATCTTCTCTTCCTATTGTACAGTTATAACACTTTATTGTGTATTTTTACTTTAGTCATTCTCTCTTGGATTATTTAAATACCTAGCAGTTGCTGTTTTTAAACAGGGAATTTGTCTATGTTGAAGTTAAAAGACTGGAAATCCACCAATTTTTTTTTGGCTATAGTGCGGTAGCTTGTGTGTTGCTGTGATGCTGGAAGCTATGTCTCTGGTATTTTCTAATAGCAGCATCATGAGACGTGAACCGATTTCAGTTGCGCTTCCAAACTAAGGGCAGACTATGAAGAAGAAATTGAATTTCCACTTCAGCAGAATTAGTCACTGAAAATCTTATGGACAGCATCAAAATATTGTCATATTCTGAAAACCTCAGGAATAGTACTGGAACGTTGTCAGAGAAAGTGCCAGAAGATGAGTCCCTCAGATCAAAAGGTATGAAAAATATGATTAAGGAAGAACTTCCTTCTCAAAATAAGCTCACTCATAATAATATCGATAAAGTAAAGTATTCAGGTGTAAAGTCTATGATTCCTTCATTGGCTGATGGGGCAAAACTCAGAGTAAGAAGAGATATCTTCAAAAATAGTAATAATTGGATCTTGGAATGTA
Organism: Tenrec ecaudatus; assembly: GCF_050624435.1. Lineage (NCBI taxonomy): Eukaryota > Metazoa > Chordata > Mammalia > Afrosoricida > Tenrecidae > Tenrec > Tenrec ecaudatus. The sequence goes on along the minus strand of NC_134541.1, from coordinate 64,822,378 downwards.
CAAAAGTATGAGTCTAGGACAATTGTACACCATCAAAAATGAAATGGAATTCAGAAAGATTAATACCATATGCATTAGTGAGCTGAAATTGACTGATATTGACCATTTAAATATATCATCATATGGTCTACTCGATTGGGAATAATAAATTCAAGAGGAATGAAGTTTATCATCTAAAAGGACATTTCAAGATCTATCTTGAATTAAAATGCTGTGATTGTATAATATATATCCACATGCAGGCAAAGTCAGAAAATACAACTATAGTTCAAATTTGTGTACCAGCCAATAAAGCTAGTGGTGAAGAAACTTAAGAATGTTACCGTTGGTTTTGCTTTGAAATTGATCAAATGTGTGATCAAAATGTGTTGTTAATTACTGCAGATCGAAAGGCCCAGGTTAGAAACGAAAAGGAAGGAACAAAAGTTGGAAAACCTGACCTTGGGGATAGGAACAAAACTAGAGAACATATGATAAAATTTTGCAAGATCAATGACATCTTTATAGTAAAGAACTTTATTTCATGAACAAAAAAGGCTACTATTTACAAAGACTTCTCCAGATAGAATACACAGAAATCAAATCGACCACATCTATGGGAAGAGACAATGGAGGAACTCAATATTAGCTGCTAAAATAAGGTCAGGGTCTGATTGTAGAATAGGTCCTCAATTGCTCATATGCAAGTTCAGGTTGAAGCTGAAAAAAATGAAAACATGTATTAGAGAGACACACTATAAGCTTGAGCGTATCCTAACTGCATTGCAAGAACATCTCAAGAACAAATTTGATGCATTGAACACTTAATGGAAAAAGATCTGAGGTGCTATGGGATGACATCAAAAAATTATACATGAAGAAAGTAAAAGGTCATTGAAAAGATAGGAAAGAAAGAAAAGATTAAAATGAAAGCTAAAAGAGACACTGAAACTTGCTCTTAATCATAGAGTAACTGAGGCAAATGGAAGCTACGATTAAGTAAAAGAACTGAACAGAAACTTTCAAAAGGAAGCTGGAGAAGACAATCGTTGGATGATCTACAGAAAAAATTACTTTTGTGCCATACTATGATATTGTTCTATAAGCTGTGCATTTCCTGGGGGCAGCTGTCTCTGGAATGCTTATAAACATGGTCCTCGTCCAGTCAGTTGGCCAGGACGCAGCAGACCATTGACAAGGAGCCTGCCAGAAGTTCAGGCTGAATTCAGAAGAGAATGTGAAACATGGGATATAATTGGTCATGTCATATGGATCGTGCCTAGAAATGGCAAATACCAGAATGTTAGTTACTGTGTTTTATTGATCATGCAAAGGCCGTCAACTGCGTAGACCATAGAACGCCACGGAAAGCCTGGAGAATTCCAAAGCACGTCATTGTGCTCATGTGGAAATTGTACATGGATCAAGAGGCTGTTGTGTGAACAGAACAAGGTTTAAAAATCAGGAAAGGTGTGTATCAGGATTGTATCCTTGTACTTATTCCCTCTGCCTGCCGAGAAATTCATCAAAGAACTTCTGCTCATGAAGAAGAAAGTGGCATCAGGGCCAGAGGAAGGCTTATTAACAACCGGTGACACGCATGCAGATGACACAAGCTTACTTGCTAAAAATGAGGAGGGCTTAACACACATGCTGATAAGTATCCAGGGTGAGAACCTTTACTATGGCTTGAAAATGAATGTAAATGAAGCAATAACCCTCATAACCGAATCAATAGACAATATAGTGATAAACACAGAAGAGTGAGGTTGTCAAGTATTTCATCTTACTTGGATCCAATCAATGTTAATGGAAGCGGTAAAGAAAATCAAGGATGCCGCTTGAGGACTAAGGTGCCCTTGGCCTAAATCATGGTATTTTTAATCCTTTCATATGCATTTTAAAGTTGTATATTAAATAAGGAAGGCTGAAGAAGAATTGATACATTTGAATTGCTGTTCTGGCCAAAAATATTGAAAGTTACATGGGCTGTCAAAAGAACAAGCAAATCATTCTCGGAAGAAGTACAGCCAGAATATTCCTTAGAAACAACAATGGTGAGACTTCATCTCATGTATTTTGGAAATATTGTCAAAAGAGACCAGCCCCTGGACAAGGATATCATACCTTGTAAAGTAGAGGGGCAGCACAAGAGAGGAAGACCCTGAACAAGATGGATTGCCACCGTGGTTGCAACAGTGGGCTTAAACATAGCAATTGGGACTATGGTACAGGACCAGACAGTGTTTTGTTTTATTTATGTGGGATCATTATGAGTCCCACCGGCTCGATGGCACTCAAAAGCTCTGGTTTCTGATTCTTTGAGGGTTGTTTCTTCTTCTTATCCCCCCCCCCTCCGCCTCTTCCTGATTAAATGTAGAAAACTTTAATTATCAATTTTAACACCAGACTCAATGAGGAACAGATGCCAGGGGCTTATGTGGAGAGCAAATGTTTTGAGAATGATGAGGGTAACGAATGCACAAATGTGCCTTGTACAATTGATGTATGTATAGATTGGGATGAGTTGTATGAGCCCCCGATAAAATGATTTAAAAAAATACCAGACTCTTTCCTAGGATACCTAATGTCATTGCTTCAGCAGCTGTGTGGTAGTCACCAAGTCTGGTGTCAGTTTAAGGAGTAAGAGTGTACGGATGGAGTCCAGGCTGTCAATCTGGAGATAACTAAGGAGACTTCCGTGTGGGCATGGCCTTCTCCTGAGAATGCTCAGAAATCTGGCACTTCCTCCTTGGAGGCAGAAGACACTTCTTTCTCTGCTACTTCCTGGGAGACAGTGCAGAAGACAAGCCACATGAACGCAACCAGACCTCAGAAGCCAGAGAAGCCACAATGAGACCCTTGCCAGCGCCGAGATGCTTACAATGCCACTGGATCCAAAGACGTTCTATCCACCGGCTTGTGATCGTCCTTCATTTAGCATCATTGCATGTGCTTCATGAGTCTTAAGAGGACTTTATAGATTGATATCAGACATCTGGGCTAATATCAGACTTATGGCCTTGGACTGGACTGGGTTGGGATGTTTTCTCAATGTTCAATTGTTCTTGTATATAAATCTCTTTCTTATACACATATGTGTGTCCGTGGATGTGTTTCTGTAGTCTACCCAGACTGTCACAATCAGGCTCTATATCTCAGAATATCATTTCTCTCCACTCAAAGACGAAGCTCCCTGAGTGTATGAACTGTCATTGATTCAACACTAGGCTCCCTGTATCAGAGCAACAGATGCCAACACACTAACAATAAGCTCACTGTGGCATGGTGCTGGCTGTTGCTTAAACACCACATGAAGCTCCCCTGTCTGGGAGAACTTGCTGTCAATGTTCTAAGGTAGTATCTTCACCTGAGCATGCCGGCTGGTGCTCCTCCATCACCAAGCGGCCTGGCTGAGAACATTGGCTCTCACCCTGACACTGGACTGCCACGGAGGTGCCAGCTGTGGCCGCTCCACTGTTGTTACCCACCTAGAGGAAAGGGGCCGCGTGCACAGAGCTGGAGAAAGGAAGCTGCCCTGTGGTTGACGGGGTGCAGTGATTTACCCATTGGGCACCTTTACACTAGGTCTTTAGTTCAGACTGCTCCCCAGGAGAGATATAAAGCTGCCTGCTTCTGTAAAGATTTATAGCTCATAAACCCCATAGGGTAGCTCTACTGTGGCCAGTAACATCTCTATGAGTTGAAGTTGATTCAAGGTCACTGGGTTTGGGTCGTTGTTATTTTCTTTTGTTCATTAAATACGACAACTTTGTAGAGTTCTGAGCCGGCTGAGTTCACCATTTTCTGCTCTTTTTTGTTTTGTTTTCCATCAAGTAGAGCTGTATTTACTGTTTATGTTACCATCTTGCTTTACCCCTAAGGCTATTTTGTTCCTCTTTAAACCATCAAAGTGCACCCAGAAACCTGACATGAACGCATACGTATGAATTAAATTAAGATGTCATTAATAAATATTAACCCAGACAGAGAGGTTACTCATTCATAATTAAATGGCTGTAATTAAGAAAATAGGAGCTAGAGAGTGCTATATCTTAGGGTACATTCTACTCCAAAACAAAGATGAGATGTGTTAACTATTAGAATGAGCTCATGGGGCTTTTAAAGGGAAAAGAGACTTTGGCTGTTTATAGCCTTTCGTGTTAAAAGAGACATTCCTATTAGTGAGCTTAGTTAACAACTTTCCTCTCAAAGACATTCATTTATTTTACCATTAAATTAATTAGGATTAATCAGTGACTATTCCTAGAAGGAAATCCTAGGAGGATATCCTAGAATATATTTTCAAATAAAGAGTCAAGAAAAGCTATGGTTTCCATCTACTTTCACATTCTTGAAGTGATGGAGAAACGACAAGTTTCACATAGAGATAATTACTCCGGACGTCCTTATGACCATTGGGTGCCATCATGCATTATCCAGGAAAAGCGGGTTGGTTGTTCTAAGGATAATGTTTGAAGTTGCACAGGCCTGGATCCCATTGCATGATTATGCATGCTTAGTTAAAAAGACAAAGCACTTTTGGTTTCCTCTTCAGTAAAACTGATTCTGTCTCATTATTGGAAACTTCAGCTATATAATATAAGTGGAAAACCTAACACATTACTTTTTCAATAAATATTACTTCACTTCCTTCTCTCTGGAAACTGAGATTCAGATTTTACTTCAGAGAAAGATTGAGTCATGGATTCCAAGAGAGGATTCAAAATTGTATTCCTTGCAAGCAAATCCTCCATCTTTGACAATAGCAATAACAAAGACCCAACTAGATGATTACATAATCGATTCTTTATATTCCCTGAACTCCAGTTTGTCTGGATTATTGTCTTTCTTAATCTCATTTTCAAGGTTTCTTTAAATTCTGTGCTATTCAAAACTAATTTAGTTTATACTTCTTTTCCAAAGCCTATCTGAGTTATATTCCTTTCCATTAAATCCTACCTGAACACCTGTCACCACCCAAGGCAATTAGCAAAGTTTTATATGGTTATCTCTCATCTTCTTTTCAAGGAAATGGTCAGTGAAAAGACTACAGAACATAGTAAATATTTACATTGCAAATATGCACTATCGATTTAGTTTATTTTGTATTTTTAGGCTTGGTCACATTGATTGTTCTGATTTTGAACTTTTTGAAGTCAGGATGTTGAATTATAATCTACAGGCTCTTTCAGAATTTTACTTATATGAAGACTGTATCAGATGATCTTTTTAAAAATCATTTTATTAGGGGCTCATACAATTCTTCTCACAATCCATATATACATCATTTGTGGCCAGCACATTCGTACATTTGTTGCCACCATCATTCTCAAAACACCTGCTTTCCACCTGAGCCCTTCGTATCAGCTCCTCATTTTCCCCTCCCTTCCTGCTCCCCCTTCCCCCTTCCCCCTTGTTAATTTATAAATAATTATTATTTTATCATATCTTACACCATCCGACATCTTATTCACCAAGTTCTCCGCTGTCCGTCCTCCAGGGAGGAGGTTACATGTGGGCCTTGTCATTTGTTTCCCCTTTCTCCCTCACATTCCCTCCACCTTCTCGATATTGCCACTTTCACCACTGTTCCTGAGGGGTTTATCTGTCCTGGATTGCCCATATTTCCAGTTCCTATCCGTGCCAGTGTACATCTCCTGGTCCAGCCAGTTATATAAGGTAGAATTGGTATCATGATAGTGGTGGGGAGGAAGCATTCAAGAACTAGAGGAAAATTGTATTTTTCATCGTTGCCACACTACACTCTGGCTGGTTTGTCACCTCCCCACAGCCCTTCTGCAAAGGGCTGTCCAATTTCCCCCAGATGGGCCCTGGGTCCCCACTCTGCACTCCCCCTCATTCACAATGCTTTGATTATTTTTTTTTTTTTTGGTCTTTGATGCCTGATACCTGATCCCTTCGATGCCTTGTCATCTCACAGGTTGGTGTGCATTTTTCCATGTGGGCTTCATTGTTTTCCAGTTAGATGGCCCCTTGTTTATCTTCCAGCCTATGGGACCCCAGATTCTATATATTTTGACAACTGGGCACCATCAGTTTTCTTCACCGCACTTGCCCATGCACCCGTTTTGTCTTCAGCGTTAGCATTGGGGTAAGCTGGTGTCCTTCTTCCTTGTGGGCTTTATTGTTTCTTAGCTAGATGGCTGCCTGATTGTCCTCAAGCCTTTAAGACCCCTGATGCTATATCATTTGATAGCCGGGTACCATCAGCTTTGTTCGGAATTTTTGCTTATGCAGCCACTTTGTCCTCAGTGATTTAGTTGGGACAGGGCGGTGTGCTTCTTCCATGTGGGTTTTGTTGATCTTCTGAGATTACTTATCATTCTAGAGTTTTGTGGATCTGTGGGTCATTAGTATTTCTTAGTTAACATTGAAAAACACAGTTTTTTTCAATAATGATGGTGTCTAACGGGTATGTTAGTCTGGGGAGACTAGAGAAGCGAATTCATAGACACTCATGTGTGTAAGAAAGACCTTTATATTCAACAGTAATTGAATATTGAGAAAACATCCCAGTCCAGTCCAGATCAAGTCCAAAAGTCTGATATTAGGGCACATGTCTGATACCAAGCTACAATTCCTTTTAGACTCATGAAACTGATGCAATGACACCGAATGCAGGAAGATCACAGGCCAGTGGGTGTAAAGTCTTGTGGATCCAGTGGTGGTGGGAGCATCTCAGAGTTGATAGGCCTCTCTACTTGGCTGCTCCAGCTCCAAGGCCTCTGGCTACATTGGCATAGCTTCATCTGATTCATTGTCAGTAATAGGGAGTGAGCATGTGTCCTGCCTCCAATGAGCTATTTTTCTCCTTAGCACCTGAAAATGAGGTCATCAAGCTGCAACCAGGTTGACAGGCTAAACTCCATCCCTTCACTCTTAAGTCTCAAATTGACAACAGATTTTGCAACTACCACAAGGGTATACTTATTATTAAAGAATCCCTAATTTAGTCTAATTAGATTTCAAGTAGGATATACTCATAGACTCTATGACAACACCGTTTTAGAGTTGATCGTCAAATGTTGGCCAAGACTCAAGCTTTTAAAACTATCACAATGCGGAAATGATTGCCAATGAAATTGGCTCAGATTTAGAGAATGATGAGGCAGAATAGCATGTCTTCTTGTTGAATCTTCTGGTCAATTTTATGCATTTTTCTCATGGTTTACCTTGTTAACAATTTTTTTTCACTTATGACAATATGAAAATCTACCCTTTGACTATTTTACACATTAACATTTTACATCTGGTATTAATTAATGCTGAGGTCTTTATTAAAAGTAACATTGGCTATGCTGGCTGAGGTTATATGTCAACTTGTCTCCATGATGATTCTAAGTAATTTAGCAGTTATGTAATGTTGCGATTTGGCATTTGTGTAATGATGTAGTATTCCATCATTTGTTATATAATCATCCTCAATTTTTACATAACTATCTGATCATTGGAAACTAGCATGTGTGTTAGTAAGGATAGGTAATACTACAACTGCTACAAATTAAGTAGAAATTTATAAACTTATAGCTAACATCATGATGAACAATACTTACCTTTTAATCTTGAGTCAAAAAATATAAGTAAATGTAGAACAACTTTCCTAATATAATTTTCTCTTCTGACTAATGTTTAACTGAGTAAAATCAACCTGTAAGTGAACAGTGGTGGTGAAAGGTGCTGACTGCTTCTCCTTCTTGATCTAAACCTAAAAGCTGAAGTCTCATTCCCTTTTGTTTACTTGATTTTAATTAACACTGCATCACCATCAAGCATTGGAAGAAGGAAAACAATGCATAGATTTATTGCTATTTATTTGAACTTTCTAATGAACTTTTGAGGACAGAATGTTACATATGGACTTTTAATTTTTGTACTTCTTAAAGGAGATTTAACATTTCTTCATAACAGCAAACGGATTTTTTTAACTGTAAGGTCAACAAAATATAAGCTAAGAAGGCTAATTAGCTGCACGCAATATGCAAATGATACAACCCAACTTGCCAAAAGCCAAGAGGATTTAAAGTATGTACTTATCGTGATCAAAGTCCACAGCCTTCAGTATGCATTACATATCAACATGCAGAAAACAATGTCCACAAGTGACTTAATCAACAGCAGCACAATACATGAAAAAGCTATTTACGTTGTCGACTATTTCATGTAATTGGATTCAGTTACCCGCCATTGAAGTCGCATTCAAGAATCAAGCTGTGCGTCCATTGGGGAAACATGCTGTAAAAATATCTTTTAAAAGCATTAAAAAAAAAAAAGTCACTTTGAGGACTATGTGCCCCAGACCCATGCATGGGCTTGACTTTCCTTGTTAAGGTTTAAAAAGTGGCTTTAATGCATTTATAGAAACTTATTATAGATAAAAAAATAATGTGGTTTTTAAATTTTATTTTGACTTCCTAACATTTTATTGTGATTTGGGTGAAAGTTCACAGAGTAAATTAGTTTCAATGCCACAAATTCTTCTGACTTCCTTACTCTTTGCTCAGATTTCCATTGCATATGGCCTAACTAAAAGATAACACATTTTTGGATCAGGTTCCCATTAAGTACTGAAAGTGACCTCTGCTTTTTAACACTTTAAAAATGTGTTTTGTAGTAGATTTGCCTGATGAAATATATCCATTGATTTCTTAACTGAAGCTTCAACTTTTTCTCAGCTATGCTGTTGTTTAGTGGTTCCATTGTGAGTGTTATCTTTTTTGTGTGTGAAGGTGCAATCCATACGGAAGGTTGTAATCTTTGAACTTGATCAGTAAGTGCTTTCAGTCTTCTTCATTTGGGTTGTATTAATTGACGTTGCAGGTTGTTATTGAGTCTTCCTCCAATCCTGCTATGTATCTTTCTTGATACATTCTAATTTTCTCAACACACAATTTAATACGTATGGTGAAATGATACAACACTGACATACACCTTTCTCAACTTGAAAGCAAGCAGTATCCCCTTACAATGTTTGAATGACTCCCTTTGATATTTGCAGATGGTCTGTATGAGCACAATTGTGAGCTAGAATTCTCGTTCTTCAAAATGTTATTTATAATTTGCTCTTATTCATAAAATCCAGTACTTTGTACAGTCAATAAAAAGCAAGTAACTACTTTCTGATATTCTCTGCTTTCAGCCAAGTTTCACCTGCTATCTCTTATTCAACATCTGATTTTGAATCTGACTCGAATTTCTGGTAATTTTCCTGTGATATACTGTTGCAATCATTTTTAAATTACATTCAGCAAAATATTGCTTATGTATGATATTAATGTTATTGATCAATCATTTCCACCAATGGGGACAAGTGTAGATCTCTACCAGTAGGTTGGCTATATGATCAACCTACACTTCTTGGGAGAAACAAGTAAGTGCTTCTAGCACTGAAAGTTTGTTGAAACGTTTCAACTGATATTCTGTCAATTCCTGGAGATTTTTGTTTTGTCTTGTTTTCCCCTCAATGCCTTCAATGTAGCATAGACTTCTTTCAATAACCAACTACCATTATACAAGCCCTGATTAGGTGTTGGTAAAGTGTTGGGAAGGGAAAATCCCTACAATGTTATGGTTAGGCTCTTTTAGTGAGTCTCGGTGCCTGGACTTAGACTTCGGAAACATGTGATCATTTTTTTACCTTCCCTTTACATGGCACCAGAGGGATAATTGAGCTTGATGTACAATGGCCCTTCCTCCAGATCAAATTAGGCTCTGGTCAAATGGCTTACCTTAGAAGAAAGGTGTTTGTCTTCTAGTGCATTCTGGTAGTATTTTTAACAGGTACATTTTCCCTGGGCACAGTTCAAAAATGGTTCTTTTTCCCCTTCTCTGCCTCAACATGAGGGCTTTTTGTTTGTTTCTACTTGTCGTTTTGAGACTCCGTTGTGCTCTGGGAAATAAAGGTCATAAAAGTTGGGTAGACCCACCTTAAGATGAGCTCCCAGAGGTTTTTAACTGTAGCAGTCCACACAGCATTTTATCAAATTTTACACTTCAATGGTCCCACCAGCTACTTGTTTCAGTGGCTCCTGCTTTAGATAATTTGCTCTCAGTTGTGCTCTCTGTATTTACTTGCCTGTGTATCTAGTCTCTCTAGATATCAGGATGGCGATTTCCCCTGCAACTTTAATTCTCTTAGGAACTAAGAAGAGACACTGATTTTAAGGTTGTTCATATTTTTTGCTCTGTAGGAAGGGAGTACTGATTTTCAACCTTCACCTTTCACAGATAAAACCAGAAATTCTTATATTGTTTCCTTAGTAGCAGCTTTTCCACAGATATTTTTTCCAAATTCCTTTTCTACATTTGTTGTGACGATTATTCTCACAATAAAGGGAACTATATTTATTTTTTAAAATAAAATATTGGTTTATTAGGTAAGACTCCTTGGGCTATATTTCTAGTTGTTTTCCTTTTCTCTTTTACATGCAGATTTGGAATTAATATTTTATTTGAGATTTCCCCCCATTTATATTTATGAGAAGGTATGCCTTCATTATTCTACATTATAATTCACTTATCAGATAACGGTACATGCTAATCTCATAAAATATTTTGCAGCTTATTCTTTCTTTTTCTAGTACATGGAAAATTTTGTGCAATATTGCTATCATTTAGTCAAAACGTTTCTGAGCATGTGGATATATTTCAGAAAGTGTTTTTATTCACAGATTCAATTTTATTTAAAAGTAAAGGAATGTCCTTTTCTATTTACTTATATTCATTTTTGTATTTATTTTTAAATTGTCTTTCAATTTTAAAATTAATGTAAATGCATTATGAGTACTATGATTTTTTTAATTTTCATTGTATATTAGGCTCTCAAGTGGCACTTAAAATGTTTAACAGTTTTATTGACATATAATTCACATACCATACAATTCATATTGAAAATGGTTGAGCAATGATAACTACAATCAATTATAGAATAATTTGAGGCTGGGAGATGAGAATCCAAGCTCATGGGTACATGAAGGAATAAAATATTCCAAAATTCATTTTGGTGAGGATTGCAGAACTTTTCCTCATACAAGTAAATGACTGGATGTCTTGGCGTGTTAATTATCGCTCAGTAAAACTAACTTTTAACAAGTTAGATCATTTTTTTCATTCTTGTACAGATTTTAAAAATAGTTTTATTGACATAGATGCAAGAGGAGGAGTTGTACAATCATAATCACTACCAATTTTAGAACATTTTTGCCTTTCTTGTACTCATTGTTAGCTCCCCATTTCCCCCAATCTCTCCTACTCTGTCCCTAAGAAATTATTAATCCAGTTATTGTCTCTATAGATTTACTTAGCCTGGATTTCATGTACAGAAAAACATATTAAATGAAAACAAAGAAATGAAAACAATGACAAAATTAAACACTAAAACTTCCATCGAACAGTAAGCGTCAAGTATGAAAATCTGGAACAAATTTAAAATGGATCAAAAAGGAGTTCAAATGACGAAGTGCTACATTGTAACCAAATGACATCTTTCAGAAGCAAGCTGTCCACATACCTGAATTATGCTCATGAGAAGCTTAACCCATGTGGGGACGCTTTACATTGATTTCAGGCTCCCAATGTCAATAATAGCCTTCTGCAAAGTGGGCATTCAGAATATATACTTTAATACGGTTCCTTTCAACAAATATAGATTTTTTTTTTAATTTATAATCATTGGATCACAGAGGCTGCTGTGCTTCTTCCATGTGGATTTAGGAAACATTTCACTTAGATGCCTGCTTATTTTAAGACAACTCGTTAAGACCCCAGACACTGTTCTTTTTTTTTTTTTTAACATTTTATTAGGGGCTCATACAACTCTTATCACAATCCATACATATACATACATCAATTATATAAAGCACATCTGTACATTCTTTGCCCTAATCATTTTCTTTTTTTTCTCTCTTCTTTTCTTTTTTTACATTTTATTAGGGGCTCATACAACTCTTACCACAATCCATACATGTACATACAGACACTGTTCTTTCTGATATCCTGGTATCATCTGATTTCTTCATCGCATTTTTCAGTAGCATCCACATCATCAGTAGTTTTTTCAAGAGGGAAAGTATACTGTTGTTGTTGTTAAGGGCCATTGAGTCAGTTCTGACCCACAGGGCCCTTATGCACACCCGACCAAAATGCTGCCATGCTCACCTGTCACCTGTGTTCCTATGCTTGAGCCCATTGCTGCAGCCACTGTGTCAATCCATCCATCGCCTGAAGGTCTTCCTTTTTACACTGTCCCTCTACTATACCATACCTGATATCCTTCTCCAGGCTTTGGTTTCTCTTGACAACATGGCTAAAGTATGTGAGACTAGCTTTTGCCCTCCTTGCCGGTAAAGCACCCTCTAACCCTACTTCTTTCAAGACTGCTCGGTTTGTCCTTTAATTAATCCACGGGACTTTCAACATTTTTTTTCTGCAGCACCACAAGTGAACTGCATAGATTCTTCTTTAGGTTTCTTTATTTCATCTCCAAATTTGAGCCACATTGAAAATACCACGACTTGGTCCAAGCAAAACTTAGTCTGCAAAACACCGTAAAATTCTTGCTGTTCAATACTCTAAAGGGGTCTGGTGCAGCAGAATTACCTTATGCAACACATCTTTTGTTCTTTTGACTCCTGCTTCCATGAGCAATGATTGTGGATCCAAGCAAGATAAAATCCTTGACAACTTCAACTTTTTCTTCAATTAGCTCCACATTCCCTATTTGTCTAGTTGTGAGGATTTGAGTCTTCCTTACACTGAGTTGTAATGGAACTAAAGGCTTCAATCCTTGATCTTCATCAAGTGCTTCAAAGCCTCCTCACTTAAGTAAGCAAGTTTATGCCATCTGCATATTGTAGGTTATTTATAAGCCTTCCTCCAATCCGAATGCCCCATTCTTCTTCACACAATCCAGCATCTCTGATGATTTACACAGAATACAGAGTGAAAAATATGGTGAGAGAACACAGCAATGATGCACACTTTCCTGATTTTAAACCAAGCAGCATTCCCTTGTTCAGTTTGCACAACTGCCTCTGGATCCACCTACAAGTTCTTCATGAGCACAACGCAGTGTTCTGAAATTCCCTTTCGGTTTCTATTACAACTCAATTTAAAATGGACCGAAATCCTCACAACTGGACCAAAAGGTAATATAATAAGACATGAAGAAAGGGTTGAAGTTTTCAAGGATTTTATCTTTTTTAATCATTTTATTAAGGGTTCATACAACTCTTATCACAATCCATACATACATCAATTGTGTAAAGCACATCTGTACATTCACTGCCCTCATCATTCTCAAAATATTTGCTCTTCACTTAATCCCCTCTCCCACCCCCATCATGAGCCCTTGATAATTTATAAATTATTATTTTGTCATATCTTGTCCTGCCCAATGTCTCCCTTCACCCACTTTTCTGCTATCCATCCCCCAGGGAGGAAGTCACATGTAGATTCTTGTAATAGGTTCCTCTTCCCAACCCACTCTCCCTCTACTCTCCCAGTAACACCACTCACACCACTGGTTCTGGAGGAATCATCCACCCTGGATTACCTGTGTTTACAGTGCCTATCTGTACCAGTGTACATCCTCTGGTCTAGCCAGACTTGCAAGGTAGAATTCGGATCATGATAGTGGGGAAGCATTTAGGAACTAGAGGAAAGTTGTATTTTTCATCAATGCTACATCACACCTTGACTGGCTCGTCTCCTCCCCTAGACCCCTCTGCAAGGGGATCTCCAGTGGCCTACAAAGGGGCTTTGGGTCCCCACTCTGCACTTCCCCCTCATTCACTATGGTAAGATTTTTTGTTCTGATGATGCCTTATACCTGATCCCTTCGACACCTCATGATCAGACAGACTGGTGTGCTTCTACCATGTGGGCTTTGTTGCTTCTGATCTAGATGGCCGCTTGTTTATCTTCAAGCCTTTAAGACCCCAGATGCTATCTCTTTTGATAGCCGGGCACCATCAGCTTTCTTCGCCACATTTGCTTATGCACCCATTTGTCTTCACTGATCATATCATGGAGGTGTGCAGCCAATGACATGATTTTTTTCTTTGATGCCTGATAACTGATCCCTTCGGCACCTTGTGATCACACAGGCTGGTGTGTTCTTCCTTGTGGGCTTTGTTGTTTCTGAGCTGGATGGCTGCTTGTTTACCATCAAGCTTTTAAGACCCCAGACGCTATATCTTTTTACAGCTGGGCACCATCAGCTTTCTTCACCACATTTGCTTATTTACCCGCCCTTAGGCAGATCTGCTGCACAAGACCTCTTTAGAATACTGAAAAGCAAGAATGTTACTTTGCAGATGAAGGTGTGCTTCGACCACCTTAAAGATATTATTAGCAGTTTATTGGCGAATATTTTAAATCATCCCCATAGAAAACAAAAACAATTGTGAGGATGGTGCAGGACCGGACAGTGGATGTTTCCTCTGTTGTACATAGTGTGTCTATGAACCAGAACCGACAGTGGCATCTAACAACAATAAAATTGATAATATTGTTCATTTAGCCAACGCTGTAGCATTGAAAGCAGTATTGAGAAGTGAAAATTATCCTTGTGTAAGACAGCTTTGTAGACCACAAAAAAATGGGTGTTGACATGCACAGATTAAAAACTTAAGTGACTGTTAGGACACTATACAAAAAATTATGCAAAACTTTAAATAATACTCATTTACAAATGGAAAACAGATTAGTTTAGTCTGCTAGGCTAAGACATGTCATAGAAAGGCAAAGAGAACATGGACACAGAAAATATATGGTAATCCTGGGCTTCTAGTCATTGGGCATCCTCAAAGGAAGAGATCCAAACCAAAGTCCAATGATCACCAATACCGTAACCTTAGGGTAGCAGCCATTTGCTTCTCGAAATTGTCTGTTTCAGCCTTAAATCTAAGGGAGTGTTTCAGTAACTTCTACAGTAAAATCTGCTACAGGTGAGTCAAGTTCAGTTTGTTTGGGGGGATTTATAAGTTACATCCTTCTATAGGTTGTTGTACATCTAGAAAGGAAAAAGTCTGTTTCACTTGCCTATTGCACTTGACCTGGATCACCAAGGGTTGAATAGAAACTTGGTCAAAAGTGTCCACTTAGGAATAAAATATTGGGCTTATCCCCCCCTTAGGGTTTGTATAAGTAATGCTCAGTGTTCTCCCAGTGATAGGTTGGCCCACATAGTTTACCCACCAAAAGAAGTGGAATGGCCTTCTCTAAGACCGACATATCTTCTGCACCCCTTGGCTTGAATTTCCAGTAAGGTTCACTAATCACTTTGGTAAGAGTATCTGTTGATTTGGGGTGACTGCAGAAGAATGTTATATGGCACGAACTTTCCCCTCATCCCATCCTAAGGATCTGACTCCAGCTGAGATGAGAGCTCCTCTCTGAAAGTAGGTTTTCGATGTAACAAGTACGGGAGTGCTACTTGCTTCATGCACTCTGGCAGACACACTGCCTCTTTGCTTGGGAGATCAGTCTAGATTTGTCTTGGTATTGATCTAGATTTGTCTTGGTATTGATCCTTCTACTACTAGATGCATGCAATATTTGCCCTTTGGTGATTGACTGCCTTCACTTAGCACAATGGTTTACTAGTCCATCCATGACATGAGGTTTTCATAGTTTCATCACTATTTTTTAGGGATGCATATTATTCCATTGTGTGTACATATCAGAGTTTCTTTATCCGCTCTCCTCCTGATGCGGGCTTTTTCCAGCTTCTTGCTAGTGTGAACTATGCAGCAGTGAACATGAGAGAGCACAAGTGTGTGCGTGCTCTCTCTCTCTCACTTCTTTGGAGTATATGCCCAGAAGTATTGGTGGGTCTTATGGGATGTCTTTGTGTGTCACACTGTGGTGGTATTAGTGTAATGGTGTAAATAATGGTCAGTGATACACCTGTAAGAAAGACAATGAAAAGACATGATTTTAAAAAATTTGGGTTGGGGTTCTTACACTTCTCATCACAATCCATAGTGTCAAGAACAATGTGCATACGTTGTCATCATCAATTTCAAACTGTTTTCTTTCTTCTTGAGCTCTTAATATCAGCTGCTCATTTTCCCTTCCCTCCCCCATGAAGCCTTGATAATTTTTTCATATTTACATGCTTTTATCAGCTCTAAATGGAAACACAAGTGGGAAGCTGTACTATGTCTTACTGAGTTACTACAACTCTAATCAATGCAGTAACACTGAGTTTGGGTTTTATAAGGAAGATCATTCTCTTGAAATTATTGTCTAAATTTATACATAAACCACTGAATCAAAATGCAAGAATTGAAAATGTCTACAAATTTATGGAGTCATAAACTAGCCCAGTATGCAATCAGAGTTCATTAATACTTACTGCAATTGGAATGCATGAGACTCTAATTGACTAAATCTGTAGAAAGAAACCTTACAGAGGTTCAATATCATCAAACCAAACAAGGTCAGGGGCTGACTTTGCGAGAGATCATAAAGTGCTCAAGTACAAAATCAAGTTAAAGCTGAAAAAAATTAAAACAAGTCTATGAGAGCCAAGAGACAACCTTCAGCATACTCCATCTGGATTTAGAAACCATCTTAAGAATCAATATGACACATTGAACACTAATGACTGGAAACAGAACCATTTGTGAGATTAAATCAAGGCCATCACATATGAACAAAGCAAAAGGTCATTAAAGACAGAAAAATAAAAGATAAAAATTGATGTCAAAAAGACTGTGAATCGTGCCCTTGAACATAAATTAGCTACATCAAGTCAAATAAATGATTAAGGAGCCGAGCTGAATATATATATTTCAAAAGGAAGCTCGAGGACAGAGTATTCTAATAAAAATCTGCAAAATCCTGGAGTTTAAAACATCTTAATCGTTGTGCTTTATCTAATTTCTCTGCCTTCTCTCTGCAGTGCTTTTACAATTGAGAAAGTGCCCTGACAGAGAAATAGTAGGCAGTGTTCAGCTAACCTCAGTGAGCTTCATGTCTCACGAGGATCTTGCTTCCTGGGGCTCAACTGTCTCAGAAGCACCAGGAAAGGTTCACCTAGTGAAGATATTGCCCTTTTCCAAAGTATCATATTAGAGCGAAAGTGTTGGCCTTGTTATTTTTTTGTGTAATCTGAAGAAAATGAGGCCCACATCAATTGATAATGTGCACAGATAGAATATATCCTGGCTGGAATTCAAATCTACTTATGTTTGTTTAAAAATCCTGGTCTTCTACATAGACTTGTAGAGACAGCAGTTAAAGACACAGAAATACTTACTCAACAAGTAACAAGGATGATTGTGACAGTTTAAAATATACATCTGAGAGATGTGTGATAAACAATGTCACAGTCAATCAAATTATCAGGCCTATAAAGTTTATAAATACTGTTAAATCCATTTTATAGTTGAGAAAATTGAGACTTTGAGAGGTAAATTACAACTGAAATGCAATACTTGGCTGAGCAACATTCAAAAACTTCTTAATAATTTCAATATATAGAAATGGTCTGTGATACTAAAGCTTTCTGAAAGTATTTTCATGTTATTATTCCCTCTGACATATAATATAGATTTATCTTAAAACATTACATTTAAAACCTTATAAAACATCTTAACGTGCTGCTTTATGACAAGCTCTAACTTGTGAACATTTTTGTGTGCTTGTGCATGCAAACAGACAGGCGTTTACTGGTTAATGTAATGCTAATTTCAGTCATCAGAAAATGTTACATATTTAGAAAATATCATTGTGTTAATTTAATTCTAAAATCCCCATTCTAATAAAATGACAACCAAAGTTCTGATTAAATAAGTCATTAGATAACTGCCCTAGAATATTCCAATTTGAGAAAGGCTTCTTTTTAAATTTGTGTATGTGTTTGTATGTGGGTGTTGACATATTTTTGGTTCACTGAAATACAAAATTCCTTGCTTTACTTTCATTCTGGTCTCCATTAATTAAAAGCACACCACAGTCCCTGATCAATCCTAAATCTTTAATTAGCCAGAAAAGGAGGAGTATTTCTCTCTGTGATTGAAAACATTCATAATCACCTGTTGAGTTCTGACTAGATTCACTGTGCTAAGTATCGACATTCTAAAATGGCCCTAAATTCAACAAAATTATAATGTAATTAAATAGATAATTTAAATGGAAAATTGATACAAGGCTAAATCAAACTTGTTGCTATAAAAGCATAGAAAACTTTAGCAAACAAAAATATAAAAATGAAAACCAATTATTTCCCAACATATTACTTCTCTATGGGTTAGCCTAGGTAAATACACTTCGGATAGTGTCTCATCTCTCTAACCCTTCCCCTACGAATTCTACTCTCTTCAATTTACATGGCATTACAAAAGCCGTTTGAGCGCCCCCTAGGAGCTCAAGTTCAGGGGCAAGAACAGGTCTGTTGGGTAGCTCGTGTAAGGTTTCCCAGTGAACTTTCGTCGGACAGCCTTTGCTACCTTTGAAGAACAAGCAGGTATTTTGCCATGATTGGAGAAAAAGGGAATTATAGAACTTTTTCCTGGCTGTGTCTCACTATGCAGTTGTCCGTTTTCTTTTTTGAAATATACTGATATTTATTTTAAAACTTCAATTAATAGATTATTTTCTTTACTATGAAATTTAAAATGCTCATCATAGAAAATTTGGAAACTGTCAATAAATAAAAAGAAAACAAAACTATTCATATTCCCATCAGTCAGAGATAATTTCTCAGTATATTAGAGCCTTTAAAAACCAATCATCGAATTGATGTATAGAATGTTATAATAGCTGTAAGAACCCCAATAAAATTATTTTAAAAAATAATTTATACCCATATATCAAAATATGAAACATTTAAGGCAAAAATATAGTCTTGCATAAACTTCATTACAAGCCTCCATAATCACACTGTGTCCCTTGAGGAAACCTATTAGGATTATTTGTTTAAAATCACCTAAATCGGTCACCATAGCATTCTGAATTGATCTTTATGTTTTGAATTTAGCCAGCCTAGCAGATCTCTTCAAAGCTACTTTTTTAATTGGACTTCCTTTTAGAAAGTGCCCTCATGAGACTAAGACAACGTATTACTGAGAGGATTGGTCTGCAGACACAGGTTTAAGCACATTTTATTTGGACTAAACCTGGGAATGTAGAACTGAAAATTCAGTAGCAGGGCTTTTTAATTTACTCCCATGTATATGTGAGTGTAGTCTCGATAACTTGAAAAAGTATTCATTTTTCATGGTGGACTTAACAAATTGCCACAAACTTAGAAGCTTAAAACAACAAACATATATATATTCTTACATTTTCAATAGCAGAAGTCTGAATTAGTTTACACTATGAGAAAAACAAGATGCCAGTTTGATAGCAACATGAAAAAACATAGATATAGTCATACTCATTGCAGCACTATTCACAACAGCAAAAAGATGTATAAACAACCTAAGTGTCTATCCACAGATGAATGCATAACTAAAATGTGGTATATACATATATTAGCAATAAATAAAAATAATGGTCTGGTATTTACCACAATAGGGGTGAACTGCCATTATACTGAGTGAAACAAATCAATTAACAAAGGACACATGCCGTGTGATCCACTTCAATACAAAGTAAATAGGTAAACATGATAAGCTCACTACCATTTAGTTAAGATTAACTTACAGTAGCCCTATATCCAGTTTAAGGAAACAGATAAAATCATCTTTCTAACATAAAGAAGCTAATAATTATTAGTGGTCACTGGAGGTAGGAATGGAGGAGAGCTAGAATAATTTTCTCAGAAATGGTGACTTTTGTTTCAATGGGGAAAATGGCACACAATAGTGTTATAGGATACACAGCTTGACTTAAGTAATTTATACACTATGAAAAGGAAGAAGCGACATATTTTTATATCTATACATTCAAAATATAATTCCAAAGAGAGAGAGAGAGTTAGCCACGGTATTTACACGACTCCAAGAACTGCATGGACTTACTTTCCTGGTTCAAAGCTGTAGGACCACGGTTTCAAGAGACAGTCCAATCTCACGGGGATACATGTTTACAGTTTTTATTTGAACCCCTAGGCTGGTGACTGGTGCCTGGGATCTTAAAAGCTGGCGCATAGCCATTTAAGATACAATTTATTTCTATTTGCTGGAAACAATGGCGAAAGGAGACCAAAACAAGAGTGGAAAGGGAATAGTAGACTAATTGCATCCACTAACACTTCCTTCTCTCTCATGAGACCAGAAGAATCGGGCTGTGTCTGGCTACTCTTATCAATAGATGAATCCTGAACAAAACAGAGAAAAGCTGAATTTATAAGATTTCAAATTATATTAGTAAATATCTCAGACTTACTGGGCCCACTGAAATGACGAACTCCTGCATCTAGTGCATTGAGATATTCCTTAAAAATTCAACCAAAATTGTCAGCAGAAGTCATCTTTGAACTAAACAGTCCTACTTAGTAAACTATGTACGCTTTGAGGATCATATCTCTTTTCAAAGATTATATATCTGAGACAAAAATGAAAATTGTAATTCTAAAGCACAGAAAAGTTTAGGGGACAATGAATCCAAATTAATGATGTGGAACAATTTGAATGGTGATAACTAAGAATGTAACCAATTTCATTGTACTGGTTGTAAAAATTGTTCAGCAGCTACATGTTTAGCTCTGAATATTTTCACCAGAACTAAAATAAATATTAAATGAAAGAAAAATTCAGAGTATTCCCTGTGGATTAGCTCCAGGTTGGGATGAGGCCTCTCCTCAAGCCAGAGTGACAATAAATACAATTTCTGAGTCAGCAGTACCAATCAGCCTATTTCATCTCATCAACTACTTTTAATTTTGCTATTGTAGATGTCCATGAAGTATAACAAATTTAAATAAAGAACAGGCTTTTAATTTTGAAATTAATTAAAGGGATTGAATGGATATTTCATCAAAGAGTATATCCTATGCAAAAAAGCATATGAAAGTATGATGAACATCAGTAAGTCAAAAGCAACAAACCAAACGCACTGCTCTCGTGTCAATTTCAACAGCTAGCAAACTGTCTATGGGTCCTGAGGCTACAAATCTTACAGCACCGGGTAACCTCACCTTTTTTCCACAGGGCTGGTGGGTTTGAGAAGCAGACCTTTCTGGGAGCAGTCCATGCTGTCCCCGAAAGCGGCAGCGGTTTAACTCACTGCCGTCCAGTGGATTCGATGAGAACGCAAAGTACCACAATCACATTGGAAGACAATTTGGCAGTTCCTCAAAGTTGAACATCGAACTACGACTATATGACTCGTCAATCTCAGTATGAAATATATATACAGAAGAAGTGAAAGTAGAAACACAAACAGAAACACACGCACCAAGAGTAATCGCAGTACTCTTCCGAAAGACCAACAATTGGAAAAAGATGAGTAGATAAGAAATGTGTTATGTGTCCATAATACTCAGTATAAAGATCAATGAACTTCTGGTACATGCTACAACATGCACTAACTTTGCAAACAGGCTGAAAGAAATGTCAGCCACAAAATTACTTATTTCATATGAACTCAGTTTTATGAAAGGCGGAAACCAAAATGCCTGTGGCTCTTCAGAGTGCTGGTGAGAAATATTGAAAGTGCCGTGGACTTCCCAAAGACCAAACCAATCTGTCCGGGAAGAAGTCCAGTCAGAATGCTCCTGAGAAAAAAAAGGATGGGGAGACTTCTCGCACAAACTCTGGACATGCTTCCAGAAGAGACCAGTCCGTGGAAGAGGGCACAGGCTGTCCGCGAGTCGGGGCATTGAAGATGAAGCAGACCCCGGACAAGACGGACTGAGCAGGGGCTGCAGCAATGGGCTCGGATTAGGGCCAACGGTGAGGGTGGCTGGCAGCAGAGGGGTTTCTTTCTGCTGCACCTGGGGTTGGCAAGAGATGCAACCGGCTCCGCAGTGCCTGCCGAAAGCATTGATGGGGTCGGGGCAGAAAGCTGAATGTCTTTTTCAAGACAAATGTATGTTAATGGTGGGGGAATGGTTTAGAAAAGGATGCTGAAAACCACGGTACAACTTGAAGTGTACAATCCATGTCACTAAATTTCACATGATAGAAGTCGTTAAGGAGGTCCGGCAAGACGGTACCCAGGTAAGCAGTCCACATTGGGAACTCCGCGGTGATCAGTGCACTGTCCAGGAGGACAGGATTCTGGTAAGTGAAAGGACCAGTACTTCCTCGGTCCTGGAGGCAACCCTCCCCACACTCACTTCGGAGCAGCCCCAGGGATGAGCGACCTGGTCCCAGGGATTCCCTGGCCTGTGCGGGCTGTGCTTCTTTGGACCCAGTCAGGACCACGACCCGCCAATCGGCACCCTCCCCCCCTCAGCCTGATCACCACGCCTGAGGCTAGCCAGCTGCCCTACTGAGTCCCCCACAACCTTGGCAGGACCCCGACAAGGCGACTGTCCCCCATGATGGTACTCTCCAACATTAGCCGCTCCCTTCTCCAAAGGCTCCCTTCTCGCCATGTGGTGGCAGATCCCGATGCTGAGCTCCTGTCTCTCCCACCACCCAGCAACCCCTCCTGCCGCCATTGTGAAAATTGATACGGTGATACCTAAAACAAATGGACATTGAGCTACCATGTGACCCAGCAATCCCTTTCTGGGCATTTACCCAGAAGAAGCAAGAAACGACCCAAACCACACATCTGTGCTCCAGTGTTCATTGCAGTGCTGTTCACAATTGCAACAAATTGGGGAAAAAAACCTTAAATTTCCATCTACGAATGAATGGATTAAAAAGCTCTGGTACATACATACAATGGAGTACTACGCATCGCTAAAAAGCAGGGATGAACGCATGAAGCACATCAATGCATGAAGCACATCGACCCATGGGAAGAGTTGGAGGAAATAGTGCTAAGTGAAGTAAGCCAAGCACAAAAGGACAAGTACAACATGAGTATCTGAGGTAAGCTTAAAAAGTACAAGGGGCATAAGGGAAAGCCAGCAAATGCATACATTGCTGGGGCGAGGTCCAGGCACCCAGGCAGGGGTCGAACCCAACCCGGGGATGCATATGGCAGCCAAATAAAAAAGAGGAGAAAGGAGGTGGGGGTGGGGGTGGCACTACCCACACAGGGGGAGGATATTGCTCACATTGCCACAGGAAAGTGAGAAATGCACTAGTTGAGGGAACATACTTGCATGAAGCAGCGCACTAACAGAAAGGTCTGTGGGGCAGGCCCCAGGCCAGCAGTCCCAGTTACATCGGCCCCTCCCCAGAAGAACTCTCTACAGAGAACAGCACTGAAGATACAACCAGGGGAGTATGGTGGGCCTGCCCAGACCACACGGGAGCAAACTAAGAGGGAGAGGGAAAGGGAGCAGAGGGAGAAGGAGAGGGAGGGGGAGAGAGATTGGGAACAGTATCCTGGCCCACCAAGCCTCAATGAAGACATTCCCACCCGGAGCAGCCAATGCACAGAGAGGACCCTGGCCCCACCAAGAGACACAACACCCCCTCACTGACCCACAGGGCTACAGGAGACAGCACTGGAGGCCGGTGGGAAGTGTGCCCAGTGTGACCCACCTACAGCAGAGCAAAACGACTAAAGGAGTGCAACAGAGCCGTCAGGGGAGAATAGCAATGAGGTACCCAAGGAATCCCGAAAATAGACCTCAGAATCCGTGGACAGAGTGTGACACTTCACCAGATCCAGTCGGAAAACATTCAGAAGGGTCAGCAGACAGACCTATTTATAGTTGTTTTTAATTCCTCCCCCTCCCCTTTTTTTCCCTTCTCTTTTTCTCTATCCACAGAGCATAGGCAGTATCCCAACCCCGAGGAGGAAGCAAAAGGGTCAGGGGCTCCAGAGGGACATAGAGAGGAAGAGGAGGGGGAGGGGAGCCAACAAGCCAGGGACAAGGGAACAATAAGAGATCTTAAATTGATAGGAGGGTGTAGCGTGCCTGATGGGGTTTGACCAAATCCAATGTAGCCAAGAGAAAATTACTGAGAGCCAAATGAAGGTCAAACGTGATGGTGGGACAGAAGGAAAGTAGAAGGAAATAGAGGAAAGAACTAGGAAGCAAGACATTTTAGAAGTATAAATATAGGTATGCATATATGTAAATATATTAATAATGACATATAAGTCTATGTACTTATAGTTAAATGTTAAGTATTAAGGTAGTAGATGGACATTGGGTCTCTACTCAAGTACTCCCTCAATGCAAGAACATTTTGTACTAATAAGCTGGCATTTTATGATGCTCACCTTCCCCACATATGCACAACCTAACATGTAACATGTATTAAAGTTTATTCATTCATTCTTCCATAGACAATTGTTTTTGTTGCTTCCATCTTTTGGCTATTGTGGATAGCACTGTTAAAAACATGGGTGTATTTATATCAGTTCACAAGTTCTTCTGTATTTCTTGGCAGATAGATTGCCTGGTCATATAGTATTTCTGGTCCCATTTGCTTAAGGGCGCACCATACGGTAATAGTGGTCATGAAATTTTGCAATTCCAGCAGAAGTGTATTAGTATTCCATTCGTCCACATACTTTGTAAGATTTGTTACTTTCTGTTTTGAATTTTTTCAAATCTTACTACCGGGGCCATTGTGAGTGGTAGCTCATCATTGCTTTACTTGGCTTTTCCCTTAAAGCAACAGATCACAAGCCTTTTTCATATGCTTGTTGGCCCCCTGGATATTATCTTTGGTAAATCGTCTATCCTGGCCTTTTACCCATCTTTTAATTGGATCATTTTCATTTTTCTTTTCTTTTTAAGGTGTGGAATTTGTTTCTTATTTATTGGCAGATTGTTCGTGCATCACATAAGTCAATAGTTCAATCATATTAAGAATTGTTGTATAACCATAATCACAATCACCCCCACCCAGACATTTTCTTCTTGTTTTCATTGCTCTCAGCTTCCCATTATCCCCAACTTCCCCTGCCATGCCCCCAAGAGAGGCTCAATCCAGTGCCTGTCTCAATAGGTTTACCTGCCTGGACTTCATATACAGAAAAACATACATTAAAAAACAACAAAACCAACAACACTAACAAAATAAAACAGGAGAAAACCTCAACTGAAAAGAGCAAAAAAAAATATTTTTAACTAGAACAAATATAAAATGGATCAGAAGGGAGATAAAAGGATAAAATGTTGAGATCATTAGTTTTTGTCCGCCATCATGGCACCTGTGAGAAGATACGGGTAGGATTTAGCTTCTCAATCAGGTCGCAGCTTGATTACCTCATTTGAAGGTGCCACCAAGATAAATGGCTCTCTGGAGGTGGTCCACGCCCTCTCTGACTTCACCTTCCTGTTGATGCCACGTAGAGACTTGCACAAGTCCTGTGATGTTTCCACCACCATTGGCCTGTGAGCTCCCTGCAATCTGCATCACTGCATGTGACTATGTGAACATGAAGAGAGAAGTATAAAGTAGCATTTGATTTGTTTCTTTAATCAATTTGGCCTAACATTGGCCTGAGAACGGGGAACTAGAGAAACAAATCATGAAGATGGAGAATGGGTGCTGGTCTGTCCTCTGTCTCATGGTAGTTTTTTCTTCTGTGGCTAGCCAGCGGTCACATAAGGCCATATGTTTACACAATTGCTTTCTGAAAAGGACATGGGAAGTGAAGGTTTTGATTCTTAGAAATTATCTTTGATTATACCTGTATTAAATGGTAAAAATTAATGTAATACAAGTAAATTTTGAGGGTGAAATTGCCCCTTGAACTCCTCTGAGACCCTGCTGCTTAGTCAAAATGGCTAACAGAAGATCAAATTGGCTGACAAGACCTGGCCCTGGCTTGATGTAGCCAGAGGCCTTGAGGCCATGATGCATATGAATGGGATAGTTTAGATAAGAATTGAATTTGACTGTTTTATGAATATGTCTATGATTTGGTTATACGAGCATTATATTTATATCTTCTACCTATTGTTATTGATTTAATGTGTGATATAAATAAGTATTGGGAGGTATGAAATAGAAAGTTTGTAAGCCCACTGCCTTCAGCCATTAAAATGGACCTTTAAACAGGGTTTGGATGCACCTGCAAAGAAGGCTCTGAAAAGATAAACTCACCCAGTCCCTTGAGTGTTCAAGAAATTTTCTTTTGAAAATATTTGCCTAGAGAGCTGTTGGCAGACTGAAGAAGGAAAAAGAGGTATTTGGCTTTTTGAAATTTGAACTAGAGTTTGTGACTGAAGCTGGAAAAATATGCATCCATAAAGAAACTCTCCTCTCTAGGGTGACTGTTAAAGGAAGCCTGCGGGCAGCCTGAAATGCCCACTAGATGACCACCTGGATATACTTGTTGAATGAAAGTGGGATAAAAGCAGCAATAGAGAGATGGGTTGAGTCTGGCCACTGGCACCGTGGACCTGGTTTTCAGGGACTAGAGGAGAAACCAAGGATGGACTGACTGGTCTGAAGTTTAAAGAGTTGTGCAGAATATGAGCTTGTGGCATGACCTAGCTCAGGGAGGCTAAGGTTGTTGAGAATGTGTGAGGGGATCCATGGTCAAAAGCCAAGGCAGCCAATGGACACCCTGGTGACGCTAAGTGAGGTGGCCTACGTTGAGTTGACCAGTATTCAACCAGATGAAGATAGGACTTTTGGGCCTCTGAATTGTTGCATATTGCATCTGACTTTATGGATGGCACGCCCTGATTTGACTTTGCTTATGGATGTAAACACTCAAGGTTCCAAATGGCATGAAGCTTCTTCACATCAAAAACATACTTGTCTCCTCAGAGCACTGGGTTGATATAAGTGGGCAATATAGAAACTGGGTATGCAAAATGGGGAGGATAAAGGCATGAAGTGGCTGGCTTACAAATTTTCATCGTTGAGGGAATATGTTCATAGGATTACAGGGTTGTGGTGTAGGTTTTTATATAACTTAAATTGTTATGCATGGAATATTTTTATACTTATATAATATTATGTTTAAATGAGGCTGGCACCTCTTGAGTTGTATGCATTTTAGTTTAATCCTGCAAGGCAAAAATCTGATTTTATTATTTTTCTTGCTTGTTTTAAAAATTATATATGACTAGAGAATTGTGTACAAGTGCTATGTTGACAAAGGGTGGACTGTGATAGTTATGTATTTTTTTGTTTGTGTGTGTGTGTGCCAACATGGCACCTTTAAGAAGATATGGGTTGAGATTAGCCTGTCAACCAGACTGCAGCTTGATGACCTCACTTGGAGGTGCCACAGAGATAAATGGCTCTCTGGAGGTGGGCTTCTCTCTCTCTCTGACTTCTTCATCTTTTGACACCACATGGAGACCCGTGTGAGCCCTGTGATGTTTCCACCACCATCGGATCCACAATTCTCTGCACCTACTGGCCTGTGATCTTCCTGCATTCTGCATTATTGCATGTGGCTGTGTGAGTCTGCAGAGGGATTTAGGGACTAGTATTGGATTTATGGACTAGTATTGGACCTAGGACCTTGATCTGGACTAGGCTGGAATGTTTTTTGATATACAATTACTTCTTGATATAAAGCCTTCTCTTACACATAGCCAAGTGTCCCTGGATTTGTTTCTCTATTCAACCTGGCCTTTCACAAGTGTTAAATTGTAACCTAACTAAATCTGCAACAATCAGTTTTTCCAGTGCACTTTGTATGATAGCAAGGATATACATATCTTTAGTCTGTGGTCAGAATGAATTCACCAGAGGTTTAACCCACGTGTGTTTATCTTTCACTTAAAAGAAAACCTTTTAAAACAAAGCAAAAATGGGTCTAAGGGGAGATCAAATCATAAGATATGCTATAGCAACAATATGGCAAATAATATAGTTAACAACCGGCTATCAGAAAAAATAGTATCTGGGTCTGTAATGGCTTGTCTTTAAACAAGCAAACGTTCAAGTGAGGCATCAACTAAGTCTACACCAGCCTGTATGATATGAGGATTGTAAGTAATGAAATCCAAATCCAAAAGATGGGATGGTATCAGAGTTTAAACTGGAAGACTGTGGATGACAGTGGAAGCTGCAAATCCATCTGTTGGATCCAGACATGGATCAACCCTCTGTTAAAGTCCCTATGACCCTAATCAACAGATATGAATAGCCTGGTTCTCAGACAGAGAGCTCTGTAAAGTCACATTGTTCTTACGGAAGTGTTGTTCCCTATAGATTTTCAAATTTTGTCCATCCAATATATTATTGCCACTTTTTTCCTGAAACTGTGGGTTCACTTTTTACTCTTTTGATGAAGTTTATTAATGCACATAAATGTACTCCATTCTGCTATCTGTGGTGTGGATATTTTGCATTATGTTTTGTAGTATATTAATGCCTTGTATTATGGCCCTTAAATTTTCTCAATTTTTTCATTGCCAATCTTTAAATTTCTATATAAATTTCTATACTTAACTCATCTTGAGCTGTTTTGGCATATGGTGTGAGGTATGGGTTTTGTTTCACTATCTTCGCAACTGGAGGTCCAATTTTCCCAGCATCGTTTGTTGAAACGACATTAAATGATTAAATATTTTTTGGCTTTTGTAAAACTATCAGCTGTTTGTCAGTGGTTGGTTTTTTATTTGATTTCTCCATTAGTCTATATATCTATCATGGGATAAATACCAAGCTGTTTTGACTACTGTGGCTTTGTAATAATTTTTAAAATCAGAGACGGAGAGATTTTCTATTGTTTCCCTTTTTAATAGCATTTTGCTTAACATGTTCTTTTGTTTGTTTTTCTCCTTTCCATATAAATTTGGGGGATACTTTTTTCCCATTTCTTTTAAGAATACTGCAGAAACTTGGATCGGGATTCTGTTATAGTTATAGATTGCTTTTGATTATATTGACATCTTCATAATATCAAGCCTTTCTAACCATGAACTCCAGAATATAATTCCACTTATATAAATCTCTTTGGGTGTGTTGAGGTTATCCTTTTAGTTTTCTTTGTGTAAACATTTTGGTTTTCTGGTTAGTTTTATTCCTAAATATTGTATCTTTGAGTGGTTATTGTACATTTTTTTTGTTAAATGTCCTATTCAAAGTTATTTTCCTTAATATATAGGAATCCTAGTGACTTTTGTATGTTGATCTTGTACCCTGCAAAACTTTCAATTATTTCAAGAAGTTTTCTTATAGTCTTTGGGGTTTTCTATACATAAAATGTATATAGATATATTTTCAATAGACAAAATAATATTGTCTTCACATAAAAAAATTTACTTCCTCTTTACCAATCTGGATGCCTTTGACTTCTTTTTGATGTCTAAAAAGCTCTGGCTAAGACTTGCAGGACTTTATTAAATAAGAGTGATAATAAAGGGCATGTCCTAGTCAGAAGGCAATTGCTTTATTTTCTCTCAACTGAGCTCATTATTCATTGCTGGCTTTGTATCTATGGCTTTCATTATGTTGAAGAAATTCCCTTATACTCCTATTTGACTATTTTTTTATTTAAAAAATGGATGTTGGATTTTGTCACTCTTCTGCATCAATTTATATAATCACACAGTTTTGTCTTATATGGTGTGTTACAGATTATTTTTCTAATATTGCATAATTTTTGTAAAGCAGGTGTAAGTCCCACTTGATTGTGATGTTTTATTATTTATGTTTTCTTGAATTATATTGCCTAAGTTGATCTTTTTTAAATGTTGCACCTATGGTCATAAGGACTCTCTACTCCTGTAAACAGTTACAGTCTCAGAAATTCACAGAGGCAGCTCTACCCGGCCCTACAGACTCCCTATGAGTCAGCCTCGACTTGATGGCCGTGAGCGAGTCTGATCTCCATAAGGAATATTGGTCTATAATTTTCTATTTTAGAAATGACTTTGTCTGCATTTTAATATCATGGGTATGCTTGCTTCATAAAATGAGCTGGGTGGTGTTTTGTCTGTTTGCATTTTATGGAGCAGTTTGTCTAAAACTGTTCCCAACCATTCTCACACTTCTTGGTAGGATTCCCTAAAACCATCTGACAGTAGGATTTTTATTGTATGGAGTTTTTAATAACCTGACCTATTTATTCTTGTATGATAGGTCTTTTGATATATTTCAATATCAGTCTGGATTGATTTAGGCAGGTAATTAACCAGTGTTTGGATATAAACCTGCTTTCAGTGCATTACTGAAACAATGAGAAATTACTTGTACCGTAGTAGCTCCTTAATAGATTATAGTTGAAGAAAACAAAAGCATGTTCAGAAAATAAACACAATCAGAAAAAAACTGAACCAATAGGAAAATGAAAATCTCCAATATATTTCTGGGGTGTCAAAGTTGACTCAAGTCTACAGGCATGTCCAAGAAAAACTTGAGAAAACATAGCTAGCTGCTGAGTTTATTTAAGTAGATCTGGGCTCCCTGGGGTTGTCAATGACTGATTTGTTAAAAGCAGGGTGTCAGGACTTTTTTGTTTTTTTTGGAAACGCTTTGGGTGGTTTTGAAACTATTACCTTTGGAATAATACCTGAGTGCTTCATAGTTTGAGTCGTAGTGACTCTGGAAATTAGACAGCTATTTTATATATGTTTGACTGATCTTGGGTCCCAGGAGAGGATAAAAGTGAAAGTTCAAGATAAGTGAAACAAACTGTTACCTGGCAGTTTGAAGCTATGCTTTATTGTTTGGGGAAAAGATGGCAGACATTCATGCAAATAATTTAAGAAAATGCTAGGAACCATAATTAGCCACTAAGTATTATTGATAATTAAAAATATTATTGCTCAATCCTATCAAGTCATGCTTAAACTATGCAAGAATTTCAGGGAGATAAATAATATAGAAGCAAATTTAGTGGCCACACTCACATCATATATATCATTTGTATATGTATACGCTGATATATAGCAATAATACACAACCATAATGAACTGATACATACATACAAACATAAAGGAAAATGAACTGATACATACTGCAGCATGGCTAAACCTAGAAAATGTCACGCCAGATAAAATACATAAATCACAAAGATTCAAATATCTGATCTCATATACATGAACTATCTAGACTAGGCAAATGGATAGACACCAAAGCTAATTAATGATTATCAGGAATAGAAAAGAGAAAGGGAATCAGTAGGAATTCTTCAGTCTCTACTTATAGTGATGGGAACTTTTGGCAAAAGGAACAAATGATGACTTTGCGCTATGCTTAATATAATTAATACCACTGAATTGGACACAGGGAACATGGACAGATCTTATGTTTTATATATATATATATATATATATCTTCAGAACAATCAAAATGGTCTACTACATGCTAAGATACAGGAATACATGCTAAGATATAGGAATACATGCTACATGTACATGCTAAGATACAGGAATACATGCTAAGATACAGGAATACATTCTACATGTACAGGGAAAGGGCAGTGAATAGAACACGTTTCTGAGAGGTCTAGATTCTGAAGCTAGTAGAAAACAATGCGTTACTGTCGTCGTTGTCATTAGGTGCCATCAGGTAGGTCCAACCCGACTGACATACGTACAACGGAAGTAAACTGCATGAGCCAGCGCCATCCTTGCAATGGCTCTGAGGCTGGAGTACCTGGTGGCCGGCCGCCACTGTGTCAGTCCATCTTGTGGAGGGCCTTCCTCTTTTGCGCTGCCCCCACTTTACCAAACATCATGTCCTTCTCTAGGGAATGGTCTCTCCTGACAACATGTAAGAGGAAATCTTGTCACTGTTGCCTCGAAGAAGCACCTGGGCCTCATTTCTTCTGAGACAGATAAATTTTTCCTTTTTGCATTTACATCTACTACTTTCAATATTCTTCCCCAGTACCATAATTCAAATTCATTGACAAAATATGCTTGCTTATTATAATATGGTCCAATAATGAAAACAAACCCTGAATTAGGAATTAAAGTACGGTGATATCTCCCAATAGAGAATATCAAAACAAAGGTAGAAATTAACAAGTTTTGAAGTTGAAAAGTAAAATCCTTGAAATGAAAAGTTCATTAGAGGATTGCATTCTTAGCAGAACAAAGCATAAGAAAATTTTAACACATATCAATAGATATGGCCCCGTGTCAGGAGCAGAAAGATAGATGAATGAAGTAAGATGAGCAAAGACTCAGATACATGAGGAACACAATCACTTGTTGCAACATTTATTTGAGGAATCAATGATTTAAATCCTTGTCTTGAATAAGAACAAAGTTGAAAGATGCATATTTCTTTATTTTGAAACTTATTATCAAGCCACAGTATTTAAAACAGTATGTTTTTTGGCATAAAATAGATGCATAGATGAATATATAAAATTGAGAGTAAAAATAAACGACAAAGATACAGGAACCCTCACATGAGTGAGATCAATATTTCCGACGTGATCTACAGATATAAGACAATCTCAATCCACCGTTCATCACCTTTTAATTTAAAATGTTTATTTTTATAGGAGGACAGGAACATGGAACTTTTTATTGCATCATTTTGAAACATATCCTACGATGTTTATAATCAGCACTTGTATCTGGAATATGTAACAACCTACTTTGGATTATGATTCAGAAAGGAACAGGTGAACAAATTTAGTCACAATTACATTAATATTCTCTTGAATATGAATCCCTAAAAGGAAAACTGTTGTAATGGGAAGAGGGCCCCAACCATACACACTATCATTTGAATGAGTATAAATTTCCTCCAATGTTTCTAGTATGACTGTGCTCGTACATGATCTCATTTCTTTTAAACATAAAACTGCCTGCAATCACAGTATGATGAATGCTGGTGGCATAGTGGGTTACCTGCTGGGCTTCTAACCACAAAGTTAGCAGTTCTAAACCACCAGCTTCTCTGAGGGGGGAAAACAAGGTTTCTACTCCTATCCTATGGTGTCACGAGGAGTTGTAATTGACTTGAGGGCAGTGAGCGTTCTTTTGGTTAGTTACATTATGAGGTGGCTTGAAGGTTTGTGGAAATTTTTCATTATTTTTAATTTAATTTCTACATAAAATGTGTCAAGTCCCCTCAAAATAGTATTAACCTGGGAAAACAGAGTGTTGCTGATTGAGAGTTTCAGGAAGGGAATGATCCTTTGAGGGGGAAAGAAATAAGTTGACCGATGAAAGATAGTCTCTCTCTCTCACCTTTGGAGAGGAAAGCTGGTAAGCATGTCTTGATCAGGGGGAAAGGAGTTGAAGAGAGCAAGAGAGTTGAGCAGAACTTTAAATATGAGCTTGAGTCTAAATAGAACTTGGCAGCTATACTGTAGTTTGAGTGTCTAATGTTCACATATATGGAAGTGCTGATGGCTATAATCTCAAGGAGTGTCTAGACAGTGCTGCTTGATAAAAATACTCATTCTATAATGGACTCTTCCTCTTGATTAGGCAGTTTACTAAGAAGTACCTTGTATTTGTGATAGGTAGATTTGTATCAATTTGAATGAACTCAGGTTATCAGTAATTTGTCAGTGAGTACCCATAATTACAATCTGATACACTGTAATCAATTCCAGAATGGGATCTATTGTTGCTGTTAGGTGCCATCTAATGAGTGCGTACCCACACCACCCTATGCACACAGAGCCAACCCCTGCCAAGCCTTTCACAGGCACATGATTCTATGTAGATGGGCACCAATATGGATCTCTTCCAGTCAGTTGGCCAAGCAGCTGTCCTCCACATTTCCTGGCAAAGACGACTGAGTGCTTCTAATGCTTCAGAAACCTCGCTGGCTGAGGTTTTATGAGGAGGGCTTGACTCATTGAAGCCCTTGCTAATGAAGGTACATAGCCATCACTTTCAACTACAACTCAAAGTAAAGACCAAAATCCTCACAACTGGATCAAGAGATAACATCATGATAAATGGAGAAGATATTGAAGTTGTCAAGAGCTTTGTCTTGCTTGGATCAACAATCAGTTTTCATGGAAGTGGAAGTCAAGAGATCAAATGACATATTGCATTAAATAAATCTAATGCATAAGACCTCTTTAGAGTGTTGAAGAGAAGGATGTTACTTTGAGGACTAAGGTGTGCCTTGACCAAGCCATGGTGTTTTCAATTGGTGCATATGTATGTAAAACTGGACATTGAATAAAGACTGAAGAAGAACCAATGCATTTGCATAGGGATGCTGGAGAAGAATATTGAAAGTAAAAATGAATTACTACAAGGATAAACCAAGCTGTCTTGGAAGAAATATGGCCATAATACTCCTTAGATGTAAGAATGGCTAGACATAGTCTTACATACTTTGTACATGTTGCCAGGTGAAACCCGTCCCTGGAGAAGCCCATCATGCTTGATAAAGTCGAGGGGCAGTGAAAAAGTAGAAGGCCCTTAAGGACATGGATTAACACCGTAGCTGTGACATTGGGCTCAGACACAGGGATAATTGTGAGGATGGGACAGGACTTGGCAGCGTTTTTTTTTTGTTGTTGTTGTACATAGAGTGGTTATGGGTCAGAACTGACTAGATGGCGCTTAACAGCAAGAAAAATGGGGTATCTTCCTAGTACAAAAAGTCTGGGCCACTAAACAAGTTTGGTGAATGTTCTCCTTTTTAAAGGTCATAGCAACTGACAATCTACATACCAACTTTTTTACACATTCATAGAGGTGGCGAGACTTGACAGAAGCTAACAACAGCAGCAAGCCTATAAGGAAGCTGGTGCACATCTTATCCAGCCTGGTTACTGATGTTCATTATAACTTGAACCCTAATTATTTAACTGAGTTTTACCATTCCGTTGTTGTTTGATGTGAGAGTGGGCAGAGGAAAGGAAACACGTTTGGGCAAAAGCAAAGTAAAATGATTGTCCTGTACAGTAAAAACACAGCACAGAGAATCAGTCATTCTGCACTATCCAAAGGGGACCTCAGACATGAGGCACTGTGATTATCTCAGAGACTTGAGCCCGGAGCCCTGCTGCCCACCTACTCCAGGTATTTTTTTTTTTTTATTTTGTGGAACTCAAGGGTGGGTGTCATAGGCAAGACATTCCATTTCAACTCATGGAAGAAAGACTCCTCCACTTCTCTTCCCAATCACTTCAACTCACCTCACCCTAAACCTTAGATCCTCTTCCTGCTTGAATGGTTCCCCAATGTATTGGAAAAGATACCCTTCACTTGACATGATTTCCTTCCTCTCTTGTTTCCACTTCCTAAGTCCTTATCTTCCCTTTTTAGAAATCACTTGCATAATAAAGGCAGTTAGACTTCAATTGACTGTGCTTTTCTATAGAAGGTTCATTGATTATACAAGAGTTTAGGGAATACAATTTGTTAATTAACATCTGCTGCTTGGACTGGTTTGGTGATTGAACTTTGAGTAATTTGCATGGATGGCAGCATTTGTGTGTTGTTTATGAAAGTGTGATTTAGTATGTAGAAATAGAAGATCTTTTGTTTTTATTGTCTTCTATATAAACAAAGCTACTGTGTCAGCCTAACCTAAAAGACAGGATTGACTGTGGAAGAAGAAATAAGACCTTTTGCTTTCCTCCAGCACCTGGACACACAACTCTGATCATCAAACACTTGAGGTTCTTTGGTACCAGCCAGGAGGACTAGGCAGATATGGTTGTAAACCTAGGTTATCACTTGAGGCAGACAATCTATGTTCTCTGAAATAAAGCTGCCTTAGGGCAAGAGAAGGCCATTGGCCCTAGACTGTATTACTACTTGACTCAGACTGTGGAGGGTTTGCCATTTCAGGTATTTGAAACATCTCAGTGTGCTGGTTGTGAAGTCCTAAAGTTCAAATTAAGGAGTTTTATAATGCATTGTTTTACACAGGAATGCAGCTCAGTCAAGTACCAAGAAATAATTCAGATGGGCACTTAAAAAAATCTTTTTTTAAAATCATTTTATTAGGGGCTAATACAACTCTTATCATAAACCATACATACATCAATTGTGTAAAGCACATTTGTATATTCGTTGCCCTCATCATTCTCAAAACATTTGCTCTCCACCCAAGCCCCTGGCATCAGGTCCTCATTTTTTCCCCTCCCTCCTCCCTTCCCCATCCCCCCTCCCTCGTGAACCCTTGATAATTTATAAATTATTATCTTGTCATATCTTGCTCTGTCCCACATCTCCCTTCCCCCATTTTTCTATTGGATTGCTTGCTGTTCCCTTGTCCCTGGGTTTATTCACACCTCTACCTTTCCCTCTACCTCCCCATCTTCCATGTTCCTACAAGTCTCCCAGAGAGAGCCAGTGCTCTTCAACTCCCTGGAAAATGGCACCTGGCTCATCTAAAACAACGCAATGCAAACAGCCATCAGCCCCAATGACCTCAATGAAAAAAACAGGAGAAACAAAAGGCCATGCCAGAAGATGTCCTGAACATAATGACATGCATAGAGGAAGCAGACATTGAGCTGTCACAGAAAGAAATTTTCAGAATACTACTTGGAGTCATAGAGGATATGAGGGAAACAATACAAAAAAAGGATGAAATGATAGAAGAGGTGAAAGCCATAAATCAAAGAGAAATACAGGAGCTTAGGGAGGAGATAACAAAAACCAGTAGCACACTCTCGGACCTCGAGAAACGACTAGAGGAATCAGAGAACCGTATCAGTGACTTGGAGGACAGCCAAGCAGACTTTAACAAACACGAACAAAAATCTAATAAGATCATCAGAGAAGCTGAAGAAAATCTTTTATTGAACGTAATGTATATTTGGAAGGATCCCTAGTGTCACATTGGGCTCCTAACTGCAAAGTCAGTAGTTCAAGTGGGAGATAGATGTGGCTTTCTTCTCCTGCAAAGATTCAGAGTCTGAAAACCAGGTGTAATTCTCCTCTGTCCCATGCAGTCTCTGTGAGTCAGACATGACTCAATGAATGGCAGTGAGTGAGACATAGATCTAGAAGATGTCCCTACCATAAATAGCTCAATTCATTTGTACAAACTGAGCACATTCGTGGTGTCCGTACCCAGATCAAGAAGCAAATATTATCTGTATCTCAGGAGCCCTTTTATTCCTCTTTTTGGTAGTTCTTTCTCATTTTCCCTCAGATAGGTGGGAATCAGGCTTATTTGAAAGATTAGTCTCTGTACTTGCTTTTACTCACCAAGAGGTAGCAGACATGGGAAATGAGGAGGCAAAGGAAAAGTACACCAGGCAACCTCTCCTGAAAGCTAGAGGTCCACAGAGGATCTAAGTGAAAGCAGCTCTTTTGAGCACCTAGGCACCTGGGTTGACACACAGAGGTGCCCCTTATGGGGATCAGGTAGAATCGGTTTGTGGAGCTCTTCCTTTGGGAGGTTATTTGCTCTTTGTTCCTTCACTCAACTAGGATTAGACAAACTTTTAAAATACAGCTATGAGCACATAAGGTCAGTCTCAGCTGCTCAATCCTTAATTAAGCTGGGGGTCTAACTGTCTCTCTCTTCCTTGAGGATCACCCTACTCATCTTGCTTATATTTTGAGCCCCTGTCATAATAAAGGATATAACAAAGCAAACACACAGCAACAACATAGCCCATACGTCCATTGAGCTGATTCCAACTCATAGCCATCCCACATAGGGTTTCCAAGACTCAGTTTCTCCATAAGCAGACTGCTTCATCTATCTCCTACAGTGTGACTTGTGGGTTTGACTAATTGGTCTTGTGGTTAGCACTTTATTGTTGATCCCACAGCACTAACATTTTCCTAATATTACAGATAAGTTTCTTCTGGGTATTATTTCAGCACTGAACTTAAAATGTCTATTGTTTTATATAATGCTCTTTTCTGTCACTATCTCAGGCAGCTATCTAAAAACATTTCCGCTCCTTGTATATAGGACAAATACCTATATCTCTGGATCAATGCAAATATATTTACTTTGTACTTTTCACACAGAACAATCCACCTATAAAATCTAAATTTTCAAAACACATGCAATCAGGTGTGGAACCACTATGCATGTTATGGTGGCAGTGAGGTTAGGGTATTAAATAAATGTTTCTTTTCTCCAATGCCCTCTCCAAGGCACTTCCCAGTGGGATGCAATTTGGGAAATACATGTCTATCTTGAGCCCCAGAAAACATAAATAAAGATGTTATTTTGTATCTTTAGCAAACTGCAGAAAAATGTGTCTTTACAAGCTAACTGGATTTACTGTCCAGACTAATCCAAGACTAAATTAAGAACTAATCCTGCTATTTACGAGTTATCTAAAATTCAGCAATCATCTTTGCCCTCAAGGGTTTCTGTTAAATCTCTGAAAGATGCATTGTTGCCTTTCCAACCAGCATGAGAACTAATAAAGTTCTAGGAGTCCACTGTCATTGTGATGTGCAGTGCAAACATAAATAACCCTCGCTCAATTCTGCTCCCCGGAGTCCATAAGAGGGGAACACAGTTTGAGTCGTTGTTTTACCTCTTGGAATCTGTTGGATTATTATAGGCGGAAGCACAGCTTCCTGCATAGAATACAACGAGGTGGTAACTAAAAATATTCCCACCAACACCATCTTCACTACCAAACTCTGCCGGCTTTTGTTCTAATACTGATCTACTGATGGCTATGACCAGAGGCCATTTGCTGGGTGGGGGTTGGGTCTTGAATTCTTTTTGTGGCAGCCAAATGAAAATACACAGCCAGATTGTCCATAAGAAAGTAAATCCTGGACCCATGAACTCTCTAGCACAGATTTTAAAATAATGGAACTAGGTGGAATTCCAGGTCTCTGTCTATGAAAGATGCAAGGGTATCTCTCCACTGGCAGGTCAAACTGGCATTTCTTCGTGCCAGAGTTCTTTTTTTTTTAAGGTGAAGAAAGGCGGGGGGGGGGAGGAATAACAACAGTTATCTCCAAACAGAAATGGAATACTAATATATCTGGGAGATACAAATATAGCCTTTTGGAATCTGTCACTCACTGTCATCCTCATTTGATCTCAGTTGTCTGAAGCGGCATGGTAGAAACGGTTAGGAACAGCACAGTTCCTGTAATTCAGATACCCTGACTAGATCTGCAGTCCTTCAAACCAGTTTCCAGAGAGCCAATTCCTATTCATGCTAACCACAGTGTGCAGAGAGGAAATGAGCTCTGCAGAGTTTCAATGGTTGATTTTTTGGAAGTAGTTTGTCAGGCCTTTCTCCTGAGATGATCCTGAGTAAATTTGATTGTCCAACCTTTCTGTTAGCACCTGAGCATTTGTCTGCACCAAACAAACCCCAAATAAAACCCATCACCATAGATCGATTCCAATTCAGGATTCCTGTCTACACCTAAACCCAAATCAAACTCACTGCCATTGAGTCAATTCTGACTTATTGTGGTCCGTTAAGACAGGACAGAAATGCTGCCTGTGGATTTTGGAATCTGAAAATTCTAATGAGAGTGAAAATTCTCATGTTTCTTGCATGGTTGGCTGTTGGCTTTGAACTGCTGACCTTTCAGTTAGCAGCCCAACATGTAACCCACTATGCCATCAGTGGTCCTTATACACCAATGATGGAAGGGGTGTAAATTACTCCCTTAGAGCATCAGTCTCCATATATGTAAAATGTACACAATGATACCTGAACTCTAGGGCACTATGGGGTAAGTTTTGTTACCTGCAAGGCTGGTTGTTCAAGCCCAACACTTGCTATGTAAGAAAAAAGATGAGGCTCTCTGTTCCTATAAAGATTTACAGCCTCAAAAATCCGGTGTAGGAATATTATGAGTGAGAAACTACTGGATGGCAGTGATGTCTTTTGTTTGTTTGTTTTTATAGTGTTATTAAAAGTATTAAATAAGCTAATAAATATTAGGGTTTTAAAAATCTCTTCCTTGTTGTAGAAACATGTTAAACTGATTTTTTTACTAATATTTACATTGTATTCACTTAGAAACAAAAAGGAATCAATTGATCATTTTCATTATACAGTGCTAATATTCCTTCTGGCCTTGTAGCAAAGTTGCCTTTGCAGAAATACTCTTTATATTCTAAATTGTGTGAGGGTTGAGGTGGGGAGGGACCAGGGAGGGATTCCACATGATCCAAATTATAAGATGCCATTATAAAAGCCTTATGTTTCAAGTGATGGGCAATCAAATCTCACGCTCCAAAGACTAGGTTGATCATTAAAAAGTCTCCATCCTTTCAAACTGCGGGTGCTCCATGGCAGATGGTGCTGCCAGTGACATGGTGTCCTTCCTACAATGAACAGGGATGGCTTAATCGTGCCTTACTTTTGCAAAACAATGTCTGCGTTAGTTAAGAATATGTGCTCAGAAATCGAATTATGTGACTAGACATACATTTCCTTCATTTATTACTGTTTAACTTTGACTAAATTTTAAACCTTTCAGCGTTCACAGCTGTACCATAGAAATAGTATTAGTACCTAATCTGAGTTGTTGTGACTATTCAATGAAATAATGAGCTGATGCATATAAAATGCTGAGATAGGCCTAACACATTGCTAATTTTGCTGTTAAGTTTATTGTCAGTCATAACATTACTTATACACCTCTCTATTTGTGCTCCATTTGTAGTAGAAGACTGCTAGAATTTGCTATATCATGTGAAAAAAGGGGGAGGGACGAGTAATTCCATTGTTACTCCAAATCAAATTGTAGCACACACCAATATAAACTCATGACATCATTAAGAAGCTCTGTGACATGACAGATAACTATAGCCGTATTTCATGACCTAATAATGTATGTTCCAGTGACCTTGTATTTAAACATATGATAGTTACAGACATACTGAATCTTCTTCTTCTTTTTTTTTTTTCAATTTCTTCTATCTTGTTTATCTTAGGACGCTGTGGGAAAGTGTTCTAAATCGTAAGGGGTGATGTAAAGGACAGTTAACTTCAAACCAGATGTTTCTATGGGGGCTGCCACTTATTAGCTGCGCAACAATTGGCCAAATACCTAATTTCCCCTTGTTCTCATAGTGTTTCTCTGCGAAATGCGCATGATCATTAGTTCTCTCCTGCGTGTTTCACAAATTGTTGTGAGAATTAAATAAATCTGGTATGGAAAGACATTTTGTAGATTCCACATCTACAAATGAATACCCAGGATTTTTAAAAATTATTTTTACCTAAATTTGTTTAGGTCAACTTTAGTTTAGTTTTTTGATATGGAGACAAGCTAGGCAGTTCTCAAACCACAATCCATTTTTCTGTATTATGAACATCTTACATAAGTATGGTACACATCTTACCGTATTGATTCATCATTAAAGTCTGCAATTCATTCAGC
Organism: Tenrec ecaudatus; assembly: GCF_050624435.1. NCBI lineage: Eukaryota > Metazoa > Chordata > Mammalia > Afrosoricida > Tenrecidae > Tenrec > Tenrec ecaudatus. The sequence goes on along the minus strand of NC_134541.1, from coordinate 64,781,196 downwards.
TTCCTTATTATATAATGTCTTTTTCTTTCTTTTTTTTAAACCTAACATCAGAATCATATTCAGATCTCCTATGGCCCTTCTTGGAAGTGAGAGTTTTATTTTACTTTGCTTAGTTTTGCTGACTGTAAGGATTGTTTATGTTGTTATAAAGATATAGATACTACAGCTTTTGCAAATTTAATATTTCATGTGTAAAATTTAATAATACCAATTGTATCAAACATGTTGTGCAATCATCACCAATATCCCTTTCCAGGTTTCCCTGATAGTTTTAAAGACCACTCGTCAAATAGTAGCCTTTCAGTAGAAATTTCCCTAATATGTTTCTTTTAGGATTAGAAGGGGCCTTTGGAAGGAGTCCTGGTGGCAGAGTGGGTTACATTTCATGCTGCTAATGGTTTGCAGTGAAACCCACCATTTGCTTCCCTGGGGGAAGATGAGGCTGTCTGATGTCTCAAATACTGATAACCTTAGAAACTGAAAGGGATACTCCGAGTCTGTCCAACAGAGTTGCTATGAGTCAGGAGCAATTCAGGAGCAGGAATAAGTGAAGTGGGTTTGTGGGGGAAATATGACAAATGGAAATTGCCATTTGATCATAGCATCTGATTTTTACTATGATTGCTAATCTTGATTATCCAAATTAAGTAATTTTGTCAGGTTTTTCATTTAAAGATAATTTTTCCCCATCATTTTGATACCATACTCTCTGGAAGGAACCCACTCTGCAGAGCACACACCTTTATGTGGAAAGAATATAAACATAAATTTTTCTTAAAAGTCTTCTGCACTAGAAATGTGTGTGTGAGACACAGGACATTGCTATTCCAGAAATGACACAATTAATTAGAATGTCATTATGACTACCATCCAAAAGGACATTATAAGATCTGTCTTGAAGTATAATGCTGCATTCGCTAGGATAATGTCTATCTTTGTACAAGGAAATCCCATCAGTAAAACTATTATTCAAATGTATGCACCGAATACTACGACTAGCAATAAAGAAATTGAAGAATTCTACCAATATCTTCAGTCTGAATTTAATCAAAAATGCGATAAAAATCAAACAACAATTGGTGATAGGAATGCAAAGGTTGGGAACAAAGAGAGAGGACCGTAGTTGAAAAATATGATCTTGGTGATAGAAATGAAGCCAATATCCCACGGTTGAATTTTACAAGAACATCAACTTGTTCATAGCAAATACCTTTTTTTCAACAACATAAATATTACTCCACATAAGAACTTTTCCAGATAGAACCCACAAAGATCTAATGGATTGGTGGGAAGAGACAATGGAGAAGCTCAAGGTCAGCAGCTAAAGCCAGGCCAGGGGCTGACGGTGGAACAGACCATCAGTGGCTGCTCAGGATAAAAGGGAAGAAAATTAAAACAAGTCAACAAGAGACAAAATATGGCCTGGAGTCTATCTCACTTGAATTTTTAGAACGTCGCAAGAACAGCTTTGATGCAGTGAACACTACAGCAAAAGACCTAGTGAGCGCAGGAGGACATTAAAAAGATTATTCAGGAAGAAGGCAAGCAATCATTTTAAAGACAGGGAAGAAAGAAGAGATCCAAATGGATGTTAGCAGAGTCTGAAACTTGTTCTTAATCATAAAGTAGCTAAATCAAAGGGAAGAAAAGAAAAAAATCAAAATGAACATTTCAAAGGGCAGCTCACGAAGACAAAGAATCAACATAACCCCCAGAAGGAGTCCATGCAAAGACTGCGCTACAGGGCTGGCCCCAACCAGAGCTAACCTGACCCCTCCCAAAAAGCGCGTGTGACAAAAAGCAACACTAAACCTACAGGTTGAGGTGAGGGGCCTGCACATCACGCCCACATGGAAGCAAACCAAGAAGGAAAAGGAGAAAGGGATGGTCAGTCTAGACCCCGTAGAGACACACCAAGCCCAGAGGATTATGTCCCTGCGTAGAGCTGCTAAGGCACAGAGAGGACTGTAGGGCCGACAACAGCTCATGACATCGTGTCCTCTTACTGGAGCATACTGTGACAGAGGATAATACGGGGGACACACAGCAGGGAGGACATGTGGTCTGAACCCCCTTGCAGCAGGACACATCAAGAAGGGAACATAACGTATCAGTAACAGGAGCAAAGTAAAGCAAAGCAACAAAGCCCCTAAAGAGCCCCCCCAAAATAGACTTCAAGTGAGGAGGGGCAATTCCCGGAATTCCCCCAGGACCAGTAGGGAGACAGTCATAAAGGTCAGTGGACAGACCTGGGATTATGCATGTTCTTTTTATTTTGCTGTTGTTATCATATTTTTCTTTTATTTTTCAGTCATTTGTTTTATATTTTTTTGGTCTATGCCATTGTTGGTATGCCTACTTATTTACATAAGATGGGCATGGGAAGCAAGAAAGTAATGGGACCAGTGGTCCCAGGGAGACTTGGGGGATGAAGGGGGTGGAGGAAGGGGACAGTGGGCAAACAACACCATAGACAGGGGAACAACTAGGGAATAACAATCAATAATGAAGAGGATATAGAAATCCTGAAGGAGCAACAGCAATATAGCTGAGAGGAAGCACTATTAGGGAGAAGTAGGGCAAGTGTGATGGTGGGGCAGAAGGAAGGTAAAAGAAAACAGAGGAATTATATAGAAAGCAAAGTTATGGATAGAGGTATAAGCATAGGTGTGTCCAAATATAAATACATTAATCCATAAAAATAGAGGTATTGACCTATGTACATATATTTATATGGCAATACACTGGGTAGTGGATAGACTTCGGGCCTCTGCTCATACCCTCCCTCAATGCAAGAACATTTTGTTCTAACAAATTGGCAGTCTGAGATGCTCACTATCCAGGCACAATCGTTGAAGACAATATGGGTGCATAAGAAAATGTGGTGAAGAAAGTGGATAGTGCCTGGCTATTAAAAGATACAGCATCTCGAGTCTTAAAGGCCTGAAGTGAAACAAGCAGCCATCCAGCGAGAAACAACAAACCCACATGGAAGAAGTCCACCAGCCTGTGCAATCGAAAGGTGTCATCAGGACCAGGTAACAGGCTTCAGAAGACCCTTCACAATCAAACAAATAAACAAAACCACATGGTTGAGAATAAGAGGGGTTGGAGAGAAACCAAAACCCATCTATAGGCAATGGTACATCGGCCACAGAGGGGATGCAGGGAAGGGATAAGTCAACCAGGGTGCAGTAAAGCAGCAATGAAACACACCATATTTCTCTGGTTCCTAGAAGCTTCCTCATCCCCCACCACCATGACCCTAATGGTGCCTCTCACTTTGGACTAGTCCAGAGCATGTACACAGGTATAGATAAGAGATAAAAGCTCATGACACACACAACCCAGGAGCAAGAATGGGAATAGAGCCACCAGAAGGACAGGGAGAAGGGAGGGCAGAGGAAGGGAAGAAAGTGGAAGTGATTGTAATGAGCTCAACACACAACCACATGCAGCCCTCCAGATGGAAGAGCAACAGCAACCATGGAGGAAGGAAGACTGTGGTCAGTGTAAGATATGAAAATAATAATAGTTTATCATCTATCAAGGGGTGGGGAGGGAGGAGGAAAAAAGAGGGAAAGGGGGAGAAAAAGAGGAGCTGATACCAAGGGCTCAATAGTAAGTAATTGTCTAGAAAAGAATGATGGCAACATATGTACAAATATGCTTGATACAATTGACTCAATAAAATGATTTAAAAAATAAGACAAAGAAAAAATTATACCAAAATGCACAAAGACCTAGAAATAGAAAACCAAATGGAAAGAATGTGCTCTGCATATCGTAAACCGAAAGAATTATAGAAAAAAAAATCAATCCTTTAGTTGCAATATTGAAAGATTCTATGGGAAAATATTGAATGATGCAGGAAGTAATCAAAGAAGATGGAAAGACTAAAGAACCACTGTACCAAAAAGAATTGGTTAACATTCAACTATTTAAAAAGGTAGCATATGATCAAGAACAATAGGGCTAAAGAAAGAAGTCCGCACTGCACTGAAGTCATTAGCCAAAACAAGGATCCAAGAATCAATGGAATACCAGTTGAAACGTTTCAGCAAACTAATGAAGCACTGGAAGAACTCTCTCATTTATGCCAAGAAATTTGGAAGACATCTCTCTGGACAACTGTGTGGAAGTGATCCATATTTGTACTCATTACAAAGAAAGGTGACCCAACAGAAGATCAAGGATTTCTGCCTTCAGTGTGGATTACAGTCTAATATATAGACCAAAAGCCTCACCATTGGACCAGTAGGTAACATCATGATAAATAGAGAAAAGATTGAAACAGTGAAGGATATTGTCTTACTTGGATCGGTAACCAATGCTTATGCAAGCGGTCAAGAGATCAACAATGCACTGCACTAGGTAAATCTGCACAAGACATCTTTAAAGATTTGTAAAGTAAAGACGTTACTTTGAGGACTAAAGTGGGTTAGACTCCAGCCGTGGTATTTTCAATTGTTTCATGCATATGTGAAAGTTGGACATTGAATAAGGAAGACCAGAGTAGAATTGATGCATTTTAATGATGACACCAGAGAAGAATATTGGAATTACCATGAACTGCTAGAAGAGCATGCATACCTGTTTTGGAAGAAGTACATCCAGACCGCTTCTTAGAAACAAGGATGGTGACACTTCATCTTAAGTTCTTGGGCATGTTATCAGGAAAGACCAATGAAAGACATCATTCATAAAGTAGAGGGGCAGCAAAAAAGATGGAAGGACACACCAGCCTATGTGATCACGTGGTCCTGAAGGGATCAGTTATCAGGCATCAAAGAACAAAAAATCATATCATTGGCTGCACACCTCCATGATACGATCGCCAAGGACAAATGGGTGCATAAGCAAATGTGGCGAAGAAAGCTGATCATGCCCGGCTATCAAAAGAGATAGTGTCTGGGATCTTAAAGGCTTCAAGGTGAACAAGCGGCCATCTAGCTCAGAAGCAAAAAAGCCCACATGGAAGAAGCACACCTGCCTGTGCGATCACGAGGTGCCAAAGGGATCAGGTGTAAGACATCATCAAAAAATATATATTACCATAGTGAATGAAGGGGAAAGTGCAGAGTGGAGACCCAAAGCCCATTTGTCGGCCACTGGAGATCCCCTCACAGAGGAGTCTAGGGGAGGAGATGAGTCATTCAGGGTGCGATGTAGCACGGATGAAGAATACAGCTTTCGCCAGATCCTAAATGCTTCCTTCCCCCCAACTACCATGATCCGAATTCTACCTTGCAAGTTTGGATAGAACAGAGGATGAACACTGGTGCATATAGGAGCTGGAGGCACAGGGAATCCAGCGTGGATGATACCTTCAGGACCAGGGGTGTGAGGGGCGATACTGGGAGAGTGGAGAGTGAGTGGGTTGGAAAGGGGGAACCGATTATAAGGATCTACATGTGACCTCCTCTCTGGGGGACGGACAACAGAAAAGGGGGTGAAGGGAGATGCCAGATAGGGCAAGATATGACAAAATAATAATCTACAAATTATCAAGGGCTCATGAGGTTAGGAGGGAGCAGGGGGGAGGGGAAAAAAAGAGGACCTGATGCAAAGGGCTTAAGTGGAGAGCAAATGCTTCGAAAATGATTAGGGCAAAGAATGTACAGATGTGCTTTATATAAGTGATGTATATATGTATATGGATTGTGATAAGAGTTGTATGAGCCCCTAATAAAATGTTAAAAAAAACTGATTGGGATGATAATTGTACAACTTTTCTTGATGTGAAAAAAAAAAAGAAAATGATTTAATAGTATACTGAAAAAAAATACAACAAAGCTATCTCCAAAAAAAGCTGTTTGAGACATAAGATAAGTGAATATCAATTAATAAAATTTTTAATGAATCTTAAAAAAGAGGGAGGAGCTAAACAAAATGGCTGCAATAATGGGCTCAAACATAAGAATAATTGGATGGCTGATGCAGGACGTGGCTGGATTTTCTCTGTTGCACATAGGATCCAGCTGGGATCTGGAGCCAATTTGATGACACCTAACAACCACCACAACAAAGGGAAACGAACTGATTTACTAACACAATACTTTATTTATATCAGTCTGAACTCATAGTTTTACACACTATAGTTATAATCTAAAATACTTTATTAATTTTGGAGCTGAAATCATTCCAGCTTTGGTTATTGGGAGTCTTTCAATTTGTCCTGAATCCTCCTTTGATTTGTCTGAAATCATTAACTTTATTTTTTTGTTTTTCTGTCTTTTTTTATTCTTTTTTTTAAACATTTTATTAGGGGCTCATACAACTCTTATCTCAATCCACACATATACAAACATCAATTGTATAAAGCACATCCATACATTCTTTGCCCTAATCACTCTCAAAGCATTTTCTCTCCACTGAAGCCCTCTGCATCAGGTCCTCTTTTTTTTTTCCCCTCCCTCCACGCTCCCCCCTCCCTCATGAGCCCTTGATAATTTATAGATTGTTATTTTGTCATATCTTGCCCTATCCGGAGTCTCCCTTCCCCCCCTTCTCTGCCGTCCATCTCCCAGGGAGGAGGTCACATGTGGATCCTTTTAATCAGTTCCCCCTTTCTAACCCACTCACTCTCCACTCTCCCAGCCTCGCCCCTCACACCCCTGGTCCTGAAGGTATCCTCCACCCTGGAATCCCTGTGCCTCCAGCTCCCATATGCACCAGTGTACAATCTCTGCCCTATCCAGTCCTGCAAGGTAGAATTCGGATCATGGTAGTTGGGGGGAGGAAGCATCCAGGATCTAGGGGAAAGCTGTGTTCTTCGTCGGTACTACATTGCACCCTGACTGACCCGTCTCCTCTCCTAAACCCCTCTGTGAGGGGATCTCCAGTGGTCGACACTTGGGCCTCGGGTCTCCACTCTGCACTTCCCCCTTCATTCACTATGGTATACACACACACACACACACACACACACACACACATATATATATATTTTTTGCATGATGCCTTATACCTAGTACCTTTGGCACCTCGTGATCACACCGGCTGGTGTGCTTCTTCCATGGGGGCTTTATTGCTTCTGAGCTAGATGGCCGCTTGTTCACCTTGAAGCCTTTAAGACCCCAGACACTATCTCTTTTGATAGCCGGGCACGATCAGCTTTCTTTGCCACATTTGCTTATGCACCCGTTTGTCTTCAGCGATCATATCATGGAGGTGTGCAGCCAATGATATGATTTTTTGTTCTTTGATGCCTGATAACTGATCCCTTCGGGACCACGCAATCACACAGGTTGGTGTGTTCTACTATGTGGGCTTTGTTGCTTCTGAGCTAGATGGCCGCTTGTTTATCTTCAAGCCTTTAAGACCCCAGTCACTATCTCTTTTAATAGCCGGGCACCATCAGCTTTCTTCACCACATTTACTTGTTCACCCACTTTGGCTTCAGCAGTTGTGTCGGGAGAGTGAGCATCATAGAGTGCAAATTTAATAAAAGAAAATATTCATGCATTGATGGAGTACTTGAGTAGAGGCCCATAGTCCTTCTGCCACCTTAATACTAAACCTATAAATGTAGACACTTAAATCTATTTCCCCATTCTCATATATATATTTGTATGTACATGTCTTTGTCTAGACCTCCATAAATTCCCCTTGACTCCCAGCTCCTTCCTCCATCTCCCTTGACTTTCCTCCTGCCCCACCTCCATGCTCCGTCCCCACCTGGGCTACAGCTATACCTCTTCTCTACACAACCTTAGAGCAAGTTCGAGGCTCATCTTCTATGTGCCTTTTCCCATCCAAAGAATTAATCACTTCTCCAAAGAGCCCTGAATCCTTTTATTGAAGCAAACTATTATAAACCAAGATACAGGTACTAGTATGCTGCTACTGTACCCCATTAACTGAAAGAAAAAGGAAATATCAGTGAGTATAAATCTGTTCATCTTTTTATGTGTACCCACCATATCTGTATTATAATGGACAAGAGTGCATAGTGGAGCCATCAATTCTAACCCATTACTAAACGTGTAACTCTAGCCTACTACCTTTGATTTTCTAAAACCTCTCATTCCAACTGTGAAAAGACTGGCTCTCACTACCTGCCATCCACTTACTTAAATATTTGCTTCAAATATACACTCGCATTGGTATCAGAATTTTTTAAACAGTATCCCTATGGGAATAACTTCATCAGCTAGAATACAGTTCTTATCCATGCTTTCCTTAGCCTACAGTCATACAAACACCACCAATTTCCAAAGTTATTCATGTCAGTAATTTCCCCCCTCATCTCCTTCAGTGAGGTGATTCTGCATATTTGTAATACAGTTAAATTATTTTGCATTCTGAATTCTATCATGAAATCCCATGACCTCACAAATTATTTTTTAATTTGCATAAATAAGGTTCACGTGTTATGCTGAAAAATTCTATATTTGGGTTTTGACAAATGAATAATATAATGTGTCCAGCATTACAGTAGCATAGAGAATAGTTTACATCCCAAAATAAGTTTCTATATTTCAGGTATTCAAGCCAATTCTTCAATTCCCAAAGCCTCTAGCAATTACTGTTTTTTACTTTCTTTCTTTTTTGCCTTTTCCATAATATTATAGAAATGAAATAAAAGTGTGTAACACTTTCAGATTGACTTCCTTCACTTGGAAATAGTATGTTAAGCTTCAATCATGCCCTTTGTGACTTCTAGCTAATATATATCAATGTGTTTAATATATTTCATTCACCTATAGAAATGTGTCATTGTGCTTCCAATTTTGGGAGATCATGAATAAAATTGTTACATATATTCATGTGCAGGCTTTGTGTCTATAAGTGAGTTGAATAAATACCAAGACATGTAGTATGCTAATCATTCTGTTATAAATTAGGCCCCTACATGCTGTATCTAATGTGGTGGCAGCCAGAAACAATAATAAATAGTGTGTTTAGTTTTTCAGAAGAGCCCTGGTAGCGGAGTGGTTGCGTGCTGGGCTGAGAATGACATGGTCAGCACTTTAAACTACCAGCCATTCATCAGTAGAAAGCTGGGGCTTTCTACTCCTATAAAGAGTTGGTCTCGGAAAGGCAGTTCTATACTGTGCTATAGGGTCCATATGAGTCAGAATTGACTCTACAGGAGTGAGTTTGGAGTTTTATCTTTGTAAAACTCCAAACTCACTGCCAGCAAGTTGATGCTGTTGATGCTAGTTCATAGCATTGGAATATAAAACTTAGAAATTAAAAGTAAGGAACTGAAGTTGGAAATATGACCCCAGTTAGAGAAATGAAGCTGGAGATCATATGAAAGAATTTTGCAAAACCAATAACTTACAAATACCCCTTTCAAACAATATAAAATGTCCATAGACAATTGCACGTTGAAGATGAATAACATTTTCAAAAGTTCATAAGGGCCAAAATATAACCTTGACTATTCCCCACCTGTCTTTAGAGAATATCGGAAGAACAGATCTGACACATAGTGCGATAATAACAGAAGACCAGCCGTGAACTGTAAGATGACATAAAGTACACCACACATGAAGAAGACAAAAAGTCATTAATATAACAAGAAAGAAAATTTTTTTTAAATGAACGTCAGAATGGACTTTGAAACTTGCTTTTTTAAAATAGAGTATCTGAAACAAATATAGAAATGATGATGGAAAAGTACATAATAGAACATTTCAACAGACCGCTTGAGGAGAAAAACTAGAATATTAAAATGACAAATTGCAAAGCTAAAGGAGCCCTGGTAGCAGAGTGGTTATACACTGGGCTGCTAAATTCAAGGTCAGCTGTTTGGAGCCACTAGTCATTCTTTGGGACGAAGATAAGGCTTTCTACTCTTGTAAATCGTATCAAAAACCACAAAGGGCAGTTCTACAGGGTTGCTATGAGTTATAGGTGCAATGATATCCCTTGTTCCTTCAGAGGCAATACTGAAAGGTCCTACAGAAAATAAGATTGAATGATGCAGGAAACATCGAAGGAAGATGGAAGGAATTTCCAGAGTCACTGTATCCAAAAGACCTAGTTGACATTTCACCATTTCCAGAGGTAGCCTATAAGCAAGCACCAATGGTGCTGAAGGAAGAAGTTCAAACTGTACTGAAAGCATGAGCCTAACACAAGGCTCCAGTAATTGATGGAATACCCATGGAGATGTCTCCACAACTGATGAAGGACTAGAAATACTCACGCATCTAAGCCATAAAATTTGGAGAACAGCTACTTGATCAATTTACTGCTGGTTTCTGCCTTCAGTTTTTATTACAATTCGGTGTAAAGAAAACCAAAATCCTTACAACTGGACCAATGGGTAATAGGATAAATGGTTGTGAAGGATTTTATCTTGCTTGGACCCGCCATCAATGCTCATGGAGGCAGCAGTCAAGAAATCAAAAGTCATGCTGAATTGGGTAAAACTGCTGCAGAAGACTTCCTTAGCCTTGAAAAGCAAAGATGCTACTTTGAGGACTAAGGTGCACCAGCCCCAAGCCTTGGTATTTTCCATTGCCTCACATGCATGTGACAGTTGGAGACGTTGAAAAAGATGACTTGACAGGAATGGCTGCATTTGAACTGTGTTGCTGGAAAAGATTGTTGAGCGTACCATGGACTGCTGAAAGCACAGGCCGATCTGTCTTGGAAGAAGTACAATAAGTGCTCCTTAGATGCAAGGATTTTGAGCCTTTTTCTTGCATACTTTGGACATGTTGTCAAGAGAGGACAGTTCTTTGAGAAGAACATCATTTTCGGGAGAGGGCCAGTGAAGGGGAGGGACACCATCACAATGGCTATCAGTGTAATCCATGCCACTGAATTGCACGTGTTGAATGTGGTGAACTGGGGGATGTTTTGGTGTGTGTATTTTTGCCACAGTTAAAAATAATAATTATATTAAATATGAGTACAACAAAGAAAAATATGTTTCAAAATTGATGGCAGTAATGATTGTATAACTCTTCTTGATATGATCGAATGGTAAGACATATGGGAAAAGTGCCAATAAAACTGTAAGTAGAAAATTGTGATCAGGTCTGAGGGTGCAGATATATGTAATGGCAAGCTGTTTTTTTAATGCCCCTGATCATGAATAATAGGAAGATAGATTTTTTTGAAAGTTTCTAGCTATATATTTTTAGGAAGCATTTTCCAAAGTAGCTATCTCCCTAATACTCTACAGGATGTGGCAAAGGTTAACGAAGGAGGGACTATCCTAGAAAAAACTGAATTTAGGGCCAAATCCCTTCATTCATGCTCCTATTCACAAATAGTTACTTTAGTCCTTGTTTGCTAGGCACCGCGTGAGTGGTGTTCCTAACTCATCCTGTGACAGTGTGCAAACCAGTTTGTCTTCGGAGTTTCAATTTCCAGAGACCGATACCTGCCCACTCTCCTTACAGGAAGGATTGCATCAGATAGTTTGGATGTACTTTAAAAAATGCATAGCAATACTGAGTTTTATTTATAGAAAATTTACCTGATTGTGCTTGTATATAACATGGGATAATTTAACTGCATGTCTGAAGCTTTGCAGAGACTGTAATTTTTTCATTAGTTTCATTTATTTGACTCTTTTCCATAGTACTATTTTTCAAGATTTCTTACCTTTAAGTTCCTCAAATTGGGGGTGGGGGGCACTTCATTTTCTCTGGCTCAGTTTTGTGAGATGGCCCTAGAACTCTGGCTGAGTTTTACAAGGTCGACATTTCTTACTGGTGTTTTATATTTGAGGTGGATAGAAAGTTGCCATCAGTTTGTAGTGCAGATAGGAAAGTTTCAGTAAGGAAGTGGCTGAGAAAGTCCAGGGCAGTCTTTATAGGAATGACAAGCCTCACTCCCATTCGCCCACCTCCCTTTAAAAGAGCACAGAGCTTTTAAGTTTGCAATTAATACTAGCAACTTCAGGTCTTAGAACAGGCTGTTCCTCCTTATCAAGAACTATTCAATGAAGCTACTGAGCTGTAGCCACCATTCCGTCCTCATGTCATTCTTTCCAAGTTTACTATAAAGGACTTTTTATACAGAACGAGTGATTTATCTACATTGACTTTTCCCACATGGAAAGAACTCTCCAGTCAGTATCCTGAGCCTAATTTCCACCCATTATACTTACTGGAGCAAGATGGTATGCTGTCCCAAATAGATAAAAACCAGAGACATGCTCTGCATTATATTCATCAAATGACAGAAATAAATTAAATTCTAAGCACAGTAAATGAATAGCTCCATGGAGCATGGGTTTATCAAAATATACCAACTCTACCCAGCTCTCCTCCCTCCTCCAACCCCCCAGTCTCCAAGCTCCACCATTATGAATAGCAGACTTTCCACAGCAGAAGCTGGTTTGAGGTATTGCACAGAAAACTGCACTTTCCAAAACACATACACACGCGCGCACACACGTGCACACGTGCATGTTTCTCCAACATCTAGTAGCCTATTAACACACGCTGCTGTCGTTTCATTACAACTCCCCCATTGAACTAGAACCTTGACACGCTTCTAAATGTTAGTACCAAAAATGAACACCACCAAACTCTGAATAAAAGGCAGAAAATTGAAGAGAGACATTTGGCAGAAAAGTGAGTTATTTGAAGTAGAAAACACAATTTCCTGTAAAAATTCTAACCCACAGAATAAAACATTAGAAGCTTCTGAAATAAAGTTATTAGATGAAGATAATTATGTTGCTTTAATTTGTTAAAATTATGAAATGTTGGTGAGAACAAAGAAGAAAACTTGGAATCCAGATCTCTCCCAAATTGTATACATTCCTCAAATAACCTATCAAAAAGGAAAAACAAAAACAAACACAGACTGAAACTTTCAACTTCCAATCTTGCCATTTTCATTATTGGGGCTTAGGTCCCCTTGATGCTAAGTAAAATGTTTATTTTAGCATACAATACATTCTAGTTGGGGGAAGTACTAATAGCATTTGGTTGTATCAGAATTAACCCATTTCTGGCAAAATTTAAAAATTACAAAGTAAATTATAAAATGTAAAATGACTTACTGATAGTAATAATAACCAGAAAGGATATTTCATGTTTTTTCCCCTTTTTTTTCCTAAAGAAGTATTTCAGGGTAAAGGTGCTACACTATCTTCGGAGACAAAATATGAGTTTAAAACACCTTTGTAAATGAGAATACTGTCTATGAAAATAGTAATTTGGGCTTTTAAAATTGTATTTTAAGAATTAAAAAAAAGTCATCTTGAAATCTTACTGCCTCTGTAAGATTTCTGTTTATTCTAGAACTATTTTTAGGTGTTAGGTGTTGACCTGTACCTCCAATTCATAGTGTGGTAGTTCGTAATCTGGTGTCAATTTGAGGATTAAGAGTGGAGGGGTGGAGTCTGGCTTGTGAATCAGGATGTAGCCAATGAGGCCTCTCTGTGGGTATGGCCTTCTCCTGAGGATTCTGGGAATGCCTGTATTTCCTCCTTGGGGGTGGAAGACACCCTCTCTCTGCTCTCACTCCCTGTGAGACATTTCCAAGAAGCCACATGAAGCTACCCTGGGGCAGTCAGAATTTCTGAGCTGATGGAAACACATGAAGACCCCTGCCAGCGCTGAGATGCCCATAACGCCACTGGATCCGTAAGACTTCCTACCCACTGGCCTGTGGTGCATTCGGCGTCCTTACATGTGTTCTGCAAGTCTGAAGAGGACTTTATAGATCTATATCTAATATATGAGCTAATATCGGACTTGTGGATTTCATCTGGGCTGGGCTGGGATGTTTTCTCAATATTCAGTTGCTCTTGTATATAAAGCTCTTTCTTATAAACATAAGAGTGTCCATGAATTTGTTTTTCTGGTTTACCCGGTCTAAGTCACATGGTGACACTAAGTAAAACAGAATAAAACACTGCCTGGTCCTGCAAATGTGCCCAAACCAAACCAAACTCACAGCCAAATCAACTTTGACTCATGGTAATCCTGAAGTATTTAGTAGAACTGCTGTTGTGGGTTTCTGAGGCTGTAAACCTTGATGGGACAGAAAGTCTCATCTCTATCCCTCATCCCTCTATCTCAAAGAGGGCTCGTGGGTTAGAACTGCTGACCTTACAGTTAGCAACCCAATGAGTACCCCACTCTACCACTAGTCTCTTTGGAAATAATTGCTAGCTGTTGTCATAATGATTTTGACCCAGAACAACTCCATATGATGGCGACAATGTCCCGTAGGGTTTTCTAAGCTGTGTTTTTTATGCAAGTAGATTGCCAGATTCTTGAGCCACCAGGTTCCTGGGTAAATTGGAATCGACATTGTTTCAGTTAGCAGATCAGCGCTTAATCATGGAGCAACCAGGACTTCCTTTATTTTGAAAATAGGGAAAATGAAATGAACTAAGAATTAGGCTCACCATGGAGACTCGAATTTATCTTACTTGGTTATCAGACCAGAGCTATTTTCTAAAATACCATTGTCCTTATTAAAATAAAACATAAGGAAAGAAGCATTTGCAAATAAAACAAACCTCTATTAGTTAATATGGTAATCCATGTTCATTTAAACAAACCTCTATAATATGGTAATCCCTGTTCATTTGCAGATGGCAGAGAGTGGTCAGTTCACTGATGACCCCAGTAAAAGCCTCTGTGACCTTCGTGATGTACAGTGAGGTAATGACAGCAGGAGTTCCAAATGACACCTGGTCATTTGGAGTGTTTCTTGACCAAGTGCTTACATGAAGTATGTGTTTCCACAAGCTGTCCATAAGGGGGTGATGCACATGGACGTTAAATAACTCTTTAGATTCATAAAAAATAAGTGGCTGAAGTGGGATATTTATCCATTTATTTTTGTAATGGAGTCTAGGTGGTGCCAAGTGTTAAGAACTCTACTGAAAACAACAACAACAACAAAATGTCTTTTTTTAATCCAAGCAAGGATACCTCGAGAGAAAGGGCTAGTGTTTTACTTTAGAAAAAAAATCAGCATTGAAAGCATTACAGGATATGGTTCTATTTAGACACATACGGGTTTTGCGTGAGATAGAATCAACTCAAGAGCAGTTATTTTGTTTCTTTCTCTTGGTGCATTTTCATTGTAGGACTTTCTTCCCCAAATTTCAGACTGAATTTCCTGGTAGGCCCTATTTAGCTTAGTTAGACCTTGAAATGCCTCCAGAACACATACTCATATTTTGCATTCTAATGGACGTCAGTTTGGAGCCTAATAATGAGTAACGTGTTGTTTCTGGGGGGAGGGGGAGATGCCACCACATGCGAGTATTAAGGGGATGCAGTTTTGATCTGCCTGAGAGCCAATTATTTTGTTTCTCTCCTTTATGAATTGCAAATTTTCCTTTCAAAGCACTTTAAGTAGACAGACGTACACAGAACAAAATACACCATCTAAGTTAAGGACCTGATTAGGTATATTTGATTAACATGTTACAGAAGGAGCTGTACAAAAGGGAGTTGACTTCTCAAGTATGGGAAGTGGCCTCAAGCATCAACTTCCATTAAAATCTCAGTTCTACAGAAAAAGCCAATAGTGTGACTCTAGCCAACTTAGATAGAGTGTGATTCTATCAAAATTCCTTGGATAAATCTTCCTTATAGCAAATAAGACAATTGAAATTTAAGAAATAGTATTATTTGGAGAGGGGCTGGGAAAGAAAGAGCAATCATGGAGTTGACATTTTTCTAACTCACTAATGCAGCCATCCCAACTAAGCTACGGAAATTTCATTGGCTTTCATCTTAATAGAAGAGAGGCATCAACCACCAGTACTCTACAGTCATCAAGATATTTATCAGTATCCTGGAATCACCTTGATATAGGTTATCCAACTATAAAAGGCATGCTTCACTGTCCTAAATATTAAGCATCTATGAGCTTTGACAAGTTTTACTCTATGTCCTTATAAGTAGGTTCATCAGGCTGAAAACCATTAAATTCTCTTGGTTTGGTATGAAAATAAAATCAGAGGGTAAAAATAGCTCTCAGTGAAAATGTTTCAGTTTTATCCCCAAATTATTCATTTCAACAAATGTTTGTTAACACTTACCATGTACAGCATCGTTCAATTATAATCCTCCGTGTGCTTGTAACTATAAAAACTACATATTGCCCTGAGCATGCCCAGGCTTTGCTGAGTTCTGGAACAAATATATATATATATATATATATATATATATAACAGTTGCTTTCTGTGTCACCAAGGATAGGTCACAAGTCATAGTGACCTAATGCATGTCAAAGTAGAATATATATATTATATATATGTAATATATATGTATACATATATGTGTGTGTAAAACGGTTGCTTTCTATATGTCATCAAGGATAGGCCACAAGCCATAGTGACCTAATGCATGTCAAAGTAGAACTCATCTCCATGAAATATTTAGTAGCTGAATTTTCAGAAATAGATCCTAAGGCCTTTCTTTCACGACAGAACTCCATGTAGACTTGAGATGCCACACTTTGTTTAGGATCTGAGTGCTGATGACCACTGGCATCACGTTGGAACTCCAGTGCTATGATCAACCGCAAACCAAATCTGTTGCTGGCAGGTCAATTCCGACTCCTGGAGCTCCCAGGTATTATAATAGAACAGCTCCACGGGGTGTATTGATTGTCATTTTGTTTGGGGGGTGGGGGTCTTCGGTGATTTTATTTTAACAGAGAAACCAGGCTGCACTAAGCCTACATGATTAGAGCAGATGGTGGCTATGTTTCCAGAGGGGGAGCCTGAGCCCTCCTGGCAGCACCCACCCAAGGTTGAAGGCAAAGCCCCGAGTGAGCCCTCTCCTGCACTGCCTGGCTCACGGGTGAAATGAGCGCCTGCACAACCACACTCAACCACGGTAGGAAGTCCCAGCAGGCAGAGGAGGTGATCAATGTGATTGTCATTTTTATGGAAGCAGGCCACTAGATTTGCAGTTCAACCTAAGCCATTTGGTATTTCGACCTTGAAAGTAAGCATCTGTGAGATTTCAGTCACTTAGCTGAACATGGAAGGATAAAACCTACAAAGACTAGGCAAATAAGCAGTATATGGAGCATGGGTTAAGATTATGTTTTTTGGACATTGGGCCTCCTCATGCATAATCCCCCATTACAATATCACCTCACCCTGCTAAACGGTCATTGCATGATACCCACCTTCCCAACATGATCACTGATGACAGACGTGTGTGTAAGCAAACGTGGTGAAGAAAGTTGATGGTGCCTGGCTATCAAAAAGATATAGCGTCTGGGGTCTTAAAGGCTTGAAGGCAAATAAGCAGCCATCTAGCTCAGAAGCAACAAAGCCCACAGAGAAGAAGCACACGGCCTAAGCGAATACAAGGTGTTGAATGGATCATGTAGCAGACACCAAGGAACAAAAACAATCATTGTGTGATCACCTTCCTCTCATAATTGCTGAAGATGAAAGTGTGCATAAGCAAGTGTGGTGAAGAAGGCTGATGGTGCCCGGCTACTGAGAGATAAAGCGTCTGGGGACTTAAAGTCTTGAAAGCAAACAAGTGGCCATCTAGCCCAGAAGCAACAAAGCCCACACGGAAGCAGCACACCAACATGGGTGATCGTGAAGGGCAGAGGAGACCAGGTCTTAAACAACAAAGGTCAGGTGGTGGTGAGAATCACATCACTGTGAATGAGGGGGAGTCCGTGATGGGGATCCAATGCCCATCTGTAGACAGCTGGACATCCCTTCCAGAGGGGTAGTGGGGAGGAGATGAGTCACTCAGGGTTCAGTGTAGCAACAATGAAACTCAAAACCTTCCCCAAGTTCCTGAACGCTTCCTCCCCTCCCAATTATCATGACCCCAATTCTACCTTGCGGACCGGGTTATACCAGAGGATGTACAGCAGTGCAGTAGGGATCTGGAAACACAGGGAATCTAGGACAGACGAACCCCTCAACACCCACGGTAGGAGTGGTGACACCAGGATGGAAGGGGGTGTAGAAAGGGAGAACCGATCTTGGAGATCTATGTGTAACCTCCTCTCTGGGAGTTGGGCAATGGGGAGGTGGGTGAGGGGAGACGCCGTGGAGTGTAAGATAAGATATAATAATTATTTATAAATTATCAAGGGACCAGGGGAAAGGGGGGAGCGGGGAGGAAGGGAAAAGGGGGGAAAAAAGGGAAACCGGGCTGATACCAGGAACCCAAGCGGAAGGTGAATTATTAGAGTGACGAGTGCAACGAATGTATAAGGGTGCTTTGCTCAATTGATGTATGTACAGATTGTGATAAGAGCTGTATGAGCCCCAATAAAAAGATTTATTAATTTTTTTAAAAGATTATGTTTTTTTAGTATTGTGGGCACTGTGAAGAGGAAGATTCCAGGTGTCACTAATCAAAATTTCAGCAAAATAAGCAGAAGGGTAGGTGGATCAGCCATAAAGGAGATCCTTTAACAAAGAAATATCTGTGAGCAGGGAAATCAGTCTGAATTTCCAGGGTCAATTTCTTGGACTCAAATTCAAAAGAATGACTATAGTTCAGGATTTTCACAGAATGGGCAAAACCTTAAGGTGTCAAGGACCAACATAATTATTTGCAGCCTGGTATTTGATAAGCTGAGACACTTTCTTTATGGAGCAAGTAAAAGGTAGGTGTGGAATTCCCTATTGGAAATTCTATAAAACAATGACAGATTGTTGAGACAATCTTTTCTGAAAAGTCAGAGGCTCCAGAAAGTATATAGTAGCCAATCTCTGCTGGTCTACTCTATGAAGCATAGCAATTTTGTTGAGAGTCTGCTGTCTATTGGCCCTAGATTTCCATGGTCTGACTTTTGCTTTTCTTTTTTTTTTAATCGTTTCATTAGGGGCTCATACAAGTCTTATCACAATCCATACATACATAAATTGTGTAAAGCACATTTGTACATTCATTGCCCTCATCATTCTCAAAACATTTGCTCTCCACTTAAGCCCCTGGCATCAGGTCCCTATGTTTCCCCTCCTTTCCCGCTCCCCTCTCCCTCATGAACCCTTGATAATTTATAAATTATTATTTTGTCATATCTTTCCCTGTCCGACGTCTCCCTCCACCCACTTTTCTGTTGTCCATCCCCCAGGGAGGAGGTCACATGTAGATTCTTGTAATGTAATCGGTTCCTCCTTTCCAACCAACCCTCCCTCTACCCATCCAGTATTGCCACTCACACCATTGGTCCTGAAGGCATCATCCGCCCTGGATTCCCTGTGATTCCAGTTCCTATCTGTACCAGTGTATATCCTCTGGTCTAGCCAGACTTGCAAAGGAGAATTCATATCATGATAGTCAGGGGGTGGGGGGTGAGGGAGGAAGCATTTAGGAACTAGAGGAAATTTGTATGTTTCATCATTGCTACATTGCACCCTGACTGGCTCGTCACCTCCCCAAGACCCTTCTGTAAGGGAATGTCCAGTGGCCTACAAATTTGCTTTTGGTCTCCACTCCAAACTCCCCCCCTCATTTATTATGATATGATTTTTTTGTTCTGATGATGCCTGATACCTGATCCCTTCAACACCTCGTGATCACACAGACTGGTGTGCTTCTTCCATGTGGGCTTTGTTGCTTCTGAGCTAGATGGCTGCTTGTTTACCTTAAAGCGTTTAAGACCCCAGACTATATCTTTTGAGAGCTGGGCACCATCAGCTTTCTTCACCACATTTGTGTATGCACCCATTTGTCTTCAGCGATTGTATCAGGGAGGTGAGCACACAATGATATGATTTTTTGTTCTTTGATGCCTGATAACTGATCCCTTTGGCACTTCATGATAACACAGATTGGTGTGCTTCTACCATGTGGGCTTTGTGGCTTCTGAGCTAGATGGCCGCTTATTTACCTTCAAGCCTTTAAGACCCCAGATGTTATATCTTTTGAAAGCCGGGCACCATCATCTTTCTTCCCCATATTTGCTTATTCTCCCGCTTTGTCTTCAGCGGTTGTGTTAGGAAGGTGAGCATCATAGAATGCCAATTTAATAGAAGAAATTATCCTTGCATTAAGGGAGTACTTGAGTGGAGGCCCAATGTCCTTTTCCTACCTTAATACTAAACCTATAAATATATGCACATAGATCTATTTCCCCATCCTCATATATATTTGCATATATACATGTCTTTATCTAGACCTCTAAAACTGCCCCTTTCCTCCCAGCTCTTTCTTCTCTTTCCTTTGACTTTCCTCCTGTCCCACTATCATGCTCAGTCCCCACCAGGGTTTCAGCAATTCCTCTTGGTTACATTACCCTTGATCATGCCTTACCAGGCCTCCTACACCCTCCTCACCACCAATTTGGATCACTTGTTGTTCCCTTGTCCCTGGGTTTGTTAACACCAAAACCTTTCCCCCCACCTCCCCCTCTCCCATGTCCCCCCGGAACTGTCCAGATTGTTCACCCAGCCTATCTTATTTAGACAGACAAGCGGAGATAACAACATGCATGAAAACAAGACAGAGCAAAACCAAACAACAATATACAACAACAACAAACCAATGACAAAAAAAAAAACAAGAAAGAAAAGCTTATAGTTAGTTCAAGGATCGTTGTTGGCCTTTCAGAGTGTTTTCCAGTCCAGTCTGTTGGGGCACCACGCCCTGGCCCCAAAGTCCACCTTCAGCATTCCCTGGAGACTTCCCTGCTCCATTCCCTTGCTGTTCTGTTATAACCTATTAGTGTTTTACCTCAGTGTGGCAGGATCAGGTCAGGAGCAATTCCCATACTGTGTCTCCGGTGTTGTTCACTGTAGGCCTATTGGTCAGGAGGGGGCGACATGTCTCATAGTGGGGCCAGGCATGTTGTCCTCTCTGTGGGCTGGCTGCTCTAATTGAGAACATCGTCCTCACGGCCTGGTGGGCCAGGATGTGCTCCTCTCTCTCCTCCTCCCCTTTCATCAGCTCCCATGTGCTCTGATCAGATATGTCCCTCTCCCGAAGCTGCAGATTCAATGCCTTCCTTTGAAATAACTTCTGTGGGGAGGGACAGGTGTCCACTTAGTAGTTGGGGCTAGGGCTGGCCCCCCAGACCTCTGTACTGATTCCCTAGTCCACGCCAGCGTGTTGCATTCGCATCTTGGAGCACTGCGTTAAAGTCTATTTTAACTGTGTAGCCTGAGGCAATTTACATAACCTTAAAATCTCATTGTAGATGCTTATAGATATGCTCAACCCTTTGTGAGGATTAAATGAAATAATACATGTAAAGTTCTAAGAACCGGGGTTTCAAACTGATTCGTTCAGGTGTGACCCATTTCTAAGAATTGGCATTTCTATCCTATACATACTGAGTCAAAATTTACATTTTAACAAGATCTTCAATTTTTAAAATGTGGACTCTGATTCAGTCTGAATCAGAGATTTGGGATAGAAAATGGAAATTCTCAGCAAGGTGTTGAACTGGAATGAACCAGATCCAAATCCTGCTAAGGACCATGGCTGGCACATCATAGGCAGTAGCCCAATGTTAGGTGTCTCTTCTGCTGCTTCTTGTTCATCAACATCATTAATCATCCTTCTCGTTAAAAAATAAGGTGACTTTTTGAAACAGTGAGAGAACCGACTTATAGATAATTACAAAAGCATTGTAGTACCAATGAAGAACACAGCTTTCCCCCAGATCCTGGATGCTTCCTCCCCCCAACTACCATGATCCGAATTCTACCTTGCAGGGCTGGATAGGGCAGAGGCTGTACACTGGTACACATGAGGACTGGAGGTACAGAGAATCCAGGGTGGATGATACCTTCAGGACCAAGGGTGTGAGGGACGATGCTGGGAGAGTGGAGGGTGAGTGGGTTGGAAAGGGGGAACTGATTAAAAGGATCCACATGTGACCTCCTCCCTGGGAGACAGACAGCAGAGAAGGGGATGAAGGGAGACTCCGGATAGGGCAAGATATGACAAAATAACAATCTATAAATTATCAAGGGCTCATGAGGGAAGGGCGAGCGGGAGGGAGGGGAAAAAGAGGACCTGATGCAAAGGGCTTAATTGGAGAGCAAATGCTTCGAAAATGATTAGGACAAAGAATGTATGGATGTGCTTTATACAATTGATGTATGTATGTGTATGGATTGTGATAAGAGTTGTATGAGCCCCTAATAAAATGTAAAAAAAGAATTGCAAAATAAAACTTATTTCAAGCACAAAAAAAAAGCATTGCTACTATGGCTATCAAGAAGGTGAAGTAAAGTGAACAAAGAGGAGGTTGGTCAACTCTTGAATTCTACTGGCAGGCCAAATAAGATGGACACTGGGAAATCCCTATTGTATTAACTGTCATGGTTGGCCTTTGTGACCTTCAAATCTAGGAGTGGGGAGTGTGAGGGAGATTACTTTCATCGAACTAAATAAAGAGAGGGCATTGCAAACAACAACAACAACAAAGTCTCAGAGGCATAGCACGAGATAAATCTATAATTAATGGACTGAGGAATTATGAAATAAATGACACGAGTAACTTTCAATCACTCAAAAATCTACTCTGAATAGAATCATAGAGATGAAAGAGTGGTTAGAGAGGGGTATGAGGAAAACAAAGGGGGTTTAGTTTATTAATTTGTTATTAAAGGCTTAAGATATTTGAGCCCAAACAGGGTTACATGTTCATGAAAATGAACATGTTCATGAAAAATCTTTATAATCTAAGAACCATAAAGAAGTAAGAGAAGGGGAATGATAGCTTCTAAGAAGATAGGAATGATTGGGATCCAAAGCTCAGAAAAAGATATTAATCTTAGCTAGCAGGTGGGGCAGAACTTCTATTAGAACGGGAGAGATAGAGAAGAATGGTACTGCCAACTCCTTGGTCATGGGGAATTGAATGAGCGCCCATCTGTTGCTTTCCAGGGTGTGATGTTCTTTTAAGAATATGCAGTGGGATCCTCTCTTCAGAAAGTTCTAGTAAGGCAACTAGAGGGTTCAGGGTAGATAGGGAGGGATTTAGGTATGTGGAGAAAATTTGAAGACTCCAACAATGGTGTGAGCATGAAATGATGTAATACATTATGAGCCTTGGTGATTCTGAAGTACAGTTTAAGGGTAGTGACAGCACATTTAAAGTAGAATCAATATATTTAATTTTTATAATTTTATACAGCATATCTTTGGATTCATGGTGCAATAAAAGATGGTGGATGATTAGAGTCACTGTTGTTTTAATAAATTGGGGTCATATTTAATAGATGAAAAAGAGATACGTAGCATTGTTGAGATAAAAGATAATGGAGTCTCAGCTGGATAAAGAGGATTTTTTAAAAAGGACATAGTTAAAACCATGGAGAGAAGTTGTGATAAAGTCTAGAAATAGCATACTAATATTGGAACAGAAAGCTAGAGTCTACAGGCTGAGACAGTAGATGAATTAGAAGTCTTGGAGGTAAAACCCCTGTGATGAGCTATCTTTATCCAACAACTTTAATATTCTTTTCTCCAGAATGCTCCCACTGAGGCCATCCCTACGTTGTTGTTCCGTTAGGTGCTGTCAAGTTGGTTCAGACTCGTAGTGACACTATGCACAACACAAGAAAACAATGCCTGGTGTTGCACCAACCGTGATTACAATGGTTTAATGTCTGAGCCCATAGTGTCAGCCACTGTGTCAATCCACCTTGTCAAGGGCTTTCCTCTGTTTGATGCCCCTCTACTTTCTAAACCATGATGTTCTTCTCCAAGGACCCGTCTCGCCTGATAACATATCCAAAGCATATGAGACCAAGTCTTGCCATCCTCACCTCTATGGAGGACTTTGTCTGTACTTCTTCCAAGACAGAATTGCTGGTCTTTTGGCACCCATGGTGATTTCAATATTCTTCACCAGTACCACAGTTCAAACCAATCAGTTCGTTTTCCCTCTTCCTTATTCAGTGTCCAACTTTTATATGCATATGATGCAATTGCAAATACCCTAGCTTAGGTCAGGCATACCTTAGTCATCAGAGTAACATCCTTGTCTTTCGACATTTTCAAGAAGTCTTATACAGAGGATTCATCCAATGCAAGGCATCATTTGATCTTTGACTACTGCTTCCAGGAACACTGGTGGTAGATGAAAGCAAAGTAAAACCCTTGACCACTCCAATCTTTTCTCCATTTCTCCTGATGTTACCTATTGACCCAGTGTTGAAGGCTTTGATCATCTTAACATTGAGTTGTAATCTACACTGATGGCTACAATTCTTGATCTTCATCAGCAAATGCTTCAATTTCTCCTCACTTTCAACAAGCAAGGTTGTATCACCTGCATCTCACAAGTTCTGAATAAGCCTTCCAATCCTGATGACACGTTCTACTTCCTAGAATCCAGTTCATCTTCTCATTTGCTCAGACAGGTTGAATAAGTATGGTAAGAGGATGCACACCTTTTCTGATTTTAAACCACGCAGGATCCCCTTGTTCTGTTCACAGAACTGCCTCGTGATCCGTGGACAGTTCCAGCATGAGCACAATCAAAGGTGTTGGCATTCTCATTCTTCTCATGGCCGTCTAGCCGTCACTCGCTAGGAGCCCCACAGCTGCATATCTTTGCATAGTCAATAAAACACAAGTAAACATCTTTTTCCAAATTTCTGCTCTTTCCTTTTTGATTCCAAATTTCTCATTTCAATCACTAATAATTACCATGCAACTTGACTGGATGTTTGATCCATTTCAGACTGAGGATGTGGGTAGAATTTTTCAATTTTTGCATCATTAGCTTTTGTGGCTGGTGCATAAATCTGAATGATAATTGTACTGGCTGGATTTCCTGGTATGTCAATAGATAGGATTCTATCACGAGTGGCATTGTACTTCAAGACAGATCTTGAAATGTCCTTTTTAGTGACTCATGTAACACCATTCCTCTTGAGTCTGTCACTCCTGGTGTAGTAAACCTTACGAGTTTTCTTATTCAAAATGGCCAATACCAGTTCATTTCAGCTCATTAACACCTAGAATATTGATCTTTATGCATTCTATTTCATTTTTGACAACATCCAATTTTAGTAAATTCACACTACCTACATTCAAAATTCCAATTATTAATTGATATTTCCAGCTGTTTCCTCTCATTTTTAGTTGTGTTTCATCAGCAAATAAAAAAGGCCCAAAGGCTTCACTGCCGCAGGCTTTACTCCAATTCATTCAGGCTGACACTACTTTGAGAAGGCAGCTCTTCCCCGGTCATTTTGAGAACCTTCTGGCTCACGGAGTTCATCTTCTGAGAGCAGTCTACTTCCAGTCCTGAGGTTTTCAGATCTGACAATATTTATGTGCTATCCACTAGTTCATGAGGATGAACGAAGAAAATCTTTGTTTTCTAGACTCCCTATGTAAACTTAGTTCTATTGGGAGTAGGAAATATTGAGTTTTTAATAGGAAAATGACGGTGTTGTTTTAAGAAGACTAATTTGGTAAATTCCAAATGATTCTGATGAACTCTGGTTAGAATTAAATATAATTAGAAATTTAAAAAACACTTATTGAGACTTTCTATTTGCAAGGCTAATCTGAAGTAAATAGGAAGTGATATTTACTCCTTAGTACATGATAACTGGTGGCAGGAATTGGAGAAAACCTTTACTGGAGAAATATATCTAATGTAGGATAGTATATGAAGTGTTTCCAAAAAACTCTCTGCTAAACTGTGGTATGTAAGGTTATGCTGTCAACTGTGTAATGCTAACAGAAGTGGAGAGTTAGAGCAGATCGCATAGGGTTTATGTTTGACAGGGAATCTTCAAGGGTAGGAGACACCGCAGTTGGATTACGGTGGACCCTTTGTCACTCCTGAGGAGCTCTAGTGGTGTAGTGCTCATGCGTGAAGCTATGATCTGCATGGCTGACTGTTCAAAACCCCCAGTGTCTTCATGGAACAAAAACTGGGTGTTCTACTCTTGTCAGCAGTTACAGTCTCAGAAACCCACAGGGGGTTGCCATGAGTTGGCATTAATTCAGTGGCAGCGAGGGTGTTGTTTTTTTTTTCATGATTACACTATAAACGCATTTTACAATTTCTCACTGCAAAGACTGGCATCCACGTGGGGTTTCAGCTCACTTGCTTGAAACAGCAACAACACAAAGCTTGGCTATGAACAGCACTTCACCCTTGGAAAGTCCTGAGCTTATGGGAAATAAAAGGCAGTCTTGCTGGAATGATCTGTCTCTTGCAATAATGAGATCTTTTGACTATTGATCTAACAGAAGATTGCATTGATTGATGTCCTGTTTTCACCACTAGGGAGTGGTGAAAAGAGACAAGAGGGCAACTACCTTTGCTCACGTGGAATCTGCGCATGGATCAAGAAGCAGTCGTTAAAATAGAACAAGGGGAGCCGTCCGGGGGAGCCGGGCAGTGTCCCACCCTTCAGTGGCGCAGCCTGCTCCCACGCCCCGACTGCAGTCTGATGGGCCCGATGCACAGAGGCCAGGCCGCAGGCCCTGCAGGAGCTGACAAGGACCCCGGTCCTCGCACAACCTTGGAGCGCCTGCTGCTCCGCTTTAGGGAGCAGCAGAAATTCTTGGAGGACATTTTACAGCCAGACAGTGTATTCGTCTTCCCCCTCTCCCACCTGCATCAGGAGTACCTGCGACTACCCATAGGTAGTAAGTCATCCATGGAAGTGAATACGCTGGAACAGGTGGAACTGATTGACCTGGGGGGTGGGGGCAGGACGGAGCAGAAATCTTCTTACCTCGTGAAGATCCTCCACCAACCCCCCCCCCCAAGACATGTGGGGTGGATGGCCATTCAGAGGAGCTGAGTCTGCCAGTGGCCACGTCCGACAGGGTCACGTCTCGACCTTGTCCTTGTCCTCTGACTCCTCCACCAACCTGCACAGCCCAAACCCGAGTGATGGGGGTCAGCTATACCCTTGGCACAGTCCAATGAGGAGGAGGATGGGGCCGATGGAGGGGCAGGGCCCGGGGCCTACAGCTAGCGGTGGGCCCCTGCCTACATACAGACTGACCGATGGAGCTCAGTGTGGCCCTTCTCCACATGGAGACCTAGGCCCCGTAGGAGCCCTGGGGAAGAAGCCTGACTCTTCTTGCAGTAGGCGCTGGGGGAGGGGATAGACTGGTGTGCCTTTTGGGAAATTAATCCCCTCCTGCTTTACTGCTAACCTTGCCCCACAGTGACCCTTTCACCAGTTACCCCTGAAGGAGGGCTTGCAAGCGAGAAGGTTGATGAGAAAACAGGACAAGATGTCACTCCTTTGCTTAGCACTTCCCCTCCCCCAAACTGCCCTGCAGTCCACTACTAGGCTCCACTGAAACACTGTCCCCAAGTGGAGGGGAACTCCCTAGCATGTCTATGGAGGTGGGGCTTCAGCCTCCCTGCCTCCTGAGGGCACCTTGGGAACAGGGCACGGTATGAGCAATAAAGAGATACTATATGGGGAAAATGGAACAAGGGAATTCTGCATAGTTTAACATCAGGAAAGGCATGCACCAGGGTGATGGCCTCTCACTGGCCATTTCAATGTGTATGCTGAGCAAATAACCCAAGACATTGGACTATATGAAAAAGAACTTGGTGTCAGAATTGGAAGAAAGCTCATTAATAACCTGTGATGTGCAGAAGACACAACCTTGCTTGCCGAAAGTGAGGAGGACTTGAAGCTCTTGCTGATGAAGATCAAGGAGTGCAGCCGTCAGTGTGGGTTGCAGTTTAATGTAAGAAGATCATGTAAAGGAGTAGGACTGCGCACCACCATTTAAAGCAGTAGATGGGCGAACGGGAGGAAGACTTGATGAAACGGTTTGGCACAGTGGCTGCAACAATGGGCTCAAACACAACACTTGTGCAGGCGGTGCAGGACCAGGCAGCCTCTAGTTGTGTGGCACATAGGGGCGCTCGGAGTTTGAACCAGTTTGATGACACAACAGCCACATCTGGAAGCTGAGGATAAAATGCCCTTGGTGAGGGGACCTTTAAACAAATCTTCCAGGCCAAGGAATCTGAAGTCAGAAAGCCAAAGGAACGCTTCTAGAAAACTCCCAGAGAGTGGTGTCAGTATCAACTAGTATTTGAGCACTTGCTCCGGGCCATGCCCCGTTTTTAATCATATTCCAATATGCCAAAGTAGCTAACACTACAAATGATCGCTGCCTATGGAAATTCTATCCTTCGAATATGGTTGGCTGAACAGGTGAGACAAATATATTCACAGTGGTGAGGACAGCTTTTAAGGAGGAAAGGAAGAGAGTTTTGTTTGTTTTTAAGGTTTCACCTCTCTGTGTTTGCCTGACATGAGACTTGTGTTAATTTTCACCACTTATATTACATGGAGCAAGCAGGACCCATTAGGAAGTTGGATGCTGTAAACTTGGTGGTGGAATTTGGGCCACACTAGAGAAGCAGGTGAGGAGAGGCTGCAAGACCGTTGACAGGTAGCGATGGCAGGTGCCAAGCAGAAATCAGAACTGGGCTGGGGATTCAATGCCAGAGCAGGAGTTAAGAAGGCCTGGAGTAGAAGTAGGCACTCTTTCATCTGGCTGCAGGACAGGGAAAAGGGGATTTTATAGATACCGGAAGGCAGAAAGGGACTTTTTAAGGCTAATTAAACCAAACAAATCCACTTCTATTTAGTAAATTCCAACCCGCAGGACAGAGCAGAAGTGCCCATGGGCTGTCCAAGACTAAATCATTCTGGAAATGGACCATCACATCCATCTCCTGTGGGACAGCTGGCATGTTTGAACCGCCGCCCTTCAGGTTGGCAGCAGAGCACTAACCACTGAATCACCAGCACACCTTTTCGCTAAGTCTCCAAACCAGGCTCACCGCCTTCGAGTCAATGCTGACCCTGCGCTACCACAGAGGACCGAATAGACCTCCCCTCGTGGGTTTCCAAGGCTGTAACTCTGCCTCAGAGCGGCTGGTGGTTTCAAACTGCTGATCTTGCAGTTAGCTTCCCAGCACTAACCATTATACCACCAGGGCCTTCCCGGAGACTAGAAAAGGCTGGGTGACCTCACACTGGAGGTATCAGATACGAAGAAGGCTCTTATTTGAAACACAAGTACAACTATTTTTCCAAGAATCTCTGACTTAGGTAATTGTCCTGGTGGCTCTGGTAGAGAAGGCCATGGGTTCAAACTCACCAGTTTCTCAGCAAGAGAAACATGAGATCATCCTGTTCTGGTCAAGATTTACAGCCTCAGAAACCCTATATATATCTGCTGTATGTCAGAATTGACTTCATGGCCGTGAAACCTCATGTAGTTTTGGGTTAAACTCAAAAGGCACTGCCAAAGAATCTCACTCAGAGTGAGCCTATAGGACATAGCAGAACCGCCCCTTTGGGTTTCTGGGCCTGTAAAACTTTGGGCGAAAAGCCTCCCTTTTCTCCAGCGGAGCTGCCAATGGTTTCAAACTGCTGGGCTTCCGGTTAACAGTCCAAATGGTGATCACTATGCCACCAGAGGTCCTTGGTTTGGATTATTGACCCTGAAATTCCCTGAAGGGCTCAGCTCATGGGTTGGAAGTTTTCTCTCCGGACTTGGGATCCAAAAGCTCTGAATGTGCCAGAGGTAGGATTCCACCACCACCTAGTGGTCAGGACAGGTAATTCGTCCTTTTGTCAAAGTCAAGGTGACCGAGGACCACCCAAGAAAGAAGTGTTGATTCTGAAGTTAGGTACTACAGATGTCACTGTGCCCCACGGGGGTTTCAGCAGCTGATGTCTTTGGTGCTCCTGAGCGGGACTGAATCTCCACCTCTTTATTAGCAGCTCGGAGTATGAATCTTTTACATCAGTTTTGGACTCCAAAGCCCCTACATACAGTTAGATAATTTTGTAGTAAAATTTCTATTTAGATAAGTCCACTGAAGACATGTATTTCTGCATTCTTCCATCGGCTGGGTGAAAGACGATCAGGGGACCTGCTAGTCTCCCTAAGGATTAGGCCCCAGTGGTCTGAGATTTTAGGATTTATTCAGCCTATGTAGGGTCATAACTGACCAGAGAAAATGTATTTTTGTATTTGAAGTCAGCGAGTTTGATATCTAGTACCAAGCCAGTTCGTCCCATTGAAAGACTGTCTCCTGATCATTTCTATTTTCTTAGCAGACCGCGCCTTGTGCTCTGAGGGGTCAGCGCGTTTCTTGTCAGACAGAGGGAATCGTTTGATGCGTTAAAAGAAGTAATTTTCATTTATTGGTGGATGGACGTGATAAAAACTAAAATCAAAGGGTCCCTGCCTTTGAGGCACCATAATCTAGAAGAGTTGACAGGCATGTAAGCACATAATTGCAGAAAAATATGATGAGAGTCATATAAATAATTCAAAACAATAATCCAAAACATTCTGGCATTACAGAAAATAGATCCATTGGGCCTGAGGGGTCAGGGACAAGTCATCTTAAAACCAATACTTAGGATACTCTTTCAAAGACAGACCAATCAAAGTACTCCAGATAGAAAAGACAGATCAATACTTCAGACAAAACTTAACCTCTATTCCTGTAGATGGAGTCACGGTGGGGGAGTGTTGTTGGAATCCACTGGAAAGCAGTGTTTGGTTCATTTATTTTTATACCTGTAGATGCAATTCCACTTGAAAATAGGCTTTTCGCTGTTACGTTAATGGGGCGACATCAGTGAGTGGTTGTCCTAAACTGGTCATTTTTGAGATGTAAGAAGAGCAGATCAAACACTGAAACAAAACAAACCAAGCCCATTGGCATTGAGTCAATTCCAACTCAGAGTGCAGCAAGGAACGAAGGAGCATGACACTGACTGCGGATTATCAAGGAGCAGAAAACAGGAATGTGGGGAGAGACAGAGCTTTCCCCCAGAGTGGACAGAGAGACACAGTCTTCCCTGAGAATTGTTGTAAGTTACCACTGGGCCAGTTCCCACCATAGCGACTCTCTCCAGTCCCGCACCACCCTGGCAGTTCTTCCTATGCCAGCCTTCCTCTTTTTCCCCACCCTTCCACTTTAGCAAGCATGGTGGCCTTTCCAGGGACTGGTCCCTCCTCCCAACACATTCAGAGTATGTAAGACAGACTGAGTCTTGCCATCCTTCCCTCCAAGAAGCACTCTGGCTGCACTAATTCTAAATGGTAGCTCTCAGAATTAGAACTCTTAATTCAGAATCCTATCCTCCTGAGAATTTTTTTTTTTAAGGAAAACCACCATTTCTGGTATTTCTACTCTGATAGCACTAAGAGACTCCTCCAGGACATAATCAAGAAATGACTACCAGAGACACAGCACAAGTTTAGTGAGCCTCACAAGCACTGGTCTCTGGTTCTCAGCATGGAGATTAGATTGGACCTGAGGAAAAAGACTCCCTGGAGCCAGATTATGAAGGGCCTTGATTGCTAAGCGTTTGACTTTTATCTAAAAGACATGAAGAGATTTCAAGTTCTGAGTGCCAATCTGTAGCACAAAGTGCAGATAATAAGGGGGATGTTTGCCTTGTTACTGGCCTGCCTGCAATAGTTAAGCAAACCTTAGGAGGCCTACTGAAAAATTTAGCTCAAATTCTAATAAGAAGAAAATCGGTAAGTGTGAAGACTCAGCAGTAAGCCATAGAGAACCCTGGAGAGGCAGAAATGAAGTAAGTTTTCTGTTATTCTCTGAGAGTCCAAAGGAAGAAAACAGTGTGGTACTTTAGAGGCTGGGTTCGCCCCACCAGACTGCACTGGTCAGCTACTTGCTAGTTCGGGAATTTTGAGAGAATTGTTTCATGTCTCTAAACCGAAAGTCCAAATGAGGGGGGTGCTAGTGGCTCCTTCAGGGCGCTGCTAAGGGGATTAGATGAGGCCCTGCGTGCAAAGGGCCCCACTAGGGACGGGCCGACGTTCTCTACTGTGTTTGCCATAAACCCTTTGGCATTAAGTTGTTAATTAAAATGTGATCTCAACCTACCTCTTCATGGGTATATACTATTCACCAATTCAGGAATTCTGCTGGTGTAGTGGCTCCACTTTGGGCTGTCTACCGCAAGTTCAATAGTTCAAAACCATCAGCTGTTCCATGGGAGAAAGATGAGGCTGTCTACTTTCTTAAAGAGTCACCATCAAAAAAAAACAAGAAAGAAAAAAAAAAGTCACCATCTCTGAAACCCACAGGGGCATCTCTACTCTGACTTATAGGGTCACTGGGAGTCACTATTGACTTCATGACAGTGTGTTTGTTCTATTGTTTTTCGTTGGATCCACCCAGCACCGGGAGCCCTGGTGGCAGAGTTGGTTACTCATTAGTCTACAAACCACCAGATCGGCAGGCAGTTTCAAACCACGAGCTGCTTCAAGAGAGCAAGATGAGCCATTCCACTCTTGTAAAGAATCATCGCCTCGGACGCCCACAAAGGAAGTTCTGTTCTGTCCTGCAGAGTCTCTATGAGTCAGAATGGACTCAGTGGTGCTGAGTATTCACCCAGAGCACAGGCTTCTGATTAGGAGAGGACCTGTTAGGGCTCCCCCCACCCCACCCCATGTCTGCAGGGGGACGAACAACAGAGAAATCAGAGAACAGAGAAAAGTGGGTGAAGGGAGACATCGGACAGCATAAAACATGAAATATAATAATTTATAAAGTATCAAGGGTTCATGAGGAAGGGAGGATGGGGAGGGAGGGGAAAAATAAGGAGCAAATACCAAGGACTCAAGTAGAAAGAAAAGGTTTTGAGAATGATGATGGCAACATATGTACAAATGTGCTTGACACAATGGATGTATGTGTGGATTGTGATGAGCTTCATGAGCCCCCCCAATAAAATGATTCAAAATAAAAAAGAGGGAAGGTACAAATTCCATTTGTATCCATCAGTGACCCAAAACACAGGGGATATTTGGTTTATGTTGCCCAAATGGTCATGGTTTAATGAGGACCAGACTGTACTGATCTAATGCCACGCCAAAGGAAGCTGCAGTCCACGTGGCCATGGCCATTCCCAGTGTCTTACAGGTGCTCTCGACGTCTCCTCTGAACTGGGGCTGGGAGCTGCAGCTCTCAAGGGGAAAGGATCGGGAAGTGGCCACACAGAGAATCTACAGCATCTTAGCCCTCATGAGTAGACCTTTTTGAGCACTCCCCAACCCCACCTCCAAGAAGTTCTAGTGGTACAGTGGTTACCTGCTTGCTCCTAGAAGGTCAGTGTTTCAAGCTCACCAGCTGCCACGTGGAAGAAAGATATGACAGCCTGCCTGTGAAAACAAAAATATGACAGTCTTGGGAACCCTGTGGGAAATTGCACTAGGTCCAATAGGCTTGCTATGTGCCAGAAAGGACACAATGGCAATGGGTTTGGGTTTGCTTTGGCCCATTTGGAGCAAGAATGACAACTTGACAATTGTATTTGTCACCTTCCTAGAAGTTGGCATCAGAAAGTATATTCCACAAAAGGATCAATGCCCTGAGGCTCCTATAGATAGGCACTGCACAGAGTATACCTGGGACATTTTAAGTCACCACAAATTTGCAAAGGTATAATTATAGGACTCACATACACCTCACTCACTCCCACACCCAATATACATGACCTCCACACACACACACACTTACACACACACACACACACACTCCCCCCCACACACACTCCCACACACATACGCCACACATGCACACTTCCACGTGTCAAATGAATTAGGAAGTTTCCCTGTCTTCCATATGTGAGAGGAGTCTCCAGGTGACCCAATCTCAGGCAGAGCTCCTACCTCTTTCAGAGCATCTGGTCCACTTCTTAAAAGGAAGTGTGGGAAAGATCGTGACACCCACTCTGGGGCTTACGTGGCTGTTAGAATGCCCATCACTACGCTTTGTGTTTTGTCACAGCCAATTGCCTACAATTAGGATTTAGAAAAGATGTCCAAGCACACTTTTAATTTCTTAGCTGTTATCCTCTATTTTTGTGTGTTATTTTCCATAATAATGTACCCATATTTAAAAATGGACATTTGCCTCACATTCTATATAACACAACAATAGTCCTAAAAACATCTGCAACGGCACTGCTTCCACGCTTCTAGAAGCTAGTTTATAACGCTCTCTCCAAAGGTCTTTCTGGTTATAAATCTCATGAATCCTATTTCTATAAATCCCAGAGTCACAGAAGAGATCCTATTTCTTCTCATGTCATCCTGAGTCCCTAAATGTCTTACGAGGTGAAGTTGGATTTTGAAAGCTACTTCTGCTCCAGCAAAAGAAATACAGGCCTGGGAGTGATGTCTCCCACTGACAGGTGCAGGAGTGGCAGGGGTGGACGCAGGGTTGTTCTGAGCAGTCTATAGGATGGAGGAGGACAGCGAGAGCAAGCAGAGACCTAGGATGTGAGAGACCTGTATCACGACCCTTTCTTTTGACGCAACTAACTTTAAGGCTTCGTGCAGTCCCATGACTCACCAGGACCCAATCTCCCTACCTCAAATAGGGCTGAATTGAAAAGTAACAACAATAATCATTGAGTTTTGCTCAAACTGTGGTGGCTGCTGCAATCTGTCACCAAGATTCCTCCTGCAGGAATACAAGCTCACTGGCCCTGCTAGCAGCGGCAGGCAGTTCAGCTGCCAGTCCTCTGTGGAGACCCACTCAGCTTAAGAAATGGGCTCCCCCCTGGTGACACCTCCTGTTAGAGACAACCTTTGTGCAGTGTAGGGGTATAAAGACCAGGATTGGTTTCAACTCAAACAACGCCAACGGGTCACCCTAAGTCTAGAGCTCCCTGCAGATTGGCTGAAGACTTCACAGGAACTCCTTTGCAACTTCAGTTTCCCTCCTCTCCAGCCCTGCTCCCTCCCATCCTTTCTCTATTGGTCTCAAGGACACTGCCTTGTCAAATAAATATGGCAGTGGTAAATATTAACAGTAAATAGATCTATAGTGCTTAGAATAGTACCCAGCACATATAAAATTTTATTTTGCTATAATAACTATTTACATTTAATAATTAGAAACATTTCGATGTTGAATAGTCTTTAACAAAAATCCATGTCTTCTTATTTAAAATTCTGGGCACTTAATCGCTTCGTATAAATCAAATATAATTAAGTTGTCAGGTTGATTTGGTGTGTAAGTCGTGCATGCTCTACTCAGCTGTATATCCCATTTCATTTCCTGTGCATGCTCTGTGACCCTGTCGTTCCCAACGAGCACATTTTGAGAACCTACAGAGCTTAATAATCTCCAGAGATGCTTCGGGATCCCATGCTCACTGATAAAATTTGGGCAAATCCAATAATATTTCCTAAGTAGAACATTTACAAGGGGAATTCTCTCTGATCTGATGGGGAGGGAGATTAGGGATAAAGGGGGTTGCCTCCACCAAATGCCTGCCCTGGAGTAAAATTAGCTGGCCAGGCCACAATGAACGGATTTGAAAGGAATCAGACCCACACGAGACACCTATGGGAACAACCCAAAGCTGGGCACTGGCAGACTACGGTCACCTAGGTGCAGGGGAAGGTTAGCTGGACATACACAATAGACGCCAGCCACATTATGTCACACATGCACCTGGATTCAGCCCCTAACATCAGTCAATATCCTTAACCACAGCCCCTGCCCTCGCACAGGATGAGGAGGGGGAAAGGGCAGAGGCTGAGAGCAGGACTCTCTTGACTGTGTGTGTGTTGGGGGGGTGGGGGGAGAAGGGCTCCACGTGGCAGCGCACGCTCGTGTGCCCGCTCAAGGCTCGCACTCTCTCTTTTCCCCCACGGGTTCGGGCACTCCTTTTACCATGTGGTCTTTCCCTCTCCCCCGAAGCAGCCATTTTCAGTCACAAACTTTCCCACTGCCCCGCCAGATGGCCTCACACGCGTCCCATGGCCCGTGGGCACGATGTGAGACGGTGTTACTGGAAACGTGCCTCGTCCTCATCAAAGTTACTTGACTTTACCAGAGTGCTTCAGCCAGTGAATTCTTTCAGCGTCGAGAAGCAAGAACCTGGGAAAACCATTCTAGAAACCTAGTATTTTTGGTGCTACGATGCAGCTAATCCCTTCGAGGTAAGTAAGGCCCGGGTGCGGGACAGAAATCTCCCTGTGCCCGGACCCAGGTGCAAACCTCTGCCTCGCCTTCAGGGCGCCCTCCTGCGATTCAGACGAACTAGAAGCAGAGGAGCCTGCCAGTGGGTGGCCGAGCATTAGACAGACTCCGGACGGTCGAAGGGTTGTGGGTTGAAGCCCAGCTTCTCTGTGGGCGGGAGATGGGGGCTACTGCTCCCATCCATGGCCACAGACTTGGAGGTCCACGCAACCGTTCAAGCTTGCCCTGTGGCGTTGCTATGAGTCCGAGCTGACTCTACGGCAGTGAACTTGCGGGATACTTCGCCCTGGGCCACCCGTGAGTGTTGGCAACCATGTCCTCTGGCCAAATGGCTGCTGGAACCCTGTACCTGACCATGGCTCCCATGTCTGCCTGCTTACTGCCCTGTGAAATTCCTGCGTCCATGCTTTGATACCTGCACGGCCTTAAGCTTCCTTTTTGAAGATGCTGTAGGAAGGACGTGGCCTGCAGTAAATGACCCTGTGCTCCCCTCCCAGCGGCCCCCTCCGGTTCCGTTAGCTTGCTGCCACATTTCACCCCCATTGTCGCTCCCTTCCTCGTAACCTCCAACCACTGCCATGCTGTTGAATCTGTTCGTTTGGGTTGGAGGGCACCCACTCCTCCCCACATGGTCTCCTCTTCTCAGTCCCCTGACATTCCCGCCATTTTGCAGGACAGCTAACCACGTGACCCTCTGCTGCCGCATTGCGAAGACGGAGTCTCTTGCTCCGCCCACTGCTCTCGCCACGTGTTCCTGGGCCTTGGACTCAGCAGCTATGCTGCGCCTTCCCAGGCCTCCAGGCAGACTTCCTACAGCTCCTAGATAAGCCTTATTTTCTTGAGTTCACCTCAGTTTGGTTTGGGGTCTTCACTCTGTTTTCCTTTTTCAAGCATTGGCCAAAAGGCATTTGGAAGTCAGGCCACTGAACAATTGCTAATCCTGTCATTGTCAAGACCACTCAAGAGGCTTCTTAAGCACAGCCTGCGCCTTCTGCCTCCACACACTGGATGGACCCATAAACCAGACTATTCACATCCTTGCTTCAATTCTGTTGATTCAATGAATAAAGAGCCAAAGATCCCAATTTCCCTAGAGTTGACTGCATTCAGAATGAACCATTAGACAGGTACTGAGGTGCCACCAGTTGGTGGTCCTCAAATGCCTGGCTCGATGTCTAGGAAATGTGTGGGGTCTGGCCAATGGACTAAGACTGAGTCCCAACACGATCAAGGATGAAAACTTCAGCGTGAGGCCCTCAGGTTCCAGAGGACTGGAACCTGGCTTAAAACCCTGACGCTGGGCAGGCTCTCTAACCTTTTGCTGTGTGTTCTCTAGATGGGCAACCCGGAATCCATTGCTCAGGGAATGCTTCTGTGCTATGCCCTGTCTAACTGCTCTACATTTGACCCACAGACATTTAAAAAGTGGAAACTCGTGTTCTTCTGCAACACCGCCTGGCTCCAGTTCATGCGAAGTGATGGGGTATCCTGGCCAAAGCATGGCCCATGCTCCCTCCCTACTCAAATACAGTTAGAGCTTTTCTACAGGGCAGGGGGAAAGCGGGCTGAAATTCCTTATGTCCAAGCATTCTTCTTCTTGAGAAACAGTAAAGATCTTTGTTCCAAATGTACCAAAACCCTATAAAGGGCCCAGTATCTGGAGCTTGGAGCCTCTCAGCTCCTACTACACTGACCTCTGATATTGAACCTACAGAACCTGAGAAGGAAGAGGGCCCCGCATCCATGTTCTACCTTTGGTAGAGGTAGCTGGAGAAATTGGTTCTCAGATGATTCATAACCCTTTCACCCTACCTGAACTCAAGCAGATCAAAAGTGACCTAGGCAGCTACTCAGATAATCCAGAACAATACATGGATAGCTTTCATCACCTCACCCTGGCCTATGACTTGTTCTGGAAAGATGTAATGATAATTCTAGGGCAGACTATGACAGATTTTGAGAAAGAGCGAGTACTAAAGGAAGCTAAGAATTTGCAGATGGCTTACATGTGATGAATGATAATTATCCAGTAGAAGAAATAGCTGTTCCTCCCACTGACCCCACCTGGGAGTACAATGATTCCACTGACAGGTGGGTATGGGAATACTTTCTAGTGAATGTCAAAGATTGTCGAAAGTCAGGGCAGCAAGAGGTCATCAAGGATGTACAAGTAACAGCCATTAACCAGGAGCCTAAGGAAAGTGGTGTATGTTTCTTGAAACAGCGGCGAGAAGCCCTGACTAAGCTCAACACATTCGATTCAGACTCATATGAAAGGGAGGTCAGACAAATGCCTCACACAGGTTACATCAGACCTCTGGAAGAAACTCCAGAAGTTAGTGAAAGAACCTGGAGGAGCCACTCTAGTAGACCAGGTGGTCACTGTTGTCAGTGCAACCTTTTCCAATATGGACGTGAGCAAGAGGCGCAGGAGAAGAAGGAGAAGGAGAAGGGGTAAAGGAAAGATGCTAGGTCTGCACAGGCATAGGCTGCCATATTTAATCAGCACACATCGATTTCCTCGCATATTCCAAAACCCCCGCCCCTGCACAGGGAACCAAGTAGCATGTGTGTTGGCATTTGGGTCACTGGACAAATGGATGCTCCAATACAAATTTGGCCTCCATGAGAACAATGCTATCATTGTAAACAAACTGGCCACTGGCAGCGCTCTGTCCTATGGGGAAGGCCCAAGAGGAGAGAGGGCTGCTAGAGAGTCTGCAATTGCTACCCGGAGACTAATGCAGCCCAGCCAGGCAGCCCAGCTGCAAGAGATTGCTGTTACTGCTCTGGAAGCCTGGCTGTGCATGGATGGGGCAGGTGGGCTAGTGAATTTTCCCTAGCTGGGGCTATCTATCCTCACCTCCTTCCTCAGACTCCAAGTAGTATCTCAACACTTAGGTGTAACTTATCATCTCCACTGTGCTTGGAGATCACAATCCTCAGGGAAAGTAGAGAAAAGTAACCAATACTTAAAACCAACCCTCAGGAAACTGACACAAAAGACTCAGATGAACTTGGAAGGTGCATTGCCAGTAGCTCTGTTATGTCTCAGTATTGCCCCATGGCACCCTATGTGTGTAAGCCTCTATGAAGTTTTTTGGGGGTTGCCTTTCCTCATAACAGAGCTGGCTACAGATTCCCAACCTCAATGCCAATAGACATTCCATCAGTATGGGTTCACCTAGGACCAAAGGGAATAAAAAAACTAGCCCCCTTGAGGCTTCCTAGAAACGTAGCTGTTATAAAAATTTGTAAACACAGGTCTCCCAATTCCCAGATTTAACCAGTCTGGAAAAATCTTCTCCCTGTAATTTTATCTACCCCTACTGCCATTAAAGTTCCAGGAGAGAGTGCATGGATCCACCATTCACAAGTAAAGCTATGGAAACCTTTGGAACCAGTTCCCTCAGACTCAGCTCACACGGACTTACGATGGTATTTTCTCAGCACCCTGAGACAGATAGTGCTCTACAGAAAACCTTGCCTAAAATCCACAGCATTTTTAAGTTTATGAATGCTTTCACACAATTCCTGTACTCAAATAAGCTTTCAGGCTATGCCTGTCAATCCAGTGTTAAGAATATCTCCTGAGATTTCCTTTGGAATCTTCCAATGAGAGATTAACCTGCACTTCAATGGGTACTGCCATCCCATAGCTCTTGCCTTACCCTTACTTAAACTGTTGACCTGCTTTGTCTCTTCCAGAAGTCATCAGACTGCATATGACACCGAGTTAAGGTTGTCATGATCAGGATTACCAATGCCAGGGGCATCTCAACCCCATTCACCATGGGCCACTAAGTGGATGACCATCCTTCCTAAGAGAGCAAGAAGGAGGTGGAGCCCAAATCCCTCTTCATGCCCATTTGTCAGCAAGAATTAGGCATAAATGATTTGGGTCCATATTCTTTCAGTGGGGAATGACAGGTAGATAGATTGGGGACAAAGGGGGTTGTCTCCACTGAGTGCCTATACTAAACAAAAATTAGAGAAACCACGTGGTTTTTCACATTCCCCTGAAGTGGCCATTTTCAGTCATGAACTCACCCACGGCCCCTACCATGGGGCGTTGCACACTTTCCAGAGAGAGCGTGTACAGTCTGAGACTGTACCCCCGAAGCTTCCCGTTACCTCATAAAAATGACGTGGATTACGAAAGTGCTTCTGCCATGTGGATTCTTTCAGCATTGAGAACTGAGAACAGAGTAAACCACTCCGGAAACTTAACAGATCTACCTCTGAGGTTTGCCATCTAACACGAAATTAAATTTATAAATTTGGCAGCTTTGATCCAAATCCATGGAATAAACTGATGACAGCTGATTTTCTGACCTATTATTTCCTGTTGGCATTTTAGTACATGGGCAATTTAACCAAAGAAGCCAACAAAATACAACAAATGGTTTTCTCGGCAAACATCAGGAGAGAAAAGTATGATTAACAGAGGCTCAGCTGCATAGATATTAGAATGAAGAATAAATTAATTTAGCAATGTTTATAAGAATCGCTCATTAGAAAGGGGAAAGTCCTTGCCTTTGGTTAGGTTACACACTACATTCCAACTATTTTTATTATCAGTCACAAGTCTCATGACCTTGATTTTCTTAGGGGGACTAAACCATGAACCCAGGAGTTATTATAGGAATAACTGCTAAGCTTTGCCCATCTTCTTGCTACTGGACCAAAGCCTCTGCCAGCTGGGACCAATGACTCATTATTTTATAACTTTACTTCTAGGTCACGTGTAGCCCGCTGTGGACAAATAGCCCAGTCATGACCCAAGTCCAGAAGGGAGTTCACCCAGTGTGGGTACAGGTGCTTCTGTTTGGCTCTTCCCAGCAGTATGGGAATGAAATAATTACAATGAGCTCATTGCTTAAAATTTACATACCACTTTAATACAAACCATCCAGCCACAGGCTAGTAGTATCTGACTCTGGACCCAGACTTGGGGTTTGGAATTACAAAAGTTCACTCCGGGCACACACAGAGTTATCCGGGTGCTGCATTCTTGAGGCCAAGGGACTGCTAAACCAAACTGAAATCAAACTCACTGTGCGCGTGTCAATTCCGAATCACAGCGATCCAATATAGGGTTTCCAACAATATAGGGTTTCCAATATAGGGTTTCCATTGTAAATCTTGGCACAAGCAGACACCCTCACTGCTCTCCCAAGGACGGCTGCTGTGTTTGAAATGACAGCCTTACTATTTGCAGTGCAAAGCCGAACCAGGTCTCCTGAGGAGAAATTGATTTGGAGAAATGACCACCCTCCCTGACAGAGCCCACGGCACCTGGAAAAAGGAATGAACACAAGGCAAAGGTCACAGGTTGTAAATAGGAGACACCAGCCAAAGCTTAGCACAGGTAGGAGGCAGACTTGGAGGTGTTGAAAGAGACTGTAAAGGCTTCAGAGAGAGAGACAGAGATGCTATACTGTGTGCGTGGCCTTTCCTTGGGGTGGCAGGAGCCAATAACACGGGCAGATTATTCAATGAGGAACATAAGCACAGGCTTACTTGTGCTTACTTGTCAATTGATATTCAACAATTTCACATGCCCTTCAAGTGGGTGATATTTGATGTGGGGAAAAACAAATGCAACTGTTCATTAAAAATGTAAAAGTAGGCAAACGCCTGTTTCCCTTTCTTCCTGCATACTCTGTCCTGTCAGGGATTATAAACTTGTAAAAAAGGTTTCATTCTACAGGAAAGTTCTATGGGTTGGGATAAAGACAGACACCAGCCAAACCTAGAAGCAGAATCTTTCATGTGGTGCAAAGAATGTGCAATTTTTCACTATGGTAAGTAAGCACAGATCAGTCTGCAGGCCCGGCTTACTGAGAAACCCTATGCGGGAAAGAAGACACAGAGTGTATCAGAAAGAACTGTGGGAAACTGAGACCCTGGAAGAAAGTGTACAAGGCCAGCTTCCCGCATTCCTGACCACGGGACTCAGCATGCCGGACCTAGCGAGAGGCAAGCCTCCCAAGATAATAGAAAGTGCTAAATGCACATATCCGTCAGGAAGGATGTTTCTCCAGAAAATGCTAATATCAAGTCACCTCCTACAGACACCTGGCTCCTCGCATATGGCAGTAAGGAACGCTTATCTCCATGGTACACATGCCTTTTGTCTTTTATTCTTAGGAGCGATTCACACCTCTTGTCTTTTGCATGCCTGATGCTCCCTTTAAAGTGTTCCCCTGGAGGCCTCAGGATTTTCAAGTTTAACGCATTGCCCATTTTCTTGTGTTTGTATTATCAAGAGGCTTGCGGGCCTCAGTACTATAGAACCACATTGTTGGATAAACTCTAGACTCTTCTCTGGTTAGCGGAGAGAGGTCCCCAGTGCTCCACTTTCTAGCTTTTCTTCCATAATTGCACTGTTGCTCCCATGACCCCGTTCAACTGTGGGGCTAGGCCCCACAAGGAACTGGTAGCACGAGCAGGAACTCATGATACTAGAGGAAGAAGTCCAAATTGCATTGAAAGCATTAGCCAAAAACAAGACTCCAGAATTGGTGGACTACCCTTTGAATGTTGCAGTTGCTGATGGAAGTACTTACAGGCAACACTCACTTGTCTCTGCCAGAAAATTCGGAAGACTGCTACTTGGCCATCTGACTGGAAGAGATTCATATTTGTTTGTACCCATTCCAAAAAAAGATGATCTAACAGAATGCTCAAATTATAGAACAATATCATTCATATCACATGCAAGTTACATCCTGCGGAAGATCATCCAACAACAGCTGTTACAGTACATTTACAGGGAGGCACAGAGGTTCAGGCCAGATTCAGAAAAGGTTGTGGAACAAGGGATGTAATTTCTGATGTCATATGGGTCTTGGCTGAAAGAAAAGGACACCAGAAAGATGTTTATGGTGTTTTATTGACTATGCCAAGGCATTCAACTGTGTGGATCATAACAAACTATGAACAGCCCTGAGAAGAAAGAAAACTCCAAAACACCTAATTGTGCCTATGCGGAGCTTGTACGTGGTACAAGAGGTATTTATACAAACAGAACAAGGGAATGCTACATGGCTTACAATTCAAAAAGTTGTGTGTCTGGGTTATATCCTCTCACAACACTTATTCGATCTGTATGCTGAACAGCAACAACAAATCAGAGAAGCTGGATTTTATGAAGAAGAAAGTGGCATCTGGATGGGAGGAAGGCTTACCAACAACCTGTCACATGCAGCTGACACAGCCTTGTTTGTTGAAAGTGAGGAGGACTTGAAGCACTTGTTGATGAAGATCAAGAAGTGTAGCATTCATATGGATCACAGCTCAATGTAAAGAAGACCAAACTCCTCACCACTGTTCCAACAGGGAGCATTGTGATAAATGGAGAGATGATTAAGTTGTCAAGGATTTTGTCCCCCTTGCATCCCCAATCAATACTCATGGAAGCAACAGGCATTGGACAAATCTGCTGCACAAGGCCTTTATAAATTCTTGAACAAGAAAGATTGAGGATTAAAGTGTACCTGCCTCAGCCATGGTATTTTCAATCACCTCAGATGCATGTAAAAGTTGGTCATTGTATGAGGAACATTCAAGAATGGATGCATTTGAATACTGGTGCTGGTGAATATTGAAAGCAGCATGGATGGCAAAAAAGAACAAACCAATCCGTCTTGGAGGACGTGCAGCCAGAATGCTCCTCAGAGGCAAGGATGGTGAGACTTCCTCTTGAGGACTTGGACAGGCTGTCAGGAGAGACCAGTCCCT
Organism: Tenrec ecaudatus; assembly: GCF_050624435.1. Taxonomy (NCBI): domain Eukaryota; kingdom Metazoa; phylum Chordata; class Mammalia; order Afrosoricida; family Tenrecidae; genus Tenrec; species Tenrec ecaudatus. Next base: position 64,737,534 of record NC_134541.1, on the reverse strand, counting down.
GGAGAAGAATATGCTGGCTGGTGCAGTAGAGGGGCAACAAGCGAGGAAGACCATTCACAAGGTGGATTGACACAGTGGCTACACCCATGGGCTCAAACATACATACGTAACCTGACTGGAGAGGTTGTTACTCATGCTTCTTCCTACTTACCTGCCTCTAAGGTGGCATATTGGGCTATACATTGAGCTGCAAACTGCAAGGTCAGCAGTTGGAAACCAGCAGTAGGTCTGCATGAGAAAAATGAACCTTTCTATCCCCTGAAGATGTAAAGCCTCAGAAACCCCCAGGAGCAGGTCTACTCTGTCCTACGCGGTGGAGCTGATGTGATGGCAGTGAATTGAAAGAGAAAGAGCCCTGGCATCATAATGAGTTATTCTTTGGGCTGCTAACCACAAGGCCAGCAGTTTGAACCTACCACCCGCTTTGTAGGGAAAAGTGGAGACTTTCAGTCTCATTCACTATTATTAGGCTTGCTGCAAAGATAAACTGAGGCCAGGACAGAGAGAAAGGAAAGGAAATGTTTATTCTGCACTCCTGGGCAAGATTCACCGGCTCCAACAAGGAGTCAGTGAAGTCTCGCTGCCCAGGAGGGAGGGGAGAGCAGAGAGTCCTGAACTCCCAGGTGAGGCCCACAAGCCCCCAGCTTGGGAGCCTGAGAAGTCAAGCCTATTTGTGGTAAAGAGCAAGTGTTTAAGCTGGTCAAGAGAGTAAACAAGTGTAGGAGCTACAGCTGCCGGGGCTTAAGCCATCTTCATCCATGAAATTCTGAGGTAGAGTGGTGTCTTGATCTTTCTACCTGATACTGAGGAGATGGCGCATTGTCCTGGAGCCCTTTGGAAGCTAGCTGTCTCGGTCCTATAAGGACAGGTCAGGCTCTTCCCAATGCCCTCAAACCATGCCTGACCCAACATTCTGGCTTTTAAAAAAATGATAATGGGGTGATGCTAGTCTGTCTGGCTACTTCTCACTGGACAAGGGTGGCAAAGGACTAAAGGCCAGAGTGTGCTGGGTCAGGTTCAGTAGGCAGGGGACTGTAAGGATATAAAAGAAGCTGGTTGACAGTTAAGTTTGTCATGTCCCTTATCCTGTTTGGAAGAAATTTGAAAAAAAGAAAGCAGGGGCTATTAGTAACAAGAACATATAGAGCTAAAAGTGGTCCAATTAAAGGGAGGATCCAAATTAATAGGGGGGTTGGGAACCAAGAGAACAGTGAGGCATTGTCTCCCAGGCGGTTTTTAAGATCTTCAACTTGGTGAGGGTCTCTATGATTTGTTCTACCAACCCTGATCCATTAACATAAAAACAGCACTCTTCCCTTAGCAACAGGCAGGTGCCACCCTTCTCGGCAGTTAGGAGATCTAAGGCCCTTCAGTCCTAGAGGACTACCTGTGCTAGCGACGTGAGCTGTCGTAGGGAGGCTAGAGGGACCGAGGTGGACTCCAAAGCCAGCTGGAGCTTCTCCATGGCCTGTGGCCATGAATGGTTATAGGAGACCGTAGAAGTACTTGGGAGGAGAGTAGCTCGATTAAGCAAGGAGGACCTGTGCAGGCCTAAATCAGGATCTTCGTGAAAGAGCAAATGGATTTCCTGAATCCTGCCTGGAGGGAGTAAGGAGAGGAAAAGATGCAACAGTACGTCCTGGAGCCTGTGGGGAAAGGAGGTCTGAAGGGGTTGGCCCAAGGTGATTTTAAGGGCTTCCTTAGAAAGGGCTGTGGCCGCCAGGGCATGGAGACAGGGTTGTTACCCCCAGACCATCATGTCCAGCTGCTTGGATACTCTTTTGGGGCGTAGGTGGGTCCCGGAGAAAGGGTTTATCAGGGTTTGGTAAACACAATGGTGGGGATCGGTAAAGGATTTCCTGGAGCTTTTCAAAGGCTACCTCCACCACCCACAGGGAGTCTAAAGGTCCTCTGGGAATTACCTTTGCATCTTATAATGGTTTAGCTATAAGGGAGAAATTGTGGATCCAATGTCTAAAAAAACCCCACAAAGTCAAGAAAGGAAAGTATTTGGTCAGCCAAAGTCGGTGGTTGGCGAGTCCTTACGACCTGGCATCTATCCAGAGTTAAACCATGGGTGGTGGGGATGAGGCAGAGGCCTAAATAGATAACAGCAGTAGGAGATAATTGTGCCTTGAAGGGAGAGACTCTGTAACCAAGGGAAAATAAGAAGTTAAGGAGCTGGGCTGTGTTTGCCTTACAGCTGTTTCAGGAGGGGCTGCATGTAAAGGCAAACAAATGCTGACAGGCTGGGTCAAGGGGGATGGTGAAAAAGGCATCCTTAATCAAGGACCAAAAAAATGGGTAGTGGAGAGGCGAATGTGGGACAAACGAGTATAGAGATTGGGAACTACCTGGTGTATGGGGATAACAGCTTCATTATTGAGTCACAGGTCCTGAACCAAATGATAAGTAACATTTGGTTTCTTTACTGGTAAAATTGGAGTTCTGCAGGGAAAGTAGACAGGAGTAATGAGGTTGTTAATAAGGAGACAATTTATGATGGGTTTTAGACCTTTGCGGTGTGCTACTGAAATGGGGAACTGAGGCTGAGATGGGAAAACATTGGGGTCCTTGAGGCATATAAGAGCTGGGCAATGGTGAGTAGCAATAACTGGGGTAGTAGTGTCTCATACTATTGGGTTAACATAGGGTAGCAACGAGGCCTGAAGGGCCAGTTCCTCCAGGTCGGGTGGAAGAAGGAGAAGGAGCAGAGGTGCTGTGAGACTAGAAGTAAGGTGTAAGGAGGCCCTTGGCTTATTTAAAACATCCCTTCCCAACAGAGGGACCAGGTATGAAGGGATTATAAGGAAGGAGTTAGTTAAAGGTGTACCTTCCAGGTAGCAAATCAAAGGACCAGGACATGGGGGGCAAGTAGGCTTGCCATCAATACCCATGACCGAGATTGAGGAAGGACTTCTTAGCCTTGAAAACGAGGCTAGGACAGAAAAGGTAGCCCCTGTGTTTTATGAAGGAAATTGACTTATCCGCTACCTTGAGCATTACCCTAGGCTTAGTGAGGGTGAGCGGGGTGGTCTGGGTCCCATCAATCTTCAGCCAACCCCAGCAGGGCCAATGGCGGGTCAGGTGTTGGAAGGATGGTCCCTCCATGTGGAGACACAGAGGACCAGTCTCTTTTCCAAGGACAGTCAGACTTCCAGTGTCTGCTCTGATTACATGTTGGGCAGGGTTTGTTTGGAGCTCTGGGCTTAGGGCACTTCTGTGCCAGTGGCCTTCTCCACACTTGAAGCAAGCACCAGGTGGTCATTGTTCCCATGCACCCCGCCTGGTGCTACCCCTTTGGAACCGAGGGGGGACCACTGACTGCAGGGCTGCTCCTAAGGCTTGGGTTTGAAAATTTACCTTCTGCCGGAAGCGGGCATCATGGGCTGGCTCTGCCTGCTCCTTGCAGCTATTTAAAACCTTGAATGCCATATTCAGTAAATCACAGACCGGGGTTTGGGAACCTTCCTCCGCATTTTTACGTTTTCTAATGTTGAGGTAACAAATAGGCAATAAAATGGGTAGTGAGAACCGTAGCCCCAGCCGGGGAAGCTGGGTCCAAGCAGGTGTATTAGGTTAGAGCATCAGTTAAGCAGCCTTAAAAGGCAGCTGGATTCTTGTCAAGTTTTGGGGTGATTTCTCTGAGTTAGTTAAAATTGACTGCCTTATGAGAAATTGCCTGAAGGCCAGCTAAAACACACCGAAGCATTTCTCGCGGCAAGCATATCCGTCCTTGCGTGCTTGAGTGTCAGTTCAATAACCCCAACCAGGTTCTTGCCTGGGGACGGCCTCAGTGCCAACCCGCATGTCAGGGTCAATTAGGTGCACCTGGTCGGCGTGTTGCTGAGCAGCAAGAAAAACATCCCTTTCATCTGCGTTAGGGTATAGGAAGGATGAGAAAAATATCATGCCAGGGCAAATCATAAGCTTGAGTTAAATATCGAAACTCCTTAATAGTGGTCGTGGAATCAGTAGAAAAGTAACCTAAGTGCTTTTCAATTTGAGATAAGTCAGTGCGAGAAAAGGGGACATGAACACGGCCCACCTCTTCAGCCCCGGCCACTTTCCGGACCGGACAAAAATGAAGGGGATTTGGCTACCAGGCATGTTTACTGACTGGAGAGGCGAGTCGGGGTTCAGGTTTGCCTGAGCCAGCAGGTGGAGCAGCAGTTAGGACGGTGGGGAGGAGTGGGTGGGTGACGAGGGTAAGAAGGGGGGTCGAGTAAAAGGGGAGGCAGGGGTGCTCAGGCTGGTCAGAAAAGGTAGACATGGGAGTGGGACAGAAGCAGGAGGAGTGGAGGAATAATTTTTTCTACTCAAGAGGACTTGGAAAGGGGAAAGCGAAATACATAGAGAGGGAGGAGAGCGCAAAAAACAGAAGGCCTGTACTACATACGGACACTCAGGCCATTTCTCAGTCCTTCGATCGGTTAAAATATTGAAATCAAAAGTCCCTTGTTGACAGGGGAACAACATGGGATCCAAATGATGGTGAGGGGGGAGTGGCAGGCCTGGCAGGGAATGATCAAGGGTAAGGTTATGTAAAGAAGAGGTATAGCTGTAACCCAGGTGGGGACGGAGCATGATAGTGGGGCAGGAGGAAAGTCAAGGGAAAGAGAGGAAAGAGCTAGGAGGCAAAGGGCATTTATAGAGGTCTAGACAAAGACATGCACATATGCAAATATATATATATATATATATATATGGATGGGGAAATAGATCTATGTGCCTATATTTATAGGTTTAGTATTAAGGTGGCGGAAGGACCTTGGGCCTCTACCCAAGCACTCCCTCAATGCATGAATACTTTGTTCTATTAAGTTGGCATTCTATAATGCACACCCTCCCGACACAACTGCTGAAGTCAAAGTGGGTGAACAAGTAAATGTGGTGAAGAAAGCTGATCGTACCCGGCTATCAAAAGATATAGCATCTGGGGTCTTAAAGGCTTGAAGGTGAACAAGCAGCCATCTAGCTCAGAAGCAACAAAGCCCACATGGAAGAAACACACCAGCCTGTGCGATCACGAGGTGTCTAATGGATCAGGTATACAGCATCATCATATAAGAAAAATCTTACCATAGTAAAAATGAAGGGGGAAGTGCAGAGTGGAGACCCAAAGCCCATTTGTCGGCCACTGGAGATCCCCTCACAGAGGGGTCTAGGGGAGGAGATGAGTCAGTCAGGATGGGACGTAGCACCAATGATGAATACAGCTTTCCTCCAGTTCCTAAATGCTTCTTCCCTCCCCACACCCCCACCCCCACTACCATGATCCGAATTCTACCTTGCAAGTCTGGATAGAGCAGAGGTTGTACACTGGTGCATATAGGAGCGGGAGGCACAGGGAATCCAGGGTGGATGATACCTTCAGGACCAGGGGTGTGAGGGGCAATACTGGGAGGGCAGAGGGTGAGTGGATTGGAAAGGGGGAACCGATTACAAGGATCTACATGTGACCTCCTCCCTGGGGGACGGACAACAGAAAAGGAGGTAAAGGGAGACGCCGGTTAGGGCAAGATATGACAAAATAATAATTTATAAATTATCAAGGGCTCATGAGGGAGGGGGGAGCGGCGAGGGAGGGGGAAAAAAGGAGGACCCGATGCAAAGGGCTTAAGAGGAGAGCAAATGCTTCCAAAATGATTAAGACAAAGAATGTACAGATGTGCTTTATACAATTGATGTATGTATATGTATGGATTGTGATAAGAGTTGTATGAGCCCCTAATAAAATATTTTAAAAATATCAAACATGAAAAAAAAAGTCCCTGGTTTGGGCCACTTAGACCCATTATCCAAATTGTACTGGGGCCACTCGATGATGGAAAAACAAGATAAGGTGCTTTGGACGAATGTCCAGCATCAGCCCCAGTTTAGTGAGATCGGCTAGAAGGCACCCTAGTGGTGTCCGGGGGGAAATTTTAGAATTTTGATTACCAATGGCTAATCTCCGGAGACCAATAGTCAGAAATAAAGGAGTAGCCACCCAATCGTTTACCCTTGACTACGGAGGATTGACAGGGACGTCTCCACTGCCACTCTGGGTTGGATGGGAAAACGGAGGGTGAGCTCTGACGTGGCCATGAGTTTATGGACAGAGAGGCTGGTGGGTGGCTCCAAAAATAGACATGGGTTGGGGCTTACCGTCTGTGCTGCGGACCAACCGGGAGGCGGCCTAGGATCCCTGGAGCGAGCAGGAGAGGAAAGACAGCTCCCCAATCTGCGCTGGGCAGTTAAGACGGGGCTCACTCCTCCCCGGTTTCCTGCATCAAATATTAGTCTCGATGCAAAGATAAACCAACGCCAGACCAGAGAGAAGGAAGGGAGAAGTTTATTCTGCGCTCCCGGCCGTAACTCATGGGCTCCATCAAGGAGTCAGTGGAGTCACACTGCCCAGGGAGAGGGGTGGGGCAGGGGGAGCCCTGAGCTCCTGGATGAGGTTCACAGCCTCCTAGTGGAGACCCAAGAAGTCCTGGTGGAGAGCAAGTTTGTAAGCTGGTCAGAAGGGTAAACAAGGAGGGAGGGAACAGGAGCTGCAGCTGCAAGGGCTTAATGAGATTCCCAGGTAGGGTGGTGTCTTGATCGTTTGCCTGATACTGATACTGAAGAGATGGCTCCTCATCCTGGAGCACGTTTGAAGCTAGTCATCTCTACTATAAGAGCAGGTCAGGCTGTTCCTAATGTTCCCCACCTCTCACCAGTATCCGACCCAACAGCTCTGAGCGAGAATGGACTGGAAGACATGGGTTTTAGGGGTTGTTGGGAGACCTTGGTTGGAGCAAGAGGTAATGACCTTGTCTGTCTCTTGGGTTCAAATCCATTGAGCGGCACCTTGGAAGAAAGACCAGGCAATTTACTGAGAGATCACAGCCATAAAGGTCCTGTGGGGCACCATTGTACTCAGACGCAAATTGGGTCACCACAGATCAGAGAAGAACCAATGCCAACAGTTGCTGAAGACTTGATTTCCATGGGAATGCTCCCGGGAAACTGAGGATATGAAACATTTCATGGTTCTGCTGCATAAAGCCACTCGTGTCTCTTCTCAGAGTACTCAGGGTCACGGATAGAAAGAGCAAACGTGCAGGAGAGGCAAGGAGAAAATGGGGACCAGGGCTAAGCCTGCTGCGCTCTAACTGGGGGAAGAATGTCTGAGGCCTGAGGGTTCTAGAAAGTCACTGAACTCTTGTGACCCTGAAGATTATTAGCAGCTATTACTGAAGTCAAAATGTTTCCCCTTTTCTCATGTTTCGATTTCTTGTGGTTTTTTTCCCCATGCCTTTTCTAATCTAGACAATATGCTTGATAGAAAAATACATAAAGAAGAAATGTAAATAGAAAAAGATTGGGGAAACATGTGGATCCTTTTCAAAGTAGAACAGTGTGGACTGAACTTCAGGAGAATGGCACTGACTGCTATTAGCCCCATGTTATGGGGGTGTAGTTGTTATGGGAAGGGCTGTGACCTGCATGGTCTGCAGGGTGCAGACACCAGCAGCTCCACGGAAGAAAGACCAGGTTTTCTACTCTCCTATACAGTTACAGGGTCAGGAACGGGCAGGGGTCGCTAGTCAGCATTCACTGGATGGCAGTGGGAGTGATGGCTTGGCTGCGTTTCTGTTATGAATATAAGACAGGCTGACTTGTGCCAGTAATCACATCGCAGCAGCCTGTGACGCTTATCAGAAAACGAGACTAATTTTTGCATGTCTTTAAGCTGTGCTTGTTTTATTTTGTTTGTTTAGGGTCACTGTGAGACTGAATCAACTTGAGGGTTTAGAGTGTGTTTGCAAACTAACAAATTACATGAGCCTCACTTTTCTTTTGTGTAGCCTGAGAATAGTTACATACACTCTACAAACATGTTATGAATATTAATTCTTTGGTGTGTTTTTTAAAGTGATTATAAACATGATTGGTGATATCATTTGGCCAATGCAGGTTAATTGCCAGGAAAAAGGAGGGTCATATGACTGGGATTGGAAAACTTTTGCTCTGTATCTGGCATAATTACAGACGTGGAGTAGTTTAGGAGATAGATAATGATATTTTCAAATATTGTTATTACACTCACTGCCAAGGAGTCAACGCTGACTCATAGTGACTTCTGAGACAGTAACTGTTTACGGGAATAGAAAGCCCAGGCTTTCTAGCATAGAGCTTCTGGTGGTTTTGAACTGCCGAACCAGGTGGCCAACACTTAACCACTACATCACCAGGGTTTCAATTGCTATGAACACAGGTGGAATTAAAATTGCTGATCTTTCACTAAACGAGGGTCATAGAACAAAATGGCCATTAGAGGGCAGCAGAGCTCTTCCCATATTATCTCGGTAGCCCTAGGATGCTAGAGAATTGTAAATCAATAACTTAAAAAATATGTGCATGCAAACCTAAATCGTTCTCATTTCCTCTTTGTAGATATCTTAAGAGCTTGTTTTGTTTGCTTTTATGTTTGAAGGTGGAGAGTAACCATAGTATAATAGAAAATGGCAGAGCCTGAATCAGATGGACGGAGGAGTCTGGGAGTTCAACTTTAAGCTGGTTACTGATAAAAAGTTTTATCACCTGGAAAATGGGAATCCTAACAGTACCTGTGCTTTGGAATGTTGTGAGTCTTAAACATTTTTAAAACTTTTTGCACAGTTTGCAAGATAAAACAATCACTCAATACGTTTGTAGTATCTTCTAATTTTTCTCCTTAGAGAAATAGCCAAAAGTTATGACAGCAGGAAGAGGAAAAATAAATGCTAATTTAGATCTGAAGTCTGAGTTTAGTTACTGCTATGTTTTAAGGAGTGGCCGCAAATGCCTTTCTGGGTCAGGTCATGGTTGTTGTTGTTGCTGCTGTTGTTAAGAAAACACTGTGTCTTAGATGAAAGGTGTCGTGTGTGGATGAAATGCAAGGGAGAGAAAGCTGCATGGTTCTGTGTGAGCAAGGTCGGAAGCCTGAGTATGCGGGGATCGTGAGTTAGGAAGGGTCAGGGAAAAGAGAAAAGGTCTAACAGCCCGTGGAGGGACTGAAAAATAAATCCAAAGATTAGCCATGTTGATAAACCACAGGCAGGTTTAGCAGAAGGACCAAAGGAAACGATGCTATAATCTGACAAAGAAATGAGAAAGAACAATAGCTGATTTCTATAAGAAACTCTACTCCAACAAACTTGAAAACCTAGACAAAATGGACAAGTTTCTAGAAAGAGATGGAGCTAAAAATAACACAGACCACATCACAATTTAAAGAGACCTACCCCAAATGAAGAAATGAAAGTTGGAAATAGAAATACCACATGATCTGGCCATTCCACTAGGAAAAGAAATATATACACAGATCTAGGATGCAAATAGATAAACTCGTATACACACCGTGTTCATCACAGTGCTGCTGCAGCTGCTAGGATGTGTCCCGGGGCTCTTGGTCTCTCAAACGAAGAACGGACTCACAGACCACAAAAGACCAGCAGAAAGCAGAGTTTATTTGGAAAGGAAGGAAAAGTGCCTGACCCAGTGAGGTGCTGCTGAATGAACTGGGTCTGGGGGCTTTTATGAGGTGTGGGGTGTCTGGCCTGTGTTTGTCTTCAGGTTATGAATGGACCAATCGGGGACTGGCCCTATTTATCAAATTCAATCATCAACCTGGCCATGCTCTTTCTCCCCTTAGCTGGATCTTGCAAGGAATGGCCAGCGAAGTAAGCATGCCCTGGGTCAGCAAAAAGAGCCTTGGATTTGCTGACTTTGGAGTTTAGAATCAGCCATGGCACCTGAAGCCTGCACGGTTATGGATTTTAATTGTCCCTGGCCGTTGGAATCATTGCTCTAGACACCCTGCTGTTCCTCAAACTTCCTGCTGTCATGCCTCTCTTCACTCTGCTGCCTGAAGGCTCTGTCACCTATCATTCAACAGGATTATTCACAATAGCAAAATGATGCCATCAACCTCAAGGGCCCACCAAGTGATGAATGAATAGATGAAGTAAGGGTTTGTTTATGCGCACAATGCAATATGAGGCAGCATGATGATTATGCAGAGTGATGATAATTTGTAAAACACTTCATAACATGAATAAATCAGAAGACATCACATGGAGTGCAATAAGTAACTCATAAAAGGACCAGTGTTATATGAGATCACTGTTATATGCCTTTTTAAACATTCAGGAACATATTTTCATGCAGAAATAATCTTTGATGGTTACCAGGGAAAGCTCGAGAGGGAAAGAAATCATGGCTTAGACACATTAACTTGAGTGAAGGAGAAGTCAATATGTATTAAAAAACTAAAGAGCAAAAACCCTCAGTGCCTTCCAGCTGACTCGGACCCACAGCAGCCCTGTGGGTGGAATGGAACTATCCCTGGGTGTTTCTGAAACTGTAACACTTTATCAGCAGAGTGACTGGTGGTTTCGAACCCCCGACCTTGTTTCCAACAGTCCAATGTATAACCTACTATGCCACCAGAACTGCTAAAAAAAAAAAAGTCTTCAAGGGTGAAACTAAGGAATCATCCAATTTGTAAATGAGAACAACTGCAAAGAAAAAAAATTAAAAGCCTAATGAAACTCATTGAATCAATTGTGATTCATAGTGACCTGATAGGACAGGATAGAGCTAGCCCTGTGAATTACTGGGACTGTAATTCTTTATAGGAGCAGAAATACTCTTCTGTGGAGGGGCTTGTGGTTTTGAACTGTTGACCTTTTGATTAGCTCAATGTATAACCACTATGGCACTAGACTTCCTCTACAAAGTCAAAAGAAGTTGTCAACAGGAATGTCTTGCAGGGAGTGAGTGTGTGTCTTGCCTCCAGTGAGCTATTTATCTCATCAGCACCTCCAAATGAAGTCATCAAGCTGCAACCTGATTGAAGGGCTAAACTTCACCCCTTCACTGGTAATAGTCTCAAGTTAACAGATTATGTAACTATCACATCATCAACGACATAGAAGAGTTAAATAACAATATCAACCAATATCTTTATAGAAACCACTCTACCACACAACAGCATGATGTACATTATTTCCCAGTGCACATAGAACATTGTTCTAAATCAGTGGTACTCCCCTGCCTACTTTAATAGAGTTCTTCATGTTATGGTGACCCGCAACCATAAAATTATTTTTCATTGATATTTCATAACCCTAATTTTGCCACTGTTATGAATCCGGGGACCCCTGTGAAAGGGCCGCTTGATGCCCAAAGGGGTCCTGACCCACAGATTGAGAACTGGTGCTCTAAGATCTCAAAGATGTCTTTAGCTGCGTGGGGCTTCCTGACTGCTGGAATGGGTGTGTCATAGGGAGAGTGGGCAAGCTTTAAGAGACCTGACTTGAGGAGTTTTGAGAGTATGGATTTAAGGCCATTTAGATGTTGGAGAGCTATAGGGTATTGAGGAACACTAGGAAATTTCCAGGGCTTGTTAATCTGATGTAGATAGGTTGGTGGTGCAAAGCAACGGAGGGTTGAGTGACATCCCAAACTCATGTGGAGGGGGGGATAAAGGGGAGCTGATATCAAGGAGTTCAAGAATGAAAAAAATGTTTTAAAACTGATTGTAGTAGCAATTGTTTGATATTTTTGAACTATGGAATGATGTGGTACCTGTATTGGCTCCCAATAAAATAGCTTTGGGGAAAAAAACATAATAAGGTGTTGAGGAGAATGGATGTTACTTTGAGGACTAAAGTGTGCTTGACGCAACCCATGGCATTTTCTTTTCTTTTCCAAAATTTTTATTGGCACATAAATTACATATCATAGACATTAATAGTTCAATCATTCAAACATATCAAGACACAATCATCACCCCATCCATCCTAGCTCATTCTCTCACCCTAAGGTTGATTCCCTGTGAAGTGAGCTGTTCATTCAAGATTAGTTCCAGCCCTCCCTCCCCCCTCACCTTGTTTATTTACTTCCAGACTCCCCTCTCCTCCTGACCACCCTCCCCGCCCCGGCCCTAACATTTCCTGTAACATCTTGCATCAGTTATTATCATTGTATGTCCACGCCTGCACTTCACAGCTGGGAAACTCCACAGAAAACAATGAAAAACAAATAGCACTAAGTTAGTAAGGATAAAAGCAAAAGTAGGGATAATACATGAATGGGAGAAATACCCCATCAGCATTCAATAAGTCAGGGAAGAAGTTTTTGTCGTGGAAACTCTAAGAGATACCTTCCCCCAGAACAAACTCAGGATGTGTCTAAGAGGAGGTCAACTGACCAAGTATTGAGTTCTGTCAGCATTATCAAGGCTACAGTGGTCTCTGCCTGCCAGTAGGGCTGCTAGGGACTCTTGCCTTTGGCTATTGTGGATCTGTCAGGCTTGGTCTGACTGTACACTGTGCAGATGGGCTTGGGGCTCCCACTGTCCTCCATAGTCTTCTACAAGTTGGGGGTTCAGAATTTTAGCTCTGATACTTTTTCCTTCGCCATATTTGAATTTCATAATTGTCATGTGTTGCAGAGGTGCCCTGCCATTGGGGAGCAACCTCTTAAAACTCTGTTCAAAGAAAATGAAGGAGCAAGTAGTGAATTTATTTAAGAAAGCATTATGGACAAAGCAAGAACTGGGTAAAATGCATTGTGGGGGCCATGACTGGGAAAGGAAAAGAGGTAACTATGACCAAAGTTTAGTATTGGGGAGCTGTAGGAGCAGGGGACACACTGAATTTGGGGAGGCAATGGAGGATCAGGTTCTAAAGGGCCTCACATGTGTTTGTAAGCATGTGGTCCCTGCTCTGAAGAAGGTGGGGAGTCACTGGAATGTTCTGGAGATGGCATGACGTTCCCTCTGTTGTTAAAGTACTTTGGTTGGGCACAATGTCTATGGACAAGGATATCTGGCAAGTAGGAGGGTTCACTTGGGAGGGAAAGTTGCAAGTCGAAGATGAATTTAAGACTATTGTAGTAATCCAGAGATAATGTAGTTGTGCTGAGGTTGCAGAAAAGGATGCAATTGGAGGTAGAGTGCATTCATTTCTTTTTCCCGAGGAACAGAAAGATCAAGAAAACACTGTCATAACCCAGCAGGCGGTCATACTATTTTGAGGAGAGGGCGAGAGCTAGACGTGGATATCAAATGTATAGTTAATCTCTCAAATATGCTGAACCCACCCAGAGGTACCTTAGAGAAGAGGCCTGACAATTAGCTACTAAAAATCAACTAATCAAGCCATGATCGTGTACCTGATCTATATCATTGAGGAAAAAAAGAAGGTGGTGATTACTCTGATCTACGGCCACTGCAGGGCAATGTTAATTACCAGGAGAAATAAGTGAGAACCAAAGAACACTGCCTTCAGTTGAATCTGACTTATAATGCCCCCAACAGGACAGAGTAGAACTGCCCCCTTTGGATTCTGAGAATTTAAATCTTTATGGGAACAGACAGTCTCATTCATCATTCTCCCTCAAAACAACTTGTGTGTTCTAACTGCTGACCTTGAAGTTCACCAAGCAACACATGTCCCACTCCTAGGCCACTAGGGTGTCTTGTAGTTCAGGAAGAGGGCCATAATTTAGGAGGAAGTCATTGAGTTTGTTCTCAGACAAGATGAGTTTGACCTGCCTACAAGATGTAGATAGTATGCCTGGATCTGAGAAGAAACAGGTCAGGAATTCCAATTCTGAAAGGCTTTGTTGAATACTGCAATTGAAGCTGTGGAAATCTGTAGCAAGAGGAAGAGAGGCAATCGGAAAACTGGATAATATCTAAGCAGCAAGCCAAGAGGAAGCCACATAGAAGACTAACAGAGAGCATCAGAAACACAGAAAACATTTAGGAACTAGAGGAAAGTTGTATTTTTCATCATTGCTACACAGCACACTGACTGACTCGTCTCCACCCCACGACCCTTCTGTAACGGGATGTCCAGTTGCCTATAGATGGGTCCCTAATTTGCACTCCCCCTCATTCAAAATGGTTTTATTTTTGTTCTTTGATGCCTGATCTCTGATCCTTTTGATATCTCATAATCACACAGACTGGTGTGCTTCTTCCGTGTGGGCGTTGTTGCTTCTGAGCTAGATGGCTGCTTGTTTACCTTCGAGCCTTCCTCCCCCCAAATCCCCGCTACTATTATGATCCCAATTCTACCTTTAAAATCTGGCTAGAACATAGGATGTACACTGGTACAGATAGGAACTGGAAACACAGGGAATCCAGGACAGATGACCCCTTTAAGACCAGTGTTGATGATCCCTTCAAGACCAGTGGCGGTACCGGGAGGGTGGCAGAAGGGTGTGGTGGAAACGGTAACTGATTACCAGGATCTGCATATAATCTCCTCCTCCCTGAGGGATGGACAACAGAAAAGTGGGTGAAGGGAGATGTCAGACAGTGTAAGCTATGACAAAATAATAATTTTCTTTTGTCATAGCTTACACTTTCTTTCAGATCCTAGGGTGATCTTTCAGCTCATGTTTAAAAGCAGCAAATTTTTCCTCTCAAATATTGCAAGGTGTCCCAGCTGCTTCAGTATCTCCACTCTGCCATGGCTGCTTAGCTTTTTACCTCTCTATCCTTCTCCCCTTGAATTTGTGTCTAACTCGGGAAAACTGGCTTACTGGTTGTGGATCTGAAAGGGTACCTCCCTCTTTCTGAGCCTCATCTGTGTTCCAACTATAAACGGAAGACATTGTTGTACTCATCTTAAAATACTCATCCCGGATCTATTCTTGGCTTCAGCCTCTGTGTACTGCATCGATGTGCCTCTGTTCCTCAGCATACCGGCTACCTCAGCATTTGATTCCACGGTCATGATTGTTGACATGCCTCCTGCCCCGGCTGAGGTTCTTGATATCATTGACCTTATCTTGCACGTCGTTGTATCCAGAGTACCTGGTGCACAGGTACCTATTTCTGAGAGTTAATTCCAACTTATAGAAACCCTAACTAGAATTCCAAAATAAAGTTCCTCAAGTAGTAATCTTTCCCAAAACAGACAACCATATGTCTTTCTTGAAGAGGATCCAGGGAGTTCAAACCATTGAACCACCAGCGTCCAGACAGTGACTAACAAATGTTTCTACTTGTGAAGTTTAGACTAGAGCTGAGATTAACCCAATGGGCCTCCCATTTTTATTCTAATACAAAATAACTTGCCTTTTCTAATTCTAAATCCTAAATCAGATAAATTTCTCATTTGGGCTACATAAGTAAAGGAAATATAGTAAATAAAAGTGTGCTTCATTTTTATTCTTTCTTAGATTATGATGCTATTCACAAAGTTATGAGAATATGGTAAGATATTACTCTTTTTTCTGGTTATAACCATATACATTTATGATGCTTTAGGTGTTATCTCCTTCTTTTAGTAAAAGTTCATTTTATTGGGTGCTCTTACAGCTCTTATAACAATCCATACATCACTTGTATCAAGCATATTTGTACATATGTTGCCATCATTATTTTCTAAACATTTACCTTCTATTGAGTCCTTACTATCAGATCTCTTTTTTCCCCTTCCTCCACCCCTCCATTCCACATCTTCCCCCTATAGAAGGAGAACGTGGCGGTGAAGCAAAGTTTGTCTTCCTCATGTGGACACTAGAGTGTACAAGACATTGTATAGACCGAAGAAGAAAATGAGTAAATGAATGATGTGTCCAAGTCTGTGGCTTAGATGAGAGGTGTGGTGTATATGACTTGGGTATGGCAATCTTACAATATCTCAGATGATTCTGCTTAGGAACCCTCTTCTAAAACTCTTTATAAGCAGAGCTTCAGGGTATAGGCCATAGAATTGAGCTAAATACCCTCTGGTGTAGGGAGGGTGGGCATTCTGCGTGTGAGCTTAGAAGGGGTGTACCAAGGCACTCTTCTTTTATAGCCATGTCGTTCTTCATGTACTATTGTTAAGGTCTGCGGGGGAAAGAGCTTTGTCACCGCCACCCATCACTTCTAACGCTCGTAGCAGAGACAGCTTCAGCAAGACTTCTGCTCTCTAAGTCAAACAACAACAACAACTCTCTCCCACAAAGCCTACTGGCCTAACCAGCACTCTGCTAACCCCCCAGCCAACACCCTTAGTTATTGTGTTGCAAGAAGACCCTCATGAGGTTGAGTTGGCAGATGGAAGAGCAGGCATATGAAACCAATTTCAAAATGTAGAAAATGAGTACAGTTCTAAGTACAGAAAGGAACCCTGGTAGCACAGTGTTTAAGCATGCACTCCACTGATAACTGGAAGCGTGGTGCTCAAACACACACAGTGGCTGGCTTCTTGGGAAGGAGGTCTGATGAACGTTTCCAGTAGAGGGTCACCCTGAGAAACCTTATGACAGTCCTACTCTGTCACACTGGGTCACCATGAGTCAAACTTGACAAAATGATGCCTGAAAACAGCAGGGAGGCAAAGAACTGCAAATGGACCAATCATGGGTGATCTTCATGAGAGCAAAATGTGAGAAACTTTACATGGTTGGTTTCTATATAACTATCGACATAGCTAATTTTTTAAAATACTAAAAATTGAATTTATCTCTCTTCCTCCATGCTCCCATAGCACTTCATTTACATATTTTTGTAATATTGATAAAAGTGTGAAATCTATCAGTTGTTAATATATGCCAGTTTCTCTAGAACATCCAGTAGGTCAAGCTATTCATTATATGTGTCTCTTCTACAGTGTCTGGAATGGGAACTAACATTTTCCTTGCTTAATTTATATTTGTTTCATTTTACTATGGAAGTAAATATATGGCAAACTTTGGAGGAACTTATTGTGAGGAGTCAATAAAGCAGCCAAATAAATTTTTATAATTGGAAGACAGGAGTTTTATAAGTATGCTATCATCTGAATAAAGTGTTACTCATGAAATTAGTTGGAATAGATTGATGGCAGTGAGATGTTAGATGGCTAGTTTGCCCATTGTTTATTTTCTTTTTAACCAGCAAACTTTTACCGTTTTATTAAAAAGATTTATCATTTGCATATCATTTGATGAATATACTGAGAACAATAGATGAAATTCTTATGTCCTTCAGTTTAATGATTAACTTCCATGTGCATTTTCAATATTTTGCCATTTTGTTAAACAAGGTTATGTAAAATAAAGAAATGAAGGAACAAAGACAAAAATGAGACTACTATCCATATCTGACCCAACTAAGAAAACTGAAGCCAGATCAGCCTTTTCTTATTTATGACCAAACCAAAGGCAGTCTTTCTCTTCCAAATTTGCAAAACTCTAAGTCTTCAGACATCATTTGGAAGAATGTTTAAGCTGTGATATGGTTTGAGACTCACAGACTGCTGAAATAAGTGGTCCTTGAAGCATGAGGTGTTGAAATGGCATGTTTTTCAAGACTGCTCCCTGGGAGACTAATATTTCAACATACTTGAGTGACTTCCTTACCATAAAACATTTTGGTTTAAAAACTGAAGCTGGATAAGTAATTGGAGCTTTCAAGGAATTGGGAACTCAATGAATAGACATTTCCCTGGAAAATCCTCCCCATGTAGCCTACTGTCATTAAGCATTGATGCAAGTTGCACCAACCTACCAAAATAAATGTTAGGTTAGTGATATATATATATATATATATATATATATATATATATATATATATATATATATATATGTTTCCAAGTTTCTTATGAGGGAAAGATTGAAGAAATTAAAATTTAAGTGACAAAATTTTATTTCCTTAGGATTAGGGAAATTAAGATAAATACTTCCATCTTCAAAACACTCCAAACTCACTGCCATCAAGTTGATTGTGACACATAGCATCCTTAATAGAACAGAGTAGAACATCCAAGTGGGTTTCCAAGACTGTAAATCTTTACAGGAGTAGAAAGCTTCACACTTCTCCCACAGAGAGAAGGGTAGTTTTGAACTGCTGACCTTGAGTTTAGCAACCTACTATGTTACCAGGGCTCCTTAATTCCATCTAACTCCTACAAATACCCATGCATTTGTTTAAGAGTGATTTAGTGAGTGCTTCATGATACTCCCTGCAGAGCTTTTGCCCATTTGGGGGGTACCCCCTTATATTTATTCATTTTGCTGTTTTCACTTTCTTGCTTTTCTGATTCATTGACAAAAATCAAGTTAATACAGAGAAAAATATGGAAAGATGTGGATTTCAACAAGCAGTTTAGATTTCCACAGCAACTTGAAGAGGCCTTTATAAGCATAAGCAGCTCTGGGTCTTTAATAAATACCATACTTTTTCACACATCACATGCAGATGTAAATAACTTGCACATACATATAATGTGCATAGCATTCATAGAACAGTAATATAAGAGTGGTTTGTGCAGCTTGCAAAAATGAAGTATACATATATAAAATATGTTTTATCAACTACGGAAGTTAAGGATATCATATAAAGATTTGTAAGAAAGCAATATCATAGACAGCATGTACTTGGCTTCTTACACTTGTACATATAACAGATATCTTGCCATAAATAAGTGTGATTGTTCTTCATGATATGTTTTAAAGGTAAACACAAGTAAGTTTAGATTTTTTATAATGATAATTAAATTATCTGGGACCCAGGAAAGCCTGAATACTTCCCTGCAAACCACCCCACCCAAACCTTAGTAGGATTCCTAAGTCATAGTCATAGTCATGAAAAGACTCGTAATTTTTCTTTTTTTTAAGTTGGAGCAATACTCAAATCTCAACATCGGGCTCTCTGGCATACCTGAACAGAGTTCATGTTCGAAGTAGGCATTTACTTACAGCAAAGTCAGGATCCAAATTTTGGATCCTACCTTTCAATCAGTTTCATAAAGGAAAGAAATCAAAGGATATGGCAAACCCATCTGCGGAATAACTATGTGTGTGTTCGGAGCCACAGACACCCAATGAAAATGAGAGAGAGAGAGAGAGAGAGAGAGAGAGAGAGAGAGAGAGAGAGAGAGAGAGAGAGAGAGAGAGAGAGAGAGAAAATGAACTAGGCCTGACCTACATCATCAGGTCATGAGTCCGTTTACTCAGTCATCCAGAAGAGACTGAAGAGATACAATGGCTCTCATGACCACAATAAATGGATCCAGACCATCTCAGTCACCAGCCTCCCCACTTTTGGTGATGGTACCAAGGGCAAGCATTACTTTCCTCTAGAGAAGAATGAAAGCAATCGGGGATAGGTCTGCAATAACGGGAAGAGGCAGGGGAAAAGATCACAGCCTTTAACAAACACTGCATGGCTCATAATCTGAGGTCTGACTAGTAATGCTTCAAATCCAAGTGCCACATGCCTTCCCTTGTCTGCCATTTCTTTTACAGCCAGTAGGCTAACAAATTGAATGTCCACTATTGTGCTCAAGGGAAATAATATTTCCTTATATTTCCCTAATCTCTGTTCCTCATCCAGAGTCTTCCTTGATAAACATGAAAAATATATTTATTTTAAAATAATGTTAATGCCAGGTTGATAATAACTATAAAACGGTTCTAAAGTCAAATATCCTAAAAGTCTTACAATGAAAGACTCTTCAGCGTCACTCTATCACGTCCTCAGAGTTGGTGCTTTTTCTCTCACAAAGATAGCTACTCTCAGCGTTTCTATCTATCCGACATGGCCTTGATTTCAAATAGCTAAATAATATGCTGACACTGCTGGCTCAATTATTATTATTAATTATTATTATTTAACTGTTGGCCTTGTGCATTGATTACCTGCCATGGGTAGGTAACGACTCATGTAACTATCTGGAACTATTACCATCACAAATTAACTTACTCCAAGCTCTCTAATATAGTTACATGACAACTTTTTGTTATTCCAATGGCTATGGAAAAATTGTTTGCTGTTATAATACACCTTTATCATAAACATTCTTTTGGTATTATTTGAGTTAGTCATTTAATAAAGTTTATATTTGTCTAGCTTTTTTAATGAATGAATTCATAGTTTAGAGTATTCTAACCTCTTTACCACCAATTTACAAATATTATTTTCCAGAAAGTTAAACATGTTCACACACACAAAAGGCTAAGTAAAACATATTACCATTATGGTTCTAGCTCATATATGCATGAATTAATTTTAAAAATATGTTATCTATAGTTCTGTATTCAATGGATGGCTGAA
Source organism: Tenrec ecaudatus (assembly GCF_050624435.1). Taxonomy (NCBI): domain Eukaryota; kingdom Metazoa; phylum Chordata; class Mammalia; order Afrosoricida; family Tenrecidae; genus Tenrec; species Tenrec ecaudatus. Next base: position 64,717,472 of record NC_134541.1, on the reverse strand, counting down.
AACAAGTTTTCTCAGTAATATATACACCTCTCTTAGTCTCCTTAAGCTCCCATTACAAAACACACACACACACACATGCACACGCACACACACACGCACGCACGCACACACACATGCACGCGCACACACACACATGCACGCGCACACACACACACACATGCACGCACACACACACATGCACACGCACACACACACGCACGCACGCACACACACATGCACGCGCGCGCACACACATGCACGCGCACACACACACACATGCACGCACACACACACACACAAATAAAATCCAATAAAAATGAGGACTAGGACTTCCAAGAGAATAAGGCCAGATACATTCAAGGTAGAAAGATCAATTCTGAAAATTATGTCTACTTATTTTTGGAATTCTAAAAGGGGCAATCTCAATAGAGTTTCTTAAAGAGCTTAAGACAATCATATTGGGGCATATTGTGAAGAAGTTTTAAGAAAATTGAAAACTGCACTAGGGAGGAAAAAGCCTGAAAAATTGCACTGAGGAATCCCCTCCACTGTGGCAATGCACGGCTCATTCTTCTAGGGCAACACAGTTGCCTCCAAAGAACTTCATTGAGAAACCTTCTATCCTTTACCCTAAAGTCCTGACCTTGTCCCCTCAAGCTTCTTTTTGTTTCCCAAACTCAAAGAACATTGGGTGGGGTTGGGGGTGGGGAGCCAAACCTTAATTTGGCATGGTTAATTCAAAAGTGCAGAATACTTTGGGAAAAAGTTGTTGTTGTTAGCTACCCTATGTAGCAAAATCTTCTGGTCCTTTGCCACCCTCACAATTGTTATGTTTCCGCCCATTGGTGCAGACACTGGGTCAGTCTATTTGGTTGAAGGTCTTCTTTTGTGGAATGTTCCTCTTCAAGGGCTGTGCTTTCCTGATAACAGATTCAAAACAGATGAGACATGGGGACAGGTTAGAGAGATGGAAATGCTGTCTTCAGAAATATACACACTTAGATAGAGAATACATTGAGAAGCAATAATTTCACATTTTGATATTTTTGTTAAAAATGTTTTTATGATTTTGTAGCAATACCTTTTGGCTTACCTTCATATTTTAAAATTGAAAAAAAAAGCCCAACAAGAGTCTTTTCTGCCTCCTAGTTCTTTCCTCTATTTCCTTTTACTTTCCTCTTGTCCCTCTATCATGTTCAGCCTTCATTTGGGTTTCAGTAATTCCTCTTGGTTACATTGCCCTTGATCAAGCCCTACCAGGCCTCTGATTTTGGATCACTTGTTGGTCCCTTGTCTGTGGGTTAGTTAGCACCACTTCCTTTCCCCTGCCTCCCCCTCTCCCATGTCCCCCCACTGGAACCATCAGTCCCATTGTTTTCTCCTTCAGCTTGTTTATCCCACCTATCTTATCTAGATAGACCTGCAGAGATAATAATATGCACAAAAAAACAAGACAGAGCAAAACAAAGCAACAGAAAACAAAACCACAACAACAATAACAAAACACAATGACTAAGAAAAATTAAGAAAAGCCTACAAATAGTTCAAACTCTGTTTGCTAAGAGTTGTATGAGCTCCCAATAAAATGATTTTTTAAAAAGTCTTCTCTGTTGATTCTATTTCCAACCTTAATTGCAAAGTTATACAAAGTTGTACAAAGTTATACAAAGTAGTTTAAAGATGAACATGTATTTGGGATTAGATGTAGTGAAGAGAGGAAATACAATGTCATTAGATATGCCCAGGGAAAATTACTCCTTTCTGGTGAAAACAATAAATAAATGGTCTTATATACACCACTCCTCACTTATTGAGGAATCAGTTATCTAATATTTTGCATTATGTTAATAGTAAAAATCCACTGTGTACCAATTTTGAGAATAACTAAAACGAGAAGAACATCGTGCTTGGTAAATTTAAGGGGCTGCAAAAAAAGAAGGACCTCACTGAGACAGACTGACACGGCGGCTCCAACAATGGGCTCAGGCGGAGGAACGCTTGATTGTGAGGATGGCACAGGGCCACACAGTGTTTCCCTCTGTCGTTCTTAGGGTCATGAGTTGGAACGGACTTGATGGCCCCTAACAGAAGAAACAAATATTTTGCACATTAATTATCTATAGGTGGTAGAAACAGCAAGAAGAAATGCTATATGTGGTGGCTGAGGTTATGTGCCCATGTGGCTGAGCCATTAGTCTTGGTGGCTTGGCAATTATGTAATCCTGTAGTTTGGCAGTTATGCAGTGATACAGACATCTCCATTTTGTTGTCTGATGTAGTTATCTTCCATTTGCTCATAATGCTCATTTTCTCTTAATGGTCATTGTCTTTGGAATCTAATCACACTAATAAGTAAGGATTGTGTGTACATAAAGTTAACTCAACAAGGTTTAACAGTATTTTTTTCGTAGTGTTCAATGGTAGATCTTCTCAGAGACTTTCAAATGTTAATTTGAGAATACAGAGGGGATTCACTTTGGAAATTTAGAAACATTTAATATAATTTCAAATCAAAGATCTGACTTTGAAATTATTATCTTCTCAAAAAAGTGATCAAATTGGGGAAGGGAAGTTTACATTTATATTTCATTTCTACGTAGTTTACTCCCATGCCTAACAATATAGATGTCCATTTATATTTTTAAGATCCCAAATACCTCCCTGGTCCCAAAGATCAAGTCATGTAGAATGAATTAATCAATTAATTTAAAGGGGGAAGTTTAAGAGAAAGGACAATAATACAAGTTGCATTAGTTCAAGTTCAGCAAGAAGCAAATGACAAGATGGGATTCGACATGTGAAATATTCCTTTATGGGGCAGGGAGCAGGAGAAGGAGGAAAGGAAAGAGGGAATAAAGAATGATTGGTTATAAGATGTCTTGAACTATAGCATGATTTAAAGAATGTGAGATTATGAAATTTAAAAAATTATTTTTATTAAAATTAAAATGCTGGGAAAGGGCCAACAGTTCTCATTAGAGGGCTCCGCATCTCATTGCACTGAGTCAGCCTCAGCACCCAATATGGTAAGTGATTGGCTGAAAGCAGCAGTTGGGAAAGATGACCTTTGATCAAACATGGTAATGGATCCTCAAGACCCACAAATGGAGCAAAAAATAAAAATGGCATGTTTCCATGGCCCCTACTCAAGCAAAAAACTAGTCAAAATGTTATAAGGCACAAGTGTTAAAATGTATTAATTGGGTAAGGATTGTTGTTATCCAAACATAACTTGTTGTTCTGATACAGATTTGCCTTAGTTATTATGATAATTACTGTTAATAATGTTCCTCATGGCTTACTAACCAGAAGGTTAGCAGTTCAAAACCACCAGCCACTCTACGGGAGACAGGCAAGGCTGTCTATGTTCATAAAGATTTACTGTCTCAGAAACTCAGAGAGGCAGTTCTATCTTATCCGACAGGATTGCTGACAGTCAGAATTGACTCGATGGCAGTGCGTTTTTTTGTTTTGCTTTGTTTTTCAGTTAGCATGCCTCACATCCACAGATGTGACAAGGCATTTTTAAACCCTCTATAAGTTGTAGCTATGCCACAGTCTATTCTAAAGAATAAATGAGTATTAATGTTTCCCTGGGACAGGAGAGGATGAGAAGTGGAGTCACTACTTAAGGGACACTGAGCTTCTATTAGGGTGAGGGCCATATTTGGAAATGCATAGCAGTGATAGACGCACAATATGGGAATGTATGCTATCAAATTGAATGTGCAAAAAGTATTAAAGTAGCAAACATCTTATCCCAAAAAATAAAATAAGAGAAGAATTTGTGTGAAAAATCTAGGTAAGTCCTAGGGACACTGGAAGCCCTGTGGCATAGTTGATTATGTGTTAGTCTCCTAACCACAAAGTGAGTAGCTCAAGGCCACCAGTCACCCTGTCATAGAAAGATATTATTTTCTACTTCCATAGCAATCGGTCTCTCAGAAACATTCAGGGGCAGTTCTACAAGGGTTAACACTTTACTAATTTTGTAATCGTTGTTGTTACGTTGCTATGAATCAGACTCAACTTGCTGGCAGTGAATTTTGTTTTGTGTTGTTTACTTTTGCGAGACTATGAAAACTATACTATTAGTAAGGACAAAATGAGGCAACATTCTCATTGAACGTCAATTCTAATCAAGCTAGAGGATCCTCCTTTATATAAAGCATAGCTGTCTTTTAGAGCAGAATTTTAAAGAAAGTCTGGTTAATATAATTTCTACTAGAAATCCTTTGCTTCAAACATTAAACAAATATTTTAGTCTCGGAGTAAACTTACCATGTACTCAACAGCTAAATTGCATTTTTCCTATGGTTTTGATTTGTTCTCTTGTTTTGTATGCCTGAGTGCTGTGGCAACGAGAATTGAAGCCTATCGAAGACTTGCACTATCCATTTGCATTCCATGTATAGCGTCCCATTCTTGTACTGTTGCAGCTATGGTATTGTTATTGTTTCTGTTTTGAAAGGTAATAATATTAGCTAATGTTTACTGATGGCCTGCTATGTACCAGGATGTGCTGGAAGGATGGTGACATTAATTAAAATAACAATATTCATAGGAAGTAATTAGATAAAGGAAATGAAACCATAAAAATATAACAGTTTCTCCAGATCAGCAGTACATGATAGATGAGATTGGTCATCCAAAATTAAAAAATGGAAATAACAGGACAAACGCACACAAAAATTGAATTTAACAGGGAACCTTAGAAGTCCTCAACTACATATGAAATAATATAATCTTTAAGAAAAACCTTAATAAATATGAAGCATACATAGAAAAATGTTAAAATTTGATTAGTTAAAAAAATCTTATTCCATATGTCACTGTGCTTAAAATATTTCATATTATTTTTCATGAAAATTTTTAAAATTTAAAGCCATGACATGATTAGCATAGAAAAAATTGTAAAAGACATTTGAATTCTGGTCCTGATGCTTAATATTTGTATTTAGGTTAATATTTGTATATAGGTGGTGTAAATTTCTTTGTCAACACTTAATTACTTCATCTATGAAATTGTTCTTTTCTTTCTCTACTTGCTTAATTTTACAGCTAGTAAGAGTTCATTTAAGAAAATACATAGTTTAATACCTAGTACATAGTAAAGTCTCATTAAATACTAATTTCATGTGGAAATTAATGCAGACAACATTATTGTATTTCTAATAATCCCTACATAACAAAAAAAGTGCTATAGGTCATAGATTTCTACTTCATTGAATGAGAATGTTTTATTAGTGAAAATTACTTAACAATAAATTATGCTAGATAATGTGAACGTAGAAGTAGACAAGTTGAATATATGATTGGAATGAAGAAGTTTGGGTGCCTTAGAGTGAAAATAGCCCCTATTATGGGCATGCATCGTCCATATGTCACTTGGTTGTACTGAGGTTGTTCACGTGTTGCTGAGGCTGGATGTTATACCAGCAGTATTCCAAGTAGCAGCAGAGTCACCCCTGGTGGACAGGTTTTAATGTAACTCCTAGAATAAGACAGATTAAAAAAGAAGAACTGTAACTCTATTTCTGAAAAAAAAGAGGGGGCAAGAATAACATTTGCTTTATGAATAACAAAAAAATAAACAAGTTGTCTGAGATAGTGTCAGAAGATGAGCCCCTTGGATTGAAGGCATTCAGAATACAATGGAAGAAGAGCTACCTTCTTGCCGTGGAGTTGACATTAATGGTGGGAATGGACTAGAACCTGTGGAATCTGTTTTCCTTCATGGAGCATGACTTAAACTGAGAAGGACGTGGCTGCAAGCATCCATTAAAATCAGAACCTGGATGTATGACTCTAGAGAAATCAGATAGCATTAAAAAGACAGGGGCATGGATAAAGATGGACATACTAGGTGTTCATGAGTTAAACATGAACTAGAACTCATCCTGTTGAATTTGACAGAAGGTGATCTATTGTGTCATGAATGGCACACTGAAGAAGAGTGCAGGGATGGAAAAGACAGGCCAAAGAAGAAGTATCAAACAACAGGCTTCCGTGGGGAGCACAGCCTGTGAGGCTACTCTGAGGATGGGAAGAGTACCCCCGATACAAGGGAGGCACAGACGAATACACCCTCTGGGGTGGAGACTTGTGGCTGGGGCTGGGAGGATATCATGTATCCTCCTGGCTGGTAAGCTTGAATGAAGGGGTGACGTGGCCTTTGATGCACACTGGAGACTTTGGGTACTTGTGGGAAGATGGAGAGAGCCTATGAGCAAGAAGCCTGGGAGGGAAACCCTTGGAATGACCAGGCACAGTTTTACATTCAACTGGACCCATTATTCATGCCTTTGATAATAGGGAATAGGGTCAAAGGTTTCATCTCCTGTAACTGCTTCCTGATGAACAGGGGCTGCGAAAGACTTAGGGCGGTCCTGTCTAGGAATGGTTCAATGAGCGCTTTAGGGCTTGGACCCTGGCCACATACACCTCCGGGTCGGTTCCTGCAAAAGTTTCAAAAATAGCAGAACAGACAAGGCCTGAAGTGCAGAATTATACATCTTAAGCTGAGAAGTGACAGGAGCCATGGGGCCCAGAATGTCCAAGGGCCAAAGATACCTTCTCCTGTGTGTCCCATATCTTTTAATTCCTTTATTTGGCATTGGATTATTCCTTTAGTTGTGCTACCTTTTGTATAACTATGCTGATTGATTAACAAAGTAACAACATTCCTCTCCTAGAATAATACAGGTTTCCCTTTCTTCTGCAGTAGGACATATCCTGGTATCACCTATTTTGTAGTGCTACACGGCTAGGGAATTGATTTGTGTTCGTATCATTAAAAGAGTAGCACCTATTTCCTCCATATCAACACTATCTCTTGATAGTTTGTAGTAAAAGTGAATGGCCGTTCCAAGTCCTCTCATTCCTGTTGCCAGAGCTGCGGTTATGCTGGTCCAATGAGGATTGGCGCTGCTACTGCTCTTTTGCGATGTCTACAGGTCTGGTACGGTGCTGTTCAAGTCTCGTTCAAATGAGAAAGTTATATCTTGAGTAAGAAAAATGGGGTGCATAATCCTGTCCAGTCAGCCTGTAGACATATGTACACAAATATATCACATAGGGATAATATTCCCGGTGAGGCACGTTGAGTCTCAGTGTTTGACCAAAGGATGGTTTAACTATAAGAGTCGGTAGAGATATTGCATATGGGTTGTAACCCTTTAGGGGCCAGGAGGCAGACAGACTCCCGATTGGGAAAGAGAAATACATCAGTGACCACTGATCTGATGGTAGGGGATGCCTTAATTCCTTAATTGTCTTGGTTGTGTTGGGCATTACCCATGAAAATGGAAATGGAGATGCTAGATATTTTCTTTATCAGAGAGAGAGACATAACCAACACTATGTGGTGAGCATTGTTTGGCTAAGAAGTTGGTGGGTGGTATTAAGGAGCGATGAAATTGATGTCTGGGAGTCAGCTTGTAGTGCTATTTTTAGTCTGGCTAGGTCTATTGGTTTATATGGGGTTTTAGCTAGCTCCTTGAGTCTTTTGGCCAGTCTGGGTTGTTTGTTCAATGGCTCCATTGTACACTGGACATGACCCCTGTCTTTTAGGTTCCATATATGGTCCCATGTGTACATTTGGTCCCATATTGGAGGTTTTTAAAACCAAGAGATGTATTGACCAAGTGTTGAGAGACATCTGGTTGGTTTCATGCCTGCCCAAGATTCCTACTGTCTTCCTGGCACCTACAGGATTTCACAGATTTTATGCATTCTTCAGGAAATATTTGATGGTATGTATATAAAGGATGACATTACCCAAGGCATCCAGAAGGCCTATCACAATTACAGGGGGAGAAGGATGTCTGTTATTCATCTACTAAACATGAGGGAGCACCTAAAATTAAAATAATAGCCCACTCTATGCTTATAAGTGACAGTTTGGGCCTCACCTCCAATATTTTGGAAAAACAGCTCCCAGACCAATGGCAAACACGAACTCAGTAATAAGACCCCCAATGAGACATACAATGCTACAGGGGTCTCATGAGATTACACTAGACGAGTAGCCCATAAGATAGCTAACCCAGTGGCATCTCTAATGGTAGAAGAGATGGTGGAGCTAGACAGCAGACTACAGGAATAGAAAAAATAAATTCAATTTCCTCAGAAGAAAATATCATAAAGGTATGCTGTAACCAAATATCTTTAATCCTCAGCAAGATGGTTTCAGGGTGTTGTTGGGGGGATATAACCAGGTGATAACCTCAAAATCACACTCAAGGAAGGTCAGAAATTGACTCTGCAGAGGTGTGGGCATCTGTCTAATGGAACCTATGGCATAATTTGAGCTTGGTGGGTGGAGTAGGAATTGGTGGATAGACTAATTTCCCTTTTATATAGATTAGAGGAGGATGACAAAGGTTTGGGAGGGAAAGGATTGATCATTGAAAGGTGATACCAGGAAAGTTTGCTTGAAAGCATTATAGCCATGGGATAGTAAGAAGGAATGTATATGGACCTTCCCATTTAGACATTAGGGGACTGGTTGTTTTGATTTTAGTAATACCTGTTGTCCAGGAGAAACTGAAAAATGTATCTCTCTGGTCAGATAAGGTTGAAGTAGGTGTATGTTTGCTTGTGTCCTGAAGAGTGGGTATATAGTATCCTAACAGAAATGATGCAGAAGGGAAATTCCTTAAAAGGAAGGGTCTGCCAGTGGCAGGTTACAAGATCAACAAACAGAAGTCTAGCCAAACACAAATTGAAATATCTAGGGATATACCTGACCCAAAAGAAAAGGATTTGTATGATTAAAATTACAGAACACTATTATAAGAAACCGAGAATAACCTCCACAAATAGAAGAATATTCCATGATCTTGGATCAGAAGACTCAATATAGTAAAGATATAAGTTCTGCCCAAGGCACTATATAAGTTGAATGCTCTTCTGATACAAATACCAACTTCTTTCTTCAAAGAATTGGAAAAACTGATTACCAACTTCATATGGAGAGGGAAGAAACCCAGAATTAGTAAAGAATTCCTTAAGAAGGACAACATTAGAAAGTTTGCTTTACCCGATTTTAGTACCTATTATATAGCCACAGTGGTCATAACAGTATGAGACTGGTGTAATGAAGATACTCAGACCAATGGAAAAGAACTGAAAACCGAGAAATAAAATCATCAGGATTCAGACAACTGATCTTTGATAAGGGCACCAAAAAAACACACACACACAAAAAAAACATCAAATGGGAAGCCCTCTTCAACAAGTGGTGCTGGAAAATATGAATATCTACACACAGACAAGACCCTTATCATATTCCGTGCACAAGAATAAACTCAAGGTGTATCACAGATTTTGAGATAAAACCCCAGATTATTAGTGCCATTAATGAGAGGGAATTGGGACAAACCTGAGAACTTTGGTGCAGGGAATACATAGGCCATCAGAAATAGGTAAGAACACTAACACAGAGGAGGCACAAATTGACAAGTGGGATATACTGAAGATAAAACACCTGTGTACATTGAAAGAATTTGCCAAGAGAATAAAAGATCCCACAGACTGGGAAAACATCTTTAATAATGACACATCAGACAAAGGCCTTATTACTGAAATCTACAACATTTGGATAGCCTGCGATATGGAAAAAAAAACTAATAATCCACTGGGGAGGTGGGCAAAAGATCTGAATATAAGATTCACAAAGGCGGAAATCCAAATGGCCAATAAACATGAAAATGTGTTCCCAATCCTTAGCCATAAGAGAAATGCAAATTAAAACAACTATGAGATACCATCGAACACCCTCAAAGAGAGCCCAGTTCAAAAATTCAGAAAGTAACAAGTGTTAGAGTGGCTGTGGCATAATTGGAATTATCATCCGCTGCTCGTGGACCTGTAGGTATGTGCAACCATTATGGAAATTGATTTTGCGATACCTAAAAGAGATGGAAATCAAGCTACCATATGACCCAGCAATCCCCTACTGGACATATGCCCAGAAGAGGCAAGAAACAGACCATGGCCACACATCTGTGCTCCAATATTCATCACAGTGCAGTTTACAATCACGAGCGGTTGAAAACCACCTAAATTTCCATCAGTGGATGAATGGATTCTGGTACATATGTACAACAGAGTACTACGCATCCCTACAAAACAGTGATGAACGTATGAAGCACATTTTCACAAGGAAAGAGTTAGAGGAAATTATGCTAAGGCAAGTAAGCCAAGCACAAAAGGACAAGTACAGCATGAGTACATTGAGGTAAGTTTTAAAAACAAAAGGGGCATAGGGGAAAAGCTTCTACATGCATACACCCCTGGAGCAAGGTCCGGGCACTATGGCAGAGGTCAGACCCAACCTGGGATACATATGGCAGCCAAATAAAAAGGATATGAAAAGAAGGGGAGGAAGGGATATGGGTAGTAGAGGAAGAGGACACTAACCCACCCAAGGGGAGGGTATTGTTTATATTTCCAGAGAAAAGGGAGAGAGGGACCAGAACTCAACCTGGTGTACCAAGACTTGAACTGGTATGAAGCAGTACTGGTATGAAGCAGTAAACCAGTAGAGAGGTCTGTGGGGCCAGCCCTAATTCCAGCTACATGGACCCCCTCCACAGAATAATGAATGACAGAGGACAACACTGAAGCTACAGCTTGGGGAGGGATGCATGTCTTCTCAGAGCAAACTAAGAGGGTAGGAGAGAGAGAGAGTGGAACGCAATTTGGCCCACCAAGCACCATGGATGTTATCCTTGCTCAGAGCAGCCAATACACAGAGGGGACCATAGAGCCAGCCCCACCAGGAGACATGGCATCCCCTCACTGACTCGCAGTGCTATAGGGTACAACGCTGGAGACACAGTGTGGGAATTGTGCCCGATCTGACCCCACCACACCGGAGTGAAACATGAAGGTTGTGCAACAGAGCAGCGAGAGGAGCAAAGCAATGAGGCCCCAGGGGAACCCCAGAAATAGACTTTTAGGACAGGGTGTGGCACCTAATCAGACTAAACCAGAAAACACTCATAAAGATCAAAAGACAGACCTGGAACTATTACAGGTTTTTCTGTTTGTGTTGTTTGTTTTTCTTATTGTTGATTCATGTCTATCTAGATAAGATCCAGCAGGATAAATAATCCCAAGGAGAACACAATGGGACCAACAGTTCTGGGGGACATGGGAGAGGGGGAGGGGGGAAAAGAAAGGGGAGAGATGACAAACCAAGGCACAAGGGAACATTAAGTGATCTAAAGTTGATGGCAAGGAGAGTTTAGGACACTTGGTGGGGTTTGATCAAGTGCAATGTAGCCAAGAAGAATTAATGAAACCCAAATGAAGGTCAAACATGATAGTGGAACAAGAGGGAAAAAAAGGAAATAGAAGAAAGAACTACCATATATACTCAAATATAAGCTGACCCGTGTATAAGCCGAGGAACCTGATTATTACCTGAGAAACCAGAAAAACTGATTGACTCAAGTATAAGCCTACGGTGGAAATGCAGAAGCTATAGGTGAGTTTCAATAATCAAAATAAATGAAAATAAAATTACTAAAAATGGAGACATCAGTGGGGTAATGTATTTAAATATTTATTTTAAATAAAAAAAACATAAATAAAAGGACAACAAGTCATTTAGCATTAGTAAACCAGCACAGTAAGTGGAAAATAGGTTCAACAAAAACAATAAGGTATCAACAATGATACTGTCCTCACTGAGATCGCCGTCATCACCATCACTGCTGTCATTTTCATACAAAGCTCAGTCTTCACTGCCATCCATAGCATTACTAATACTACATTTCTGGAAGGCACATCGCATCATGTCTTCGGGAATGTCTTCCCATGCATCTCGAACCCACTTTTCTATTACCGGTAACTCTATGTCAGGCTTCATGAGATTTCCTCCTTTTGTTCATTGGGCTTGACCACATAACATCCTTTCCTGCCACATCCTTCGCACATGGTCTTTAAAAGGCTTATTCAAAGATACATCCAGAGGCTGCAGTACAGATGTAAGCCCACCTGGAATAACAGCTAAAGTAACTTTACTAGATTTGCCAATTTTTTTAAGTCATCCGATAGGTGGGCTCTGAACATATCCCAAACAAGTAACGATGGCTTTTTCTTTAAGGCTGCTCCTGGTCGTTGGTTCCAAATTTCTTCCAGCCATTTTTTTGTTCCATCTTCATCCATCCAGCCTTTAACATGTACACACACAGTAATTCTTGGTGGGAAATTGATCTTTTTAGGCTAGGTCTTTCTTTTAAAAATGACAGGATGCAGCTTAGTTCCATTAGCCAAACATGATAGAACAACTGTAAAGCGTTGTTTTTTATTTCATTCCTGTGGTTTTTAGAAAAATGTTTTTTTCTCCTAAACTTGCCACAGTTCTGTTGCTTGGAAGATCAAAAGTCATGGCAGCTTCATCCATATTTCCAATATCTGCAAGGTCATAATTATAAATCCTTCTTTGTTTTATAATAAATGACTGGAGTGACATAATTGTTTCTTAAAGGTCTTGTGGCAATTTCTGGGAAATCTTTGTTCTTAGTCTCAAACATAGTAGGCTAAACCTATTCATGAAGCGGGTACACCATGCTGCTGACTCAGCAAATTTTTCAATGCCTGGTGCTTTATATTTGTCATCCTTAGCCATTTGTAGAGCACATATGTGGATCCCCATGCATGTTACACAGTAACCATTTTGATGACACTCCATAACCCATTTATGCAATTCACTCTCTAGAGCCCCACAGAAAGACGTTAAAGCATGATGAGCTTTCTTAGCTTTTGGAATCTGTTCCAAGTCAGTCTTTATTTTCCACCACTCATTTCCTTTTTGTCCAGACACAATTCCCTACTTGCAATACTATTATTGCTCTCTTCTGCTCTTGACAAAACCTTCGTTTTGAAACCAGCCTCATATGACCAGCGTTTTTGTTTTGGTTCAAGAGTATCCATTTCTAATAGGATAACAAAAACAAGACTTTGAAAAAGAACTTTCATGGTAATTCCCCAACACCCCCCCCCCAATGTGTTAGCCGGGAGGAGTGGGGGGAGTCCGTGTGGGTGGGGGATGCAGGATGTGAATTAACAGAGACCAGAGGGGAGAGATGGAGCGCAGCCACAGACACATCCTTACCAGTTCAGCTGCCTGTGTAAATGAATCACTACGGGCGCTTCTGCAAATTGGAGCCGTCCACATCACAGGACGGCTCTGATTGGTTAGATGTGAGTAAACAAACTTTCAAAGCCCTGCAGTGTCAGCAGGGCTTTGAATGAACAGCGGAGAAACGGCAATCACCCGTGAGATAACGGGTACTCATCCCATTACCTTGGGGGGTGGAGGGGGACAGCAAGATGTTATACCTCACTGGGGTACCACTCACCCATGTATAAGCTGAACCTCAGTTTTTCAGCACATTTTCCCTTATATAACAATAAGGAAATAGATCTATGTACATATATGTTAAATAATAAGGTAGCAGACAGGTACTGAGCCTCTACTCAAGTACTACCCCAGCACAAGAATACGTCATTCAAATAACTTGGTATTCTGTGATGCTCACCTTCTCATCATAATCACTGAAGACAAAATGGGTACATAAGCAAATGTGGTGAAGAAAGCTCTTGGTGCCTGCTTATCAAAAGCTTAGCATCTAGGGTCTTAAAGGCTTAAAGATAAACACGAGGCCATCTAGCTGGGAATCAACAAAGCCCACATGGAAGAAGCACAGCAGCCTGTGTGATCACGAGGTGTTGATGGGATCAAGTATCAGACACCAGAAGACTCAGAACAAACAATCATGTTAATGCAAACAAGGAAGGGGGTGGCAGTAGTGGAGACCCAAAGCCCATCTATAGATGATTGGACATCCCCTCACAGAAGGGCCACAAGGAAGGGACGAGCCAGCCAGGGTGCAGCATAGCACCTACAAAATATACAACATTCCTCTAGTTCTTTAATGCTACCTCCCCTCCAATATCGTGACCCCAATTCTACCTTACAAATCCAACTAGACCAGAGCATGTACACTGGTCACAGGGAATTCAGGACAGATAAACCCCTCTGGAACACTAATGAGAGTAGCAATATCATGAGGGTGGGGGAAGGTGGGGGGAGAAATGGAGAACCAATCATAATGGCCGATGTATAAACATGCCTACCCCCACCCCAAGGGGGATGAAGAACAGAAATGTAGATGAAGGGAGACAGCGATCAGGGAAAGATATTGAAGTAAAAATAATTTATAAATCATCAAGTGTTCATGAGGGAGGGACTGAAGGAAGGAGGGAGGAAAAATATGAGGAGCTGATACCAAGGGCTCAAGTAGAATGAAAATTTTTTCAAAATGATGGCAACATATGTATGAATGTACTTGACACATGGAGATATGGATTACTCTAAGAGTTGTAAGAGCCCCCAATAAAATGATTTTTTTTTAAAAAAGGAAGGGTCTGTCATACAATAACTTGGAAGTTCTGAGAGGGAGAGGTTTGTGAGATGTGGCTTTAAGGCAGTGGTTCTCAACCTTCCCAATGCCGCCACCCTTTAATACAGTCCCTCATGTTGAGGTGGCCCCCGCAACCATAGAATCACTTTCATTGCCACTTCATAACTGTAATTTTGCTACTGTTATGAATCGGGCAACCCCTGTGAAAGGGTCATTCGACTCCCAAAGGGGGTCCCGACCCCCAGGCTGAGAACTGCTGCTCTAAGGTCTTGAACAAGTCTTTAGATGCATGGGGCTTCCTGACTGGCAGAATGGGTGTGTCATAGGGAGAGTGGGCAGGCCTTAACAGGCCTGCCTTGAGTTTTGAGAGTATGGATTTAAGGCCCTTTAGATGTTGGAGAGCTATAGGGTATTGAGGAACATTAGGAAATTTCTAGGGGGGTGTTAATCTGATGTAGACAGGTTGGTGGTGCAAAGCAAAGGAGGGTTGAGTGACATCCCAAACTCATGGGTTAGCTAGACCAGGTGGTAACAGAAGGGAATTGGTAGGGGGTGTCAGGACACTAGAGTTATTTTGATATGTAGGATTGAGGCAGGAGGAGTGTCTTGTGTGGCTTGCAAGAGGAGCAAGAAGTTTGGAGCCTCGGAACACCCGGGTAAATAAAAAGTTACTACTGTCTTGATTTAATAAGAATATTTCTGCCCAGTAGAGGGACAGGCATTTGGTGATGACTAAAAACTAGTGTGAGAATTGTACATTAAAAAAGGCTACATAAAAGTGGCCATGTAATGAGGGGTTCTGAAACTATACCTGAGAGTCCTACAGTAGTGGTGTGTGCTAAAATCTGTCCTGAATGTTCAGGCAGTGTTGAATAAGTAGCCCCCATGTCTAAAAGGAAAGAAATAGGCTTACCTGAGACAATGACCGATATCCTGGACTCATGGCTCATGATGGCTGAGCTCTGTGGGGGCTGTCATCCCTCATCACTGTCGATCTGCTATCTCCAAGCCTAGAAGCCCTGACAACAAGGTATCTTGAGCTGGTTGCTCTGGCGGTTCTATGGAAGAGACTATCCTTCCCACTCTCTGTTGAAAAGGGCAACTCCCCAGTGCCCTCCTTGTTCCCAGCATGGGCAAAGCTTCAGCAGGGGATGAGGACATTAAAGCAGGGTCCAGGTGGCTTACCAATTTGTGGCCCAGTGTTTTTTGGTCTGAATCCTCCATTTTGCCCTGAAGGGCATTAGCCTGCATTTGATATTTAGCTTTGTCCCTTTGTAGTTTATCTAATTTTAACTGTTCCTCTCTATCATTGAAAACCTTAAAAGTCGCATTGAGACGGTCTCAGTGTGGAGTTTTAGGACTATCCTCAAGCTTCTTAAGAATTCTCGTAATGTCATGCGGTGACTGAGAGATCACGTGAATGAAGCAAAGTGGTTGCACCTGGCATCGAGGCATCAACCTAGTGAGCTTATGGAAAGCCCCCGAGAGGTGAGATAAAAACTGGGCAGGATTTTCTTTGGGGTCTTAAGGGATTTTTATAATTGACTACCTTATTAGTCATTTCTGTAAGCCTTCCATGAGGTGCATAACCATGTCATCTCGGTGGGAGCAGTCACCATGACAGAGTTCATAATTCCAGTTAGGGTCTCATCAAGGAAGCACATCAGGGACCACTGGTTTATTCCATTCCTGGGTATGGATTTCAGGACCTTTCTGCTGGGCCACTACCGAGTCTCTCTCCCTGTCGTAAGGGGATAAGCATAGTGTAGATGTCATCCCAGGTAAAGTCATAGGACTGAGTGAGAGATTGGAACTCTTGAATATCAGTGTCTGAAACAAGGAAAGGGGTCTCAGGCACTTTTGGGAGACTGACAGGTGAGAAAGAAAAAAAAGTATATGTACTCTAATAAGTCCCTCACCCCTGCCACCTCACAGAGAAGGAGAAGTGGGGCAGGGTCTGAAGGTGGGCTTTTTTTATATATAGAAGAGGATTTTGAGCCAGGAATGGCTGTGGGGTGGAGATAGTGGCGGCAGACGGGGGGGGGGGGGGCAGGTAGCGTAGAGCGGGAAGATGATGATGAAGAAGAGGACAATGGCAGAGAAGATGGCAGATTAGAAGATGGTGGGTTTGAGGAGGTAGCAGGAGTCTAGAGGAGGAGGAGGAGGAAGAGGAGGAGGAGAGGAGGAGGGTATGGTGGGGAGAATCAAAGGAAGATTTATTGCCTGGGAGAAGTGGCTTCTCCTGAGCAGAGTCTGTAGCAGGAAGCAGGGAAGGTCCCTGGAAGATACCCGTTCTAGCAGGTCCAGGAGGGGAGGCTGGGAGGCCAATTGATCCAAGAGATAGCTAACACAGTCCCAGAGTTGCACCTTCCTGGTTTTCAGCACCACATAATAGAAAACAATGGGAGGAAACATTGGTATTAAGTAACAGGCTTTATTGGGAAGCGCAGCCTGTCAGGCTACTTACCAAGGATGGAAAGAGCAGCCCCGATACCAAGGAGACACGTATAAATATACTCTTGGGACTGGAGACGTGGCTGGGAGAACATCATGTATCCTCCTGACTGGCAAGTTTGAAGGAAAGGGGTGACGTGATCTTTAATGCAAGCGCGAGGCTTTCGGCTTGCTAGGGAAGGTATTCAGGGTGGAGAGAGTCTGTGGGCAAGAAGAATAGGAGGGAAACACTTGAAATGGTCAGGCACGGTTTTGCACTCAGCTGGACCCATTGCACATCACATTTGGAAACAACAACAACAAGGACGACAACCCTGAAGTACTATGCGGCCAGTAAAAGGATAAGATCTAAATGCTTACAAGGAAAACCAGTACATTCAACTGTTGGTCACACTTAGTTAGCAAGCATCAATGCCAAAGATGAAGAAATGGAAGCTTTTAACCAATGTCTGCAGTCTAAAATCGATCTAAAGTGCAATTAAGTGGCATTCACAATTACTGGTGGCTGGAACTTGAAAGGTAGAAAACCAGAAAAAGTTAACAAATAATATCTTTGTTACAGAAAAGATGCCAGAGATTACATGATAGAATTTAGCAAGACCAATGACGTTTTTATTGTAAATACCTTTCCAAACAACATAAATGGTGCCGGTATACGTGGACCTTCTGCGATGGAATACAAAGACATTGAATGGAATATATCTGTAGAAAGAGACCGTGGAGAAGCTCAATGTCATCATTCAGAACAGAGCTCGAGGAAGACAGCTGGACAGAAAATCAATTGTTCATATATATGTTCAGGAGGAGGCTGAAGAAAATTAAACCAAGTCCACAAGTTCCAAGATACAACCTTGAAAAAAATCCCATCCTAATTCAGAGACCACCTTAGCACACATTTGTCACACTAAGCCTACAGATGAGATTAGTTGTTTTGTGATATCAAGGAAAAGCAATACCAAATGAAGAAAACTAAAGTTCATTTTTAAAAGAAAGCAAAGAAGAAAGGACCAAGGTGGATATCAGAAGAGATCTTGAAATTGGTTTTGAATGTAGAATAGCTAAAGCGAATAGAAGGAATCTTGGTGGTGTAGTGGTTACAAGTTGGGCTGTGATCCCCAAGGTCTATATTTCAAAACCAGCAGCTGCTCTGAGGGGGAAAGACATTCTACTTCTGTAAAGGGTCACGGTCTTGGAACCCCACAGAGGCTGTTTTCCCCTGTCCTGCAGGGCCACTGAGGGTCAGCATTGACTTGTTGGCCATAAGTTTGAGTTTTATGAGTTAAAGTGAAGGGAAGAAATAATGGAAATACAGGTTATTCCACAGGGAAGCTCAAAGACAAAGCAAAATATTACAATGAAATGTGGAAAACTCTGGAATTGGAAAACCAACAGAAAAGAACATACTAGACATTTGTCAAGTTGGAAGAACTGATCAAAACAATTAAGCTTCGAGCTGCAATATTGAAGAATCTAGGTACAAAATATTGACTGATGCAGAAAGTCTCCAAAGATGAAAGGAGAAATATGCAGTCACTGCACACAAAACTGTGCATGTTCAAGCATTCTGAGAAGTGCCATTTAATAAACTAACCAATAGTGCTGAAGGAATAAGCCCAAACTACACCGAGTGAACCCTGGTTATGGTCGTTATATAATCGTTTGTCAATTTGAGGATTAAGAGTGTAGGGGTGGAGTCTAGCCTGTCAATCAGATCAAAGCCAATGAGACCTCTGTGTAGGTGTGTGGAGAGTTCAAAAGCTTACAGACACCCTCCCCAGGGTAGTTAGTCACCAGACTACAGGGTAGGCCTCTAGGGAAGTTAGTCAACCAGACTATATGGCAGGCCTCACTCCCTGCTACTGGGGACAATAAACTATTCCTCCTTGAGGCCTGAGACCAAGCATTCTCACCCTACCAATAATGATCTCTATCAACTGAGTCAGGGAACAGGCCAAATTGACTGTGACATCCAAAGTTAAGTTATACGCCCATCTTATCAAATGTACACCCCCAATTCCTCCTCTTACTGTTGCATGTGTGTCCCTAGACCACCCCCTCTCATTAGTTTATTACCTATGGCACAACCCCTCCCTGTGACGTATGTCCTCACCTGTGATTAGGGGACTTACACGTCCCTAGAGAATATAAAAAGCTTGGACTAACGTTAAAGCAACAACTCTCTCCCTCCACGTGGACCATTGAGTGGGGCTGAGGTGAGCATGCTACCATGAATCGTTGACTGACTCCCATTAAAAAATTTCTATACTTCACTTCTATCTCTCATGCTCTCTATAACTTTACTATGATCTTTACTTATCGTTGTACAATTGAGCCTACCGGACCCGTAATGATGTGTTAGGGGCTGGCTTCCCCTGACATGTAGGCATGGCCTTCTCCTGAGAATTATGGGAAATCCTGTATTTCCTCCTTGGAGGCAGGAGACACCTCTCTCTCTCTGCTCACTCCCTGCAAGACATCCCCGAGGACAAGACACATTGCATTATGCTGACAGACCACATGCCTTGAAAAAGCCACATAGAAACCCCTGCCAGTGCTGAGATGCTTACAATGCTACTGGAGTCAGACTTTCTACCCAGTGGCCTGTGATCATCCTGCATTCAGTGTCATTGCATGTGTTCATGAGTCTGAAGAAGACTTTACAGATTGGTATCAGATATATGGGCTAATATCAGACGTATGGTCTTGAACTGGGCTAGGTTGGGATGCTTTCTTAATGTACAATTATCCTTTATATAAAACTCTTTCTTACACCCTTATGCTTTTCTATGGATTTGCTTCTCTTGTCTACAAAGACTAGCACACTGGTGGTATAGTGGTTATGCACCAGGATGAAGGTGGGTAAGATTTCACATTAGTTGGTCTGTAATCAGTGCCTTGGAAGTAGCAGTCAAGAAATGAAATGACATTGCATTGGGAAAATCTACTGCACAAAACCTCTTTAAAGTGCTAAGGAGCAAGACACACTTTAAAGACTAAGGTATAACTGATTCAAGGCATTCCATTTTCTATCACCTGAGATGCACGTGAAAGCTGGATAATGAATAAGGAAAACTGCAGAACAGTTGATGCCTTAGAATCATGGTCACTGTGAATAATATTAAAGTATCACGGAACACCATGAGAGCAAACCAACCTGTCTCGGAAGAAGCACAGCAGAATGCTCCTTAGAGCAAGGATGGGAGGCTCTTCATATTTTTGGACATGGTGTTGAAAAGGACCTGTCCCTGAGAAGCAACATTCTTGGTAAAGCAGATCAGTAAAAAAAGAGGAAACCCTCAACAAGAAGGATTGACCCCAAACCCCTGGTCTCGAGTCAATTCTGACTCATAGAGACCTTACGGAGCAGAGCAGCACTGCTTCCTCGGATTTCCCAAGCTGAGAATCTTTGTAAGAACAGAAAGCCTCTTCTTCCTCCCATGCATTGGCTAATGGACTTGAACTGCTGTCCTTGTGATCAGCAGCCCAATGTATAACCAGCAGGTCTCGTTTAGATTGGCACAGTGGCTGCAATAATAGCTTCATGCATTTCAATGGGTGTGAAGATGGTGCAAGACCAGGCAGTGTTTTTTTTTTCTGGGGGACAAAAGGTTTCTGTGCGTGAAAACTGGCTCAGCAGCACTACACCACAAAGAGCACTGGGTCACACCGTGGTAAAGGCAGCAGGGGGACGTTTCTGCAAAATCATAAGGAGATTTAGACTATGATAAGGGAAATGAGAAATTCTCGGTTTTACTCCCAGAACTCTCTGAGAATAAGGACCATATGAAAAGAAAGAAAGAAATTATAGAGAAGGAAGCTGTCACAGGAAAGGGCAAAGCCATTAGCTTTGAAGATGTAGATATTTTCAAGTATTGAATCATTAAGTCCTGAGTAGACAAAAAATAAGCAAAGGAATTTAATGAAAAATTGGATAAACCAAATCAAAGACCCAAACAGAAGAGTTGTGCCAAGGTAGACTCAACGTTTCTACTGATGAAGAGGCCAAGCAGGAACCAGCTCCAGTCTTCTCACAGGGAGCAAGAAGTCGGCGCGGTGTTGTGATGGGTTTTGAGGGACAGACATCTGGAAGAAATGGCAGTGTTTATACAAATCTATGTTAGGAAAGAGGGGAAACATCAGGGTAAAAGGATTGGGACAGAATGTGACTATTAATCAATACAGGAAAAATAAAATAAATGAGCAGGAGGTATGATTGTTTCAAGTGTGGACCTCAAAGGGGACTTCCTGACAAAGAGGCCCCCAGGGATGGTCACAGTTCCATTAGGAAAGTTGTTCTGTTAGAAAGTGGTACGCATGCCCATGAGTCGTCCCCAGAGTCCCAGGAGCTCCATGCACGATGGGACGGCATTGCTGTGACCTATAAGATGTCCACTGGTGGATTTTCAGCAGTGCAGCGCCAGGATTGCCTCACTAATCAATATCAGTGCAAAAGCTGTGTAGCACCGCAGCAGCAGCAAGCCTCTGGTAGGGGGCAGGGGGGCTGTGCTAATGTTCACTGGCCGGGAATCAAACCTAGACCTCTTGCGTGGTGGGTGAGGCATCTTACCCCAGGACAACCCAGCCTTCCACTGCGGTTCAATCTGGCTATTCATGGCAAATGAAATACGGCTGAAAGCAATCACTATCACGAGAGAAAAGAAGGTTTCGTAGAATTATTTGAGAGAAGGACAAAGGTGGTACTATGAACTGAATACCAATACCCCTTGTAAATCCCAATGATAAGATAGGTGGTGAGGTACAAGCAGGCACTGGCCGTGACAGCGGCGACGGTGCTGACAGGTAGAGGGGAAGGCGGCAGCGATGGTGGCTTGCTGCGGCTTTGGGCCTGGGTTGTAGACGGAAGGCAGACTGCACTCCTACACCGGCTCTGAATATCCCAG
Source organism: Tenrec ecaudatus (assembly GCF_050624435.1). Taxonomy (NCBI): domain Eukaryota; kingdom Metazoa; phylum Chordata; class Mammalia; order Afrosoricida; family Tenrecidae; genus Tenrec; species Tenrec ecaudatus. The sequence continues at coordinate 64,695,697 of NC_134541.1, read as the reverse complement.
GAGGTGGTGAGAGGCAGCTGGTTGTGGTTGGCGGGGTCTGGAATCTGGGGACTGGAGCGGAATCATTTGGAGCCGGCCCTGTGATTCCAGTCATGGGTTTGTCGGTATCTTGGCCCGCTGTCGCCATGCACATTGCAGGTGCTTCAGATCATCAGACAGCATCCCCCACTTCAGGTGCTCCATGCATGAAGAGAAAATGATGGATTGTCCAGTGAGTCCAGAGTCTTGGGACACCACCGGTGAGGGCACAGCACACCAGATGCCTGCCCACCAGAAGTGTGCCTATGAATAAGGGGAGAGTGCCCTATGAAGGCCGCCAGTCTTTGAAGCTGGGTCTTTACAATCTGATGCCACCACCCAATCAGAAGCCAGGCCCTGACCAGCCCTTTCCTCCATGACAGTCAGAGTGGAGCTTTCCATTCCATTCTGCTCAGACTCAGAGCAGAAGTGGGTGTACCCCTCGGAGCAGGTATTTTGGAATGCCACGTTAAAGTGTAGAAGTAGAAAAACGAGGTTACTAGTCTGAAACATACAGGGGGAGCCCCCAAAACACCAGAATTTTGTGCTGGCAGAGCATAACTTGCATAAGCATTTGTCCTACTGGACAAGCACCTAGCAATGCACTCTGAGTTCGTGCACCAAGTGGCCTGATGTGGGAAGATTCTCCCTCGTCACAGTGATTTTTTTGGGGGGGAAGCAGTTTTGCTCAAATCTCATCTTTTTGTGACGGCTGATTTAAGAAAACAATGTGCGGTTGTGAAGTTTTGTTTCCTGCTCAGGAAAAATGCCAAAGAAACTGTTGTGATGTTGAGCACAGCTTACAAGGACAGTGCTGTGGGAAAACTCAAGTGTGCAAGTGGTTTTGGAGATTCTGATAAGATCGCATAACAGGCATCATGCAAAAAAATAGATACATGTGTGTATATGTATATGTGTGTGTGTGTATACATATACCATATTGAATGAAGGGGGAAGTGCAGAGTGGAGACCCAAGGCCCAAGTGTCGGCCAATGGAGATCCCCTCATAGAGGGGTTTAGGAGAGGAGATGGGTCAGTCAGGGTGCAAGGTAGTACCGATGAAGAACACAGCTTTCCCCCAGATCCTGGATGCTTCCTCCCCCCAACTACCATGATCCGAATTCTACCTTGCAGGGCTGGATAGGGCAGAGGTTGTACACTGGTACATATGAGGGCTGGAAGCACAGGGAATCCAGGGTGGATGATACCTTCAGGACCAAGGGTGTGAGGGGCGATGCTGGGAGAGTGGAGGGTGAGTGGGTTGGAAAGGGGGAACTGATTACAAGGATCCACATGTGACCTCCCCGCTGGGAGATGGACGGCAGAGAAGGGGGCAAAGGGAGACTCTGGATAGGGCAAGATATGACAAAATAACAATGTATAAATTACCAAGGGCACAGGAGGGAGGGGGGAGCGGAGAGGGAGGGGAAAAAAAGAGGACCTGATGCAAAGGGCTTAAGTGGAGAGCAAATGCTTTGAGAATGATTGGGGCAAGAAATGTGCGGAGGTGCTTTATACAATTGATGTATGTATATGTATGGATTGTGATAAGAGTTGTATGAGTCCCTAATAAAATGTAAAAAAAGAAAAGAGGAGAAAAAGAGAAAATGATTTGGGCAAAGAATGTACAGATGTGCTTTATACAATTGATGTATGTATGTGCATGGACTGTGATAGAGTTGTATGAGCCCCTAATAAAATGTTTTTTTTAAAAAAAGATCGCATAACAGTGCGCAACAATAAATGCCTTATTTGTGGCAGAGTGTAGACTGGTTTTGTTACCACGACAATGCACCTGCTTATACATCCTTTTCTGTGCACCAGTTTTGGGCAAAACCCAGCAAGCCTCTCTTGGCCCACACACCTTACCCATCTGACCTCACTCCATGGGGCTTCTTTTTGCTTCCGTCCATGATGGGAAAACATCAAAGGATAGCTATGTGATGATGTACAAGGGGTGAAGAAATAAGTGAGGGAGGTGGTGTCGGCCAAACAGATGAGTTTTAAAAATGTCTCCAAGAATGGAATTGCAGAATTGACAAATGTATTAAGTCTAGTGGAGAGTACCTTGAAAGTGATAGTTGTTTTGCAAAAAATTTAAATACATAGCTTTGAAAAAGATTATCTGGTTTTTTTTAATCCCCTCGTGTATGCTATCATTTGAATTCACAACCAGAGTAATGAGCAGGCCTACAAGGAGATCTTTAAGTGGGAATCCCTGCACACCAGGTCGTCTCCTGGCAATCCACCATTGATCTGGTGTGGGGGTAAAGATAGAGTATTCACCAAGAACAAGGATCCGTTCCTGGCTGGGGTACAAACTGCCCTTTGACCATCATAAATGGATAATTAACCGGTGGGAAGAAGGTGAGTTCATCATTGACCACTACGATGGCGGGGAGGTGGACAAGAAGCATCAGTTCCCCGTCTTAGATGTCCATCCTGCCCGGGATTCCTTCTCAGCCATGTGGGACAGGATGAGTGAGATTAAACTGTTTTCCCCGCACTGAATTGCATTTATGGTGACGGGAGTTTCAGGTCGATGATCAGGCACTTAGCTGCCATTTTCCCATGTTGCTGTGGGCAGCTTCTTCTATATTTTCTCCTCCACCCCAACCCTTGGCTTCAGTGGTAGCCCCTGTACCAGCAGTATTGCACCCAGAAAAGTCTGAACCGCTTCTGCAAAATGACTCTTCTTTTAAAATGTGAAGGAATTTGTTTTTGTTGTGAACGTGTTCTCAAAAATACTTGATGCATACATGCTGAAAGTCAAGTTGATGCTCAGGAGGTCTTTACCTTGTCCGCTATTTAAACTAAAAGTCTGCACCCTCAATAAGAGGCCGTTGTGCCTTTCTAGAAAGTTCGCCCATGCTTTTAAAGTTCCTTCAATAGATTAGCAACACGTGAACATGCCGAAAGGGCGTGCCTACGGGGAAATGTGTCTCCAATTCCCGTCCCGGGAGACCTTCAGCCGGACCTGAAGAACACGGTAGCCCCCGACCTCTCGTGGTGGTTTTGTTCTGGGGATTCTATCTGTGTTTGTTCTGACAGAAGATTTCATTTTGTTTTGTGGGCATGATTATTCCCCTCGAGTATCGGTATCTTTGCCTATCATAACATCAAACATCTGCAAATGCCACTAGCAGCCAACTGTGCCCGGGGGCGGTGTTTGTAGTGCTTACTCCTGGTGATGAGACATCCGGAAAACAGTCTCTACTGGGTGTGGGCGCAACTAGACTACATGGTCAGTTGGGGACAACCTGTCCTTTCAGATACGGCATGGTTGGGCCAGGCTTTGAACCGCGTATCTAAGTTTGTAGGACAAAGTTCTGTTTAGCTTCTGTTCTAATGCACCAATGTTACCAGCAAATGGCTTCTGCGGAGTTTGCCCAACGTCATCCTGCTTCTCTCCTCGAAAGCCGTTCCTGCCCTAACGTCTCAGAAGCCTCCTCGTGGGGCCCCACCCTTCAAGTTTTTGAACACAATGTGTTGGATCACATTCGAGTGTTAAATTGGCAAGAATCATTTGAGATCCGCCTCCCTCCCTCCCCCGCCCCCATGTAGAATGTTGAAACTAAAGCACTGGGTCAGTCCAGGTTTCTTTTAAGAAAATTCTAAATCTGCTGTTGACATTCTTTGGATTGGTAAATTATAAACGGATTGCTCTAATTCTCATAGTGCGTTAACAACTGTTGGTTTGGTTTCGTGTGTGTATGGGGGCGTGTTTGTGGGTGATACTAAATAATTTATCTGAAACTCCGTAGTAGTATTAATGTTTTGGTTGACAGTATATAGGCAATTAATCCAGATATCTCTGTGGTGTCAATTTTGTTACATAAAGTTTTGAAAACCCATCAACCATAAATACACATTTCAAAATGTTTGTATATCAGGGCAAGTCAAGAGATATTAATTACTACTAGGGATCTAGTTCATGCACCATGGTTTATTCCAAATAAAACATATTTAAACATAAAAAAAGACAAAGGGTGAAAATTTTGCAAAAGCTTAACAAAGAAACAAAAATGAAATATGGAGTATGTTGCCGAACCCACATGGGTAAAGATTAGTTGTTTTGTTTTCCTGAACCTCAGCAAATTAGAGTATGTTTTAAAATCAATATAGAATATGAGGAGATGATCATAAATTTTAGTGAGAGGTTTAGATTAGAAATAGCAAGAAAGATAATTCCGTGCTATACATGCAGTTAAATGGGTTACTGAGAGAAACATGGGTGTATCTTTTCTATAGATGGGAAGAATATTTACTCGAGAGAATTCAGTGCTTTAGAATTGTTCCTTATTTGGGGCAGGGGAGTGAGTGGAATGATCCACTCACTTATCCAGGCCTCCAATTAATATTATTAGTAACTGTCCTCTATTTACTAAGTCGAGATGTGTGATTAAACTAAATGCCCATAAGTGTGTTTCTATTCTTGATGACCTCAAGTGACCTTAACAATTTCAAAATATCTTCAGTTTGGCAGCTGTTGAGCCATTGTTATCGAAAACACTGAAATGTTTCAACCATTTCATGTCATGAAAAAATCCACACTGGATTTTTCTGTTGTGAATTACTAATCTTTTTTTTCTCTCTCTTCCCCTCATCCAAACCATTCTGAATCTATGTTAGTTAGCTTCACTCAGTATACAATATGACGCTTCCTTCCGCATACAACTGCTGACTCAAATCTTCTTTCTTCCCAACGGCTGTGAAGGCATTCTCTGCTTCCTTATCCTTTCAACCTATCCCAGAATGTTGTTTCCCCTTTCAGTAAGAGGAATAAAAATGTCAGTGCCACTGAAAATACAGTATCTTTATTCCCGTCGTCTAGGAGACAGGATGTGGTGAGGGTGTTAAGTGTCAACCATGTCAGATTTTACTTCCTGCCTTATAATCAATCCAATATGGGTTTACTGGGCCTCTGTTATGTCCCAGCCTCTCAAAGAGATTTTGCTTCTAATCTGACCTGGACCTCTCTGACTACAATTATCTAGGGACACAGTAAGCAATACCCAGCAAGAGTCCTCTCCTTCATTCACCTCATGGCCCTGCTTCCATCTCCAGGGTTATAAAAATGAAGCAAATGTATTAAGACTGATTCACATGACTTGCAAGTTGCTTACTGGATGATTTCATAGTCTGGCTATTAGCTGTGACGAAATAGAATGCCATTCTCACATATGTGATTTTAGTTAGAAGGGACAGGGTCAAATGAAAGCCTCACGAGAGGCCAGGCGAATGCAGAGAAAGAATGTTAGCACACTGGAAACCGAATCTGATGATTTAGTAGGTTATTGGATGGAGCAGGTATGGCACTGATGTTGGAGCTGGACGCCCCAGCTTTTGCACTTGCAGTGTGTGTGTGCCACGGTGGGATATGACTCTGGGGACTAGTCCAGGTGGGGGGAATCTCCTTGGTAGGCAGTGCACATCTCTTTGACTATTTTGTTTCCCCTCATGGTTGGCCTCATAATGGGTTAGAGACTAAAAAGGCAGAGATCCTGGGTTCAACTTCAGGTTTCATGAACACGTGGATGGGTGGTCTTCAGGCAACATGCTGTCAGAGTTAAGAAGTTAGGCATTGGGCTCAGGCAGATGAAGGTGCAGTGTTCTGGTGGAAATAAAACCAACACCCGTGTTCCTCAGTTTCTTCAGCTGAATATACTCGTATATGATACATGACTGTATCTAAATAAGACATTTCATTCGTTGTGCTTAGCATAATACCTGACACGTAGACAGAGAATATTAAGGATAACTAAAACAAGAAATAGAACACACACGATTTTTTGAGTCCACAGATATGTAAACATCAACCACCGATGTCTCAGTTTGTTGTACTATGGTGCCTGTGTGTTGCTATGCTCCTTGAATCTATGTTACCAGTACTTCTAGTATCATGAGGAATAATTTTCAGTAGAGGTTACAGAATAAGACACAATAAGAAGAAAGATTTGGCAATGTCTTTGTGAACGTAGCAGATGAAAACCCAGTGAGGCACTGCAAAAGACTGAGTGTTATCACGGGAGATGATGAACATCCCTACCAGCATGAAGGGCCACAGGTGCGGAAACCGCTCCTCCTGTGACACATGGGGCTATGTGTGGGGTTGCCAGTTTGATGACAATTGACGAATGAGAGTTTGAAGTAGTCCTGGTGGCAGTGTGGACTGAGTGATGGCCTGGGGGTTCTAACCACAAGGTGGGGGGTTCTAATCTCCCAGTGGGAGAGAGGTGAGATGTCTATGCTCGTGAAGATTTCAGTCTCTGACATCCTAAGGAGTAGCTATACTCTGTCCTATAGGGTCATATTGGATCAGCTCCATGGCAGTGGGTTAATGAGAGCTTAGGGATTTGGGAAGGGTGGCAAATATGAATTTGAGTAAAGAATCTCATGAAAATACTAGAAATGTTTAGAAGAAACCAGACATAGTTCGTAGAAACAACCATGATAGAATAAAGTAGAGCTAAACTTGGAACAAAAGTCAGGGACATAAGTCCAGTGTTCCTTTGATCTTATTAGGCACGATGCTGGGCCATCACAACTTTCTGCAGATGCACTTTTACATATGTGAAACTGACGATAAGAAACAGGTAACCGATTCCGTGAAAATATTGCCAAATAACATATATTGAAATGCCTGGATTTGGTTTCACATGAGGGGCTTTCCAAGAGTTAAGAATGAACATAAGGCAGCCGGGCCCACTTCCTGTTTTCCTCCTCTCGCGCTCCACTGCTCACAGCTGTTGAAGCCTTCATTTCGTTTTTTCACTCTCTGCATTATGGGTGTGAAAATAAACAGATTCAGATAGTTATGAACCAATCTTGATTATGCCAAGCACAACGAGCTGCTAAATAACATGTGCAATTTCTGCCGTATCCCTCAGCAATGTCATGACTGTCCTGGGATCCCAGCTGAGTCTCTCACCATCTAAGTGGGTGGAGCCCAGACCTGGCACCTCCGAGGGTGTGGCCTCTGCTGTTTTTTGTTTACTTGCTTGTTCTGTTTTTATTGATGTTTTTCTTTCTTTTATTTTTTCTTAATTGCACATATTTACATAGCACAATATTTGTCAATGCAATCATATTTTACATGTGGAATTCAATGACATTAAATTCTTCATCATCAGCCGCCATTATCACTATAGTTTTCTGGATACTTCTATTGCCATTAGCATAGTCTGTGGCAGCCCCCTGAGTTGGAATACTCTCCGTGACAACTCGCTTGATTCTGTGGTTTGGGTTCCCTTTAAACAGCAATTGTCCCTTTCCTCCCCCTCTCGCCTCTGACAACCACTAACATGTTTTAGTTTCTATGCCTTTGCCTCTCACTACCAATGAGTGGATCCCCACAGTGACCCTGTGGGACAGAAGGACACTGCTCTGTGTCTGAGACATGAATCGTTGCAGGGCAGGGAGACCGTCTTGCACCTGAGGAGGGTGTGTACTTCACATCCGTGAGATGACACAATATTTGACCTTGGACAAGTCACTTAGTTCACTCTCCACATAACGTTCTCAAGCTGTGTCAATGGAGTAATAGCATCAAGTCATTTGTCTTTATTTAGCTTTTCATTATACGTATGTACGCCATGTTGTTCCTTCATCTGTTAATGACCGTTTAGGTGATTTCCACACAGCATGACCATAAACATCAATGTACATATTTATGTGTGTTTTCTTGCTGTCAATTCTTTTGGATATATATGTAAGATTGGGATTGCTGATTCATAAGGCTTTACTGATTTTGTGAGCGTTTACTGAGTGGCATTGGTTAGCTTACTCTTGACCCTTTGCCTCAGTATCTGCATGTTCTAGAAAGAGATGCCTATTCCAGTTCCTGTCTTAAGGTAGTCCTTGTTTTCTTGGGGGTGCCAGCAAGTTAATGTCCACTCAGAGTGACCCATGTGACAGAGTACGATGACTCTGTATCGTTTTCTTGGCTGTGATTTTTACAGAAGCATTTGCCAGGTCTTTCTCCCTCAGTGCCTGGAGATGGATTGGAACTGCCAAACTTTTGATTAATAGCTGAAGACTCTTAATCACCAAAGCTGCTTCAGGACCATTAGGAAGATAGTGTAGTTAATGCTCAAAGTTGGAAGAGGAAGACCCTCTTGTAGTTTTATATGATTCCTTTGTACTGCTTTAAAATATTTCAGCAAAATCACAGCATCTTCAATGATGAATTTCTTGAGACAAACCGAAGTGCATAGCACTTCTTGAAATGTACTTTGAAATTGCAATTTCTTTTAAATTCTCAATTCATTTCATTTTATTTCTTAAAGAAATTGTCCAGATGTATAGTTTAAAAAGGTAATGGAATCTCTACATGAACTTTTTGAAGATGCTCATATATTCTTCTTCTACAGCAAATTTTTTTATTTTTAATGTAAAATTGGGATAGAGCACAGGTATGAACAGTTAACTACATTGTATCAATCTTTTTTAAACAGCTTTATTGAAATCTAATTTGCATGCCATAAAATCCACCCCATAAAACAGCACAATTAAATTGTTTTTAGTAGATTAACAATGACAAGGGACCACTGTCTGCAACAATTTTAAACCATCTTCAGTACCCCATCAATTTTAGAATATTTTCATCGCCCCACTCCATAAAGAACTCCATACCCATTATTAGTCATTTCCCATCCACTATTATGACCCACAGACTGAAGAAACCACCAATCTGCTTTCTATCTTTATTAATGTCCCTATTCTAGACACGGCACATCAGCAGAATCGTGCACTCTGTGATCCTTTGTGAAAGGTTTGTTCCACTAGTCACAATGTTTCCAAGGTCCATCCACTTTGCAGAGTGTACAATAGCTCACAGTTTTATTGCGCTGTTGGGTAAGCGTTGGATGGCTAATCGCCAGGTCAGTGGTTCAAACTCACTAGCCACTCTACAGAAGAAAGAGGAGGTTTTCTGCTATCACAAAGATTTACAAAGCCTGGGAAACCCTACACAGGGTTACTATAAGCCAGAATTTGTTAGATGTCAGTTGTTTTATATATATTAAATTAAAAAAAAGAAAAACACATCCATCAAGTCCACTGTTGCTGACCTGTATCAGCAATAGGCCCAACAGGAGAAAGTACTGCCAGTCCTGGGTCAGCCTCACAAACTTTACTATGGTTGAGCCCATTATTTCAGCCACCGTCTCAACCCGTCACGTCTTAGACTCCTCTTTTTCACAGCCCCCCCACTTTCCTAAACATCATGTCCTTCTCCAGGGATTTCTCTCTCCTGGCCGCATGTGCAAGTATGTAAAACAGATGAGTTTGTCCTTTTAGCAGATCATTGTACTTTCAATATTCGTCTGCATCACTGCAGTTCAAATTCATTGATTCTACTTCAGGCTACCTTATTCAATGGCCAACTTTCACGCACATATGAGGCAAGTTGAAAATACACTGGCCTGTGTCAGGTGCACCCTGGCCCTGAAAGCAACGTTGTCGTTTTTGAGCACGGTAGAGAGCTCTTGTGATCTCAATAGTGCCGTTTCCATTAGCGTTGATTGTGGGTCCCATGTGATGAAATCCTTGGCGGTTTCAACCCCTTCTTCACTTAGCATAATGTTAGCTATTGGTCCACTTGTGAGGATTTTGGTCTTCTTTATGTTGAATTGCAATCCATACTGAAGGCTGTAATCCTTGAACTCCGTACACAAAGGCTTCAAGTCCTCCTCACTCTGCAAGCTAGCTTGTGTCATCTGCATATCACAGGTTTTCATAAGTCTTTCTCTCTTCCTGATGCCACGTTCTTTATATAATTCAGCTTCTCTGATGATTTGTGCAGCATGCAGGTTGGAAAATACAGTTCGTGGCTACAGTCCTGATACACAGTTGTCCTGGTTTTAAACCAAGCACTAGTCCCTTGTTCTGTTTGCATAACTTCCCCTTGATCGTTATATAAGTTCCGCAGGAGCACAATGGAGTGTTCTGGAATTCCAAATCTTGGAATTCCAAATCTTCTCAAGGCTATTCATAGTTTTTTGTTTGTTTTTTCATAGTTTTTTATGATCCACACAATCAAATGCCTTAGTCTAGAAATAAAGCCTGAGTAAACATCTTTCTAATACTCTGCGTCTAGCCAGGATCCATCTGACATATGCAATGATATAGTCCTTGTTCCACATCGTTTTCGGAATCTGGCCTGAACCTTTGGCATCTCCCTGTCAATGTACTGCTACAACTGTTGTTGGATGATCTTCAGCAAAATTTTACTTACAAGTGACATTAATTATATTATTCTATGCTTTTAGCATTCTGTTGGGTCACCACTGTTCTTTGGAATGGGTTCAGATATGCATCTGTTCCAGTCAGTCGGCTAAAGAGCTGTCTTCTAAATATCCTGGTGTAGATGAGTAAGTGCTTTCAGTTGTTGTTTGCAGCTTGCTGAAACATTCCAATGGGCATTCCATCAATTCCTGGTGTCTTTTTTTTGGCTCGAGATTTCTGTGCAACTGGAACCTCTTTCTTCAGTACCACTGGTGTTTGCTCATCTGCCACCTCCTGAAATGGTAGAGTGTCAGCTAGTTCATTTTGGTAAATTACCCTGTGCATTCTCTGCATCTTCTTTTGATACTTCTTGTATCCCTCAAAATTTTGCCCATAGAACCTTTCAGAATTGTAACTGGAGGCTGGAAGCTTTCTTCAGTTCTTTCAGATTAAGGTGCGGTGGGCATGCTCTTTCCTTTTGGTTTTATAATTCTGTCTGTGCACATTTCAGTATAGCGTTCGACTTTGTCTCTAATGCCCGTTGAAATGTTTTATTCAGTTCTTTGACTTCATCATTTGTTCCAATTGCTGTAGCTATTCTATGATTAAGAGGAAGTTTCAGTCTTTTAAAAGACCTCTTGCTTTCTTCATGAATATATATTTTCAGTTCTCCTGGTATATCTCTAGGAATGTCTTGCTGGTAATATGTAACATTTGGTCCTATTGTCCAACACAGCTGCACCATTTTACATCCCATCATCAGTCTTGGAAATTTCAAATTCCTCCTCGTCCTTACAAACACTATTTAATTCTCTCTTTCAAAACTGTAGCTTTCATGGTTTGGAGGTGGGGGTGTAAAGCCTTCTACTTCTTTACTAGCCCGTTTTGATTACTTCTTTGTTGATAATGCTCATGAGTGTAACAAAAATATTTAATTTATCCTTTCTTTAAATTCAAAATGCTGCCCAGTCCTAAATATCCTCCAAGGAGAAAGCCAATTTTGGATAAAGCATTAAGAGGAAAATACCTATTAGAGTAAAAGGCTGGCAATTTTATTACAATAAACACAAGTGCATCGTCGTTTTCTAGACTTTTTCTCTCTCTCTCTGTCAGTGAAATCAAAGGAAATGAAGTGATGTTAGGCAAACAGAATAGTGCCGTATATCCATGAATTCACTGAATAAAAAGACAAACAATTCTACAAACACAAGCCAATGCAGGAGACACGAAACTAAGTGTCCATTCGGAATCCGGAACTCATCTGGTTTTCTCTGCCTACAGTGACACAGTGAGAAGAAATGGTGTTACACCCTCAACAAGAACATGTTGAGATCTACCTGGAACTGAAATCCTGTGTAGTCTCATGAAAGGAAAGCCGGTCAACACAGATATTGCTCACATTTCTGTATCGATCACAAAAGCTTGTGATGCAGAAATTGAATAATTCTACCAATGTCTTCAGTCTGAAACTTATTCAATTAAGATGCCTTGGTTATTGTCAGTGATTGGAATGCAAAAGTTGAGAACAAAGCGGAAGGAACAATAGGTGGAAAATATGGACTGGTGATGAAAACGAAGCCGGCAGATATCATTCTTCAACAACATAAACAGTGCTGATACGCATACTCTTCTCCAGATGGAATACACTGAAATAAAACTGACTACACCGGTGGGAAAAGACAAAGGAGAAATTCAATGTTAGCAGTTAAAATCTAGCCAGGGGGCAACTGTGAAACAGAACACCAATTGCTCATATGTAAGTTCAGGATAAGATTGAAGAAAATGAAAATAAATCCATGAGAGCCAGAATACGACCGTCAGTGTGTCCCGATCTAATTCCAAGAGCACCGCGTGAACAGATTTGATGCTTTAAACACTGATAACAGAAGACCTACTGAGTTGTTGGATGATGTTAAAAATATAATACAGGAATATCAATAAGAAGACAGAAAAGAAAGGGTCAAAATAGAGCCCACTGTGCCAGTCCATCTCCATGTGAGTACAAATACTGTCCAGTCACCTACAATGATACTCTGTACAAGTCAACAATCCACAGATATTAGTCTAAAGTTGTCCTATAAATGAATATGATTTTTTTCTGGATGGTGTTTTAAATTTTATTCCAGTGACTAAAGTGATGGTAATATCAGTAGAATTTCCATATGCCTCCTGGGGATTCTCTATAATTCCCTTCAATAAAATAATAATGTTATCTTTAAAGTGAACCTCTCACTAACTCGTAGACTCATTTTGAGACTATGCTGACTCATAGCAACCCCATAGGATAGGGTAAAACTGCCCCTATAAGTTTCTAAGATTATAACTTGAATGGGTGTAAAAAGCCCCGTCTTTCTCCAGTGAAGCAGCTGCTGGTTTTGAACTTTTGACCTTGTGATTAACACCCAATTAATAACCATGATACCATCCGGGCTCCTTGCAGTGACCCAGGGACAGGGCAGGGCCATGTCAGAGGAACTAAAGAGAAGCCCTGATGATATAGTGCAGACCCATTGGGTGTGATCCTCATGGTCGGCAGTTGAAAACCACCAGGGCCTCTGCAGGAAGGAGAAAGACTGGGCTTTCCACTCCTGTAAACAGTTAGAGTCTTGGACACCCACAGGGGGTTGCTATGAGTCGGCATTGCCTCGATATCAGGGAGTTTGGTTTTGGTCCTTAGATTGGAACTAGGATTATGTGTGAGTTCAAAATCCATCAATATATCTATGGTTTTTATATGTCCCTAAAGTGAACCAGAGGCATATATAAACCAGAGCTGTATTATTGGAATTTGAATTTGAACTTTATCATAGTTCTTATGATGTGGCCTGATCAATACACATGAAGTGATCGCTAAAGATAGGGTGCTATAGCCAAGTGTGCTGGCTCCTGGCTGTCAGAAAGAAAAGCCGCAGAGATCTTAAAGTAAGCAGTCATCCACGTGAGGCAGTGCCTGAGTCCGCATGGGGGAAGCATACCAGCATGTGCTAGCTAAGTATTGTAAATAATAAAATCTAAACCTGTACGAAAGTGTGGTAGTTACATAATCTCGAGTGAACTTGACAGTGAAAGATGGAATCTAGCCTGATGGTACCTCGTTGTGGGTGTGTCCTTCTCATAAGGAAGTTCTCAGCATTCTCCCTCGCTCTCTCTCTGCTTTACCTTCCAGTTGACTAGCCACTTTGAGCCATGCTGATGGCAGCCAGAGCCCTGGAGATGCGCCAATCACCATTGGATCTATAAGACTTCCCACCTGCCAACCTGCAATCTTCCTGCGTTCTGCATCATTGTCTGTGGCTGCAGGAGTCTGAAGGGGGATTTACGGACTAGTGTCAGACTTATGAACTTGATGTGGACTGGGCTGGGATATTTGCTTGATATATAATTACATATTTATATAAAGCTCTGTCTTACACACGTATGAGTGTCCCTGGATTTGTTTCTCTAGTCATTCTGATCTAATATAGAAAGAATAGTAAAAAAAACAAAACAAACATATTGCCATCAAGTCAATGCTGCTGCATCCTGTCACTATCCCCTGTGGTCTATAACTCTTTACAGGAGTTGAAAGTCCAGTCTTCCCCCCATGTTGCTGTTGGTGGTTTCAAACTTCTGACCATGAAGATTGCAGCTCAACTCATAACCACTATACCACCCCAAGGCTGCTACTACAGAGCTTACATTCTGAACACCCAATTTTCAGAAGGCTGTGGATGACAGTGAAAGCCCCAAATTCATTTTCAGGACACACCCCTTCACCCCATGCGGATTATCCCTCTGTTGAATTCCCTCTGATGATAAACCAGAGATGGGAAATGCCTAGTTACAAGACAGAGGACAGTGTAGGGTTGACTACTGCAATGTCAGGTAGATCAGCAGGTGACACCTTTGTCAGTGATCTCGCTCCTAATCCAGTATATTATTGCTCTAGCTTTTAATATTTTCTGCTTTTTTCTCATCTGGGAGTTTGCATTCTTCCATTGGGTCATTGTTGTTTGGCCTTCCTTTTGTATTCTGCCTTGATTTTGTATGATTTTCTATATAGGAAACCCAAGATTGACAAACAGACTCCAGGACAGATAAACTCCTCAGAAACAGTAATGTAGCTATACCATGGGGGTGGAGGGGGGGTAGGGAAGAAGGTATGGGGAGAAGGGGAAGAAAGGGGGAACTGGTCATAGTGATCCTGCCCCGCCCTATGGGGACGAACAACAGAAACAGGGTGAAGGGAGACAGCAGTTGGTCTAAGATATGAAGACAATAATAATTTATAATTTATCAAGATTTCACAAGGGTAAGAGGGTGAGGGAGGGTAAAAAGAGGAGCTAATACCAAGGGCTCAAGTAGAAAGAAAATGTTTTGAAAATGGTGATGGCAACATGTGTACAAATGTGCTTGATACAATTGACATATGGATGGTTATAAGAGCTGGAAGAGCCCCAATAAAATGATTTATAAAAAGAAAAAAAAGAAAAGAAACCCAGATTAGGTAAACCTATATAGACAACAACTGGATTATTAGGTTCAAGGGGACAAGCAGGGGAGTCTCGTAGGAAAGGAAGAACTAGCAACAAGGAGTACCGGGAAGAGCTCTCCTGGAATTGACCGTAGCAGTGGGTGCACTGCTCATGACGATGATGGAACTACTGAGATGTATGCAATGTGAGTTGTATATCAGTGAAAATGTTAAGAATAAAATTTTAAAGGGAAAAAAGATGGCCTCCTTCAGGTTCTGCATGAGAAAAATGGAATTTCTGGAATTTGAATCATTTTACTAAATCAGAATTCTCCGTTAGGGTTGTAAACACATGCGATATTTTTATTTTGACTTTCATTATATTTTCAAAGAGGATTGGGATTCACCTTCTTGCTGTGTGGCTGATTATAGATTACACACTTAGAAATACCTGATGTCTTCATGTCCAGGTTCTAGGATGAGTCTAGCAAAGAAAATTGCATCACACACTCAGTCGAATTAACCAACAAAACAAGGTGATAAAACTACCATTTCATTAATTCACTATATGCTTGTCTCTATAAACTTAAAAAAATTATCTCATAAAACATACTACGATCACTACAAGGCAGTGAGAAGGTAAGTGATTTATTCCACTTCAGAAAAGAATTCTAATCCAAACACAGCTTCTTCTTACCCAAAGCCATGTTTTTATTTTATTTTTTATAATCATTTTATTAGGGGCTTATACAACTCTTTTTATAATCTGTACATACATCATTTGTGTCCAGCACATTCATACATATGTTTCCATCTTCGTTCTCAAAACACCTGCTTTCTACTTGAGCCCTTGGTATCAGTTCCTCATTTTCCCCTCCCTCCCCACTTCCCCCTCCCCCTGAGCTCTTGATAATTTATAAATAATTATTATCTTATATCTTACACCATCTGATGTCTCCCTCACCCAGTTCTCCACTGTCTGTCCTCCAGGGAGGAGGTTACATGTATACCTTGTCATCGATTTCCCCTTTCTCCCTCACCCTCCCTCCACCTTCCCGATATAGCCACTCTCACCACTGTTCCTGAGGGGCTCATCTGTCCTGGATTCCCCGTAATTCCAGTTCCTATCCATGCCAGTGTACATCTTCTGGTCCAGCCGGTTATGTAAGGTAGAATTGGGATCATGATAGTGGGGCGGGGGAAGGAAGCATTCAAGAATTAGAGGAAAATTATAAATTTCACTGTTGTTACATTGTACTCTGACTGGATCATCACCTCCCCACAGCCCTTCTACAAGGGGATGTCTAATTTCCCCCAGATGGGCCCTGGGTCCCTACTCTGCACTCCCCCTCATTCACAATGCTATGATTTGTTTTTTGTCTTTGATGCCTGATACCTGATCCCTTCAATGTCTTGTCATCTCAGAGGCTGGTGTGAATTTTCCATGTGGGCTTTGTTGTTTTTCAGTTAGCTGGCCCCTTTTTTAATCTTCCCGCCTATGGATCCCCAGATTCTATAAATTTTGACAACTGGGCACCATCAGCTTTCTTCACCGCACTTGCCCATGCACCCGCTTTGTCTTCAGCATTTGCGTTGGGGTAGGCTGCTGTGCTTCTTCCTTGTGGGCTTTGTTTCTCAGCTAGATGGCCGCCTGTTTGTCTTTACGTCTTTAAGACCCCAGATGCTATATAATTGATAGTCCGACACCATTGGGTTTGTTTGCAGCTTTTGCGAAGCCATGTTTTTAAACACTCAACTATATTACCTCTAAGGAACGCTTATTGTACTACGAGTTAGGTGTTGGACTGATAATTTCAACTTAAGCAGTTCGAGCCCATTGACTGCTCCTTGCAAGAAAGAAAGAACCTGCTACCAGATGATTTACTGTCTCAGGAACCCTATGTAGCATCACTGTGGGTCAGAAGTGACTGGATGATAGAGGATTTTTTTTTTTTAATGCTGCCTCTGGAGAGAGATTCATGGACTCATTGAGGTAGGTAAAAATAGTTAGAACTAAGTAGTGCATTTTAGGAAAGGCTGGAACTTTGCTTTAAGAAACAAAGCAAATGTCTTTCCCACTTTGGGGTCTAATTAGCAGAATCTGATAAATAGAAAGAAAGCTTACGAGTCAAGGAGCGATTGTGTTTTCGATCTGATTTGGGACTATCTTTTAAATAAAATTAAGCCATTTAGAACCAATCCAGTCCTGTTTAAAAGTAAATCTTCTGAAACTCCCCGTTGTTTCTTTCCCACATCTGGAACAGAAAGGAAAGAAGACTATATACCCAAAGCCACCGAACCTGCAAGGTCTCCAGAAAGCAAATCTTGTTAGGAACCCCAATTCTCAATGGTGTCAGTGGGGAGAAGACAAGAGTCTCTGTTTGTTTATACCCTTAATTCAAAGAAGGAATGTCCACCAAAATGTTAATGGAGACCTGGGAACAAGTCAGGTAACTCTTACAGATGACTATTCACCTCTGACAGCTGCATTCTCACCTGGATTTTTAAATAATTTTCTTGGCTGGAGCTAAGTGATTTGCCTATTAAAATATAGACACCTGCCTGTTTCTTTCTGGAGCATTGTCCTTTATAATCTCGATTTCCACTAATAGAGGTTTTGATAACAGAATACTAAGAGAGGAAGAAATCACTCAAGTATAAATCCAGCTTGCTGCTCACATTGCTGACCAAAAGTGTCAGTTTGAGCAATGAGTTAGTTCCATAATTTCATGTCAACTGAGTAGTTTAGTCTGTCTATCAAGTCATGGCCTGATGATGTCTCCTGGTGGGCATGACCTTCTCATGAGGATTCTGGGAATTTCCTGTCTTTCACCCTGGAGGAGGGCTACACTCTTCTTCTCTGCTTCACTTTCTTGCTATTGAGATACTCCAAGAGCTGGAGAAGCCATATGGAGCCATGCTGATGGCAGCCAGAAACCTGTAGGTGCATCCATTGCCACTGGATCCACAATACTTCTCACTCACCAGCCTGTGATCTTCCTGCCTTTGGCATCATTGCATGTGCTGAATGAGTCTGAAGATGAATGTATGGAATAGTATTGGACATATGGACTAATACAGGATTTATTGAATTGATCTGGACTGGGCTGGGATCTTTTGTTGATATACAATTACTTCTTAAGATAAAGCTCTTTCCTCTACATATATGAGTGTCACTGAATTTGTTTCTCTAGTCAACCCAGCTAATACAGGCAGTAAAGTAAAATAGAGGATGTATCGATGCATGGTTTATAAAAATAACACCATTCACAGTGAGCTTGCCTGAATTGCTCTATAATTACAAGCCTACGTTTAACACTAAGGCTTGCCTGCTGCGTCCCAAGCCTCACAGGGAGGCAACTAGACTAAATTCTGTCAGGAAAGAATGCTTTACAACCTTCTCTGTAATCTACCCATCCTCGAATGCTCAATATTTGGGGGGACTACAATATTTAAAGGCTGTTTTTTCTTCCTCTGCAGTACAATATCAGATGGATACACAGAGTCTAGTTTTCTTCTATGAGTAAATCTTATATACACAGAATCAATTCACAAGCGGCTAAATTGGTGTGTGTGAGATCTATGTTTCTCACACCCCATGATGGATTGCAGAACTTAATTGATTTAATCATAAGCCTAGGAAAAGATTTCACCACTCGTAGATTTCATGACTCCCTGTCAGTTTGTCATACTGTGTTGGCTTGCTTGTTACCATGACATTAGAAGTGACTCCTTTGGTATTTCAGATACCTGCAAGGTCACCCTTGGTGGCTCCAACCCACAAGTGACCCCATGAGAGAAATATTAAGCTATCTGCCTTATGAAGATGTAGAGTTTCAGAAACCCTAGAGATCAGTTTTAAACTGCCCTTTATACGGGTGTGGAGAGTTGGAATGAACTCAAGGACAATAAAGCAATAACCTCTTAATAGAAAATAGTTGTCAAAGAGATCAGGTATCAAGCATCAAGGAACAAAAAACCATATCATTGAAAATGTGGGTGAGTGCAGAGTGATTGGAAACTCAAAGCCCATTGGCAGCCAACCAGACACCCCTTACTGAAGGGTTGTGGAGAGGAGATGAACCAGTCAGGGTACAGGGAATCAATGACGAAACATATAACTTTCCTCTAGTTCTTAAATGTTTCCTTCCCCCCCCCCACTATCATGATACCAATTCTACCTTACAAATATGGCCAGACCAGAGGATGTACATAGGTACAGAGAGCAACTGGAAACACAGGGAATCCAGGACAGATGACCCCTTCAGGACCAGTGGTGAGAGTGGCGATGCCTGGAGGGTGGAGAGAATGTGGGGTAGAAAGGGGGAACTGATTACAAGAATCTATGTATAGCCTCCTCCCTGGGGGAGGGACAGCACAGAAGGCGAGGGGAGACATTGGACAGTGTAACATATGACAAAATAATAATATATGCATGATGAAAGGTTCATGAGGTAGGGGGCAGTGGAGAGGGAGGGGGAAAATGAGCAGCAGATATTAAGGGCTCAAGTAGAAGGCAAATGTTTTGAGAATGATGATGGCAACAAATGTACATATGTTCTTGACACAATGGTTGGATGTATGGATTGTGGCAAGAATTGTACAAGTCCCCAAAAAAATGATATAAAAAAAGAAAATACTTTTTTTTACCCAACTAGTATGCATGTAGGCCTCAAATATTGAATATTCAGGAATCAAACTGACTACATCTATGAGAAGAAACAATGAAGAAGCTTAATAGCATCAGATAAGCCAACATACAACCTTGAGTACATCCAATCTTAATTTAAAGACCATTTCAAGAACAAATCTGACACACTCAACACTATTGATCCAAGACCAGATAAATAATGGGATGATATCAAGAACATTGTCTATATGAAGAAATCAAAAAGGGGTTAGAAGGACAGGAAATAAATGGATAAAGAGCAGTGAATGGCAGAATAAATACTGAAACCTGCTCTTGAATGTGGGGTTGTTATTAGGTGCCATTGAGTCAGTTCTGACTCAGAGAACCTACGTAAAACACAATGAAACACTTCCCATCCTCATAATTGTCTTGTGT
This sequence comes from Tenrec ecaudatus, assembly GCF_050624435.1. Lineage (NCBI taxonomy): Eukaryota > Metazoa > Chordata > Mammalia > Afrosoricida > Tenrecidae > Tenrec > Tenrec ecaudatus. The sequence continues at coordinate 64,675,934 of NC_134541.1, read as the reverse complement.
CTGAGTCCATTGACGCAGCCACTGAGTCGATCCATTTCAGTGAAGGTCTTCCTGTTTGTCGCTGCCCTGTTACTTTACCAAGCATGACAGCTCTGAATGCAGAATAGCTCAAGGAAATGGAAGAAATGATGAAATAAAAGAACTGAGCCGAGAACCCCAAAGGGCAGCTCAAGGAGAAAAAGTATTAAGACTAAAATTAGAAAATCAAGTGTCAAGCACAAATTCAACATATCTCAACCTCAAAGAACAAGCTGCAATTTGTAGTGTTGAAGCAGTTTGTGAGCCCCAGTGAGGGAGCTGTTAAATCCCCCAGTGGCTCTCTCACCAGAAAAGATAAGGCTTTCAGTGTCAGGAACTCACATAGCAGTTCTGCTGTGTCCTATAAGTTTGCTATCAATTCAAATGGACTTGGTGGCAGTGAGGTTTTTTTTTTTTTTAGTAGATGGGCAAAATACAGAACGATGCCTGAAGCATCACAAAAAGATGGGAGGAATACCCAGAGGCATTGTACCCAAAAGAACTGATCGACATCCTACCACGTCAAGAGAGAACGTATGATCAACACTCAATGGTCTTGAAGGAGGAAGGCCGCGCTGGACTGAAGACATTAGGGACAAAGCAGGTTCTGGGACTTGACAGACTATCAACTGGAATATTTCAAAAAACCCTAGGTAGTGCTGGAAGGACTCATCAGGCCACACCCCAAAAAATCGGAAGATAACTACCTGATCAGCTGACTGAAAGAGACCTGTATTTACGCCTATTCCCAACAGAATTTATGCCTATTCCCAAAGGTGACCCAACAGAATGATGAAATTAATAAACAATGATGATATGCCCTTTGAGTAGTTATTGGCATTCTTAAAAGAACTGTTTTTCATGTCCTGCCTAAACAACTCTAGCCTGAGAATTTTTCACCAACATGATAGCCATTTAACTTCCTTAATAAATCCAATATTCATGAAAAAATCACATGCAAGTAAAATTTTAGTAAAGCTGATTCAAAAAGTTTGCAATAGTATATAAAATGGGAAGTGGTATAAATTCAAATCATATTCAAAGAGGAATGAAATGGATGATACTGCTAATGTCAAATGGATCTTGGCCGAGCATCTAGAATACCAGAAAGATGTTTACTTGTGTTTTATTGATTATACAAAACATGCCACTCAGTGGATCACAAACAAATAAATAAATAATCCAGAATACTTACTTGTGCTCATGCAGGGCTTGTACATAGACCAAGAGGTAGCTAGTTGTTTTAACAGAACAACTGGATCATTTTAATTCAGGGAAGCGGTGTCAGGGTCCTGTCTTGTCACGGTTTATGCCATCTGTGTGCTGAACCAATGATCCAAGGAAGTAGACTCTATGAAGAAGAATGTGACATATTGGATGGAAGATGGCTCAATAACAACTTTCAATATTATGCGGTGACCAGATTTTAACATTGGTAAAGCGGGACACCATTGATAAAACTCATATCCTGGCGAAATAGCCACACGGCAGCCGAAAACTGTCCACCCTAGCTTGTCGTGCATTCTTTCCAAAAATCGGGACTTTTTTTAAATGCCGCGGGACATGGGAAAAATTGTTAAAGATCAGGACTGTCCCACCAAAAGTTTTGCTTGCTCAAAGAAAAGAGAATGTAAGCACTTGCTGATAAAGATCAAAAACTTCAGCCTGTGGTAGAAGTTACAAGTTAATGTCAAGACAACAAAAATTCTTAGCTCTCCACCAATCGACTACATCATGAAGAATGGGGAAAATATTAAAGTTGTTAAGTACTAACTTTTACTTGGATCCTCAGTCCAAGCTCATGGAAGCAGTAGTCAAGAAACCAAAGCTGTACTTATTGCATTGGGCAAACCTGCTGCAAATGATCCTTTTAAAGTCGTCCAGGGTTTTATTTTCCTTGCTGTTTGCTATTATCTCCTCTGCATGCAAGCTTCTATCTGGCGCTATTTCCTCGAGGTTTCTAAAAGGTTTCTTACTAATTCATTTATTTTAAAAAGGTTAATTTGTTTACTTTTCATTCTTTTTAAGAAAATAACCTTTAGAATATGATTTTAACTTAATATGACTGCATGTGTATTTAATGTGTTGATAAGAACTTTTAAAATAACCATTTTTACTAGTATGCATTTCTATATTTCTTTTTCTTTATGGTCAACAAGTTTCAAAGAGAGTATATTTTTAAGTTTTCCCTTATTTTTTATTTGTTATCCAGTGTTTCTTGTTTGAATCTATCAAGGTCTAAAAGGGCAAGTTATTATTATTTACTTTGGGGAAATATAGTTTTTTCTTTAAGATTCAGTATGTGGTCAGTTTTTGTAAAATTTACAATGATTGTTAGAGAATATATGCATACTGACTATAAGCAAACATATAATCTATGCCTTTAAAGCATATTTAATTCATGAAACTGTAGGTTAATCATCTTAAGATGGTTATTAATTTAAGTAGGGAAAAATGATGCTCCTGGATCCTCAAATTAATGTTTGTTTTTGTTGCACTATTAAATCCTAAAAATTGGAAATAATTACCTCAATGGTCAAATAAAACATTTTAAAAGGTCCCCCTATAAGTTACTATCTGATATGATAAATTCTGCCACCCTCCCCCCAAGTCACCCACTATTACTGACTATAAATTTAAGATTGTTCTCTGAGACAGATGTGGACAGACCGTCAAAATTACATGGAGGCATCTATTAAAAGATAGAAACCTGCAAGGGAGGTATATCATTGACAACCAAGGCTCTGTAATGATCTGCAAAGAACACACACTATAGGCAACATCATCTCTTCGAGTTTAGGAAGTAAGCTATTTTAGAAAGCTGTTATCTTAACCCTGGTGTCTTGATGGTTGGGCACTGGGCTGTGATCTGCGATGTCAGCAGTTTGAGTCTACCAGCCAGCTCCGAGGGAGAGAGACTGGGCTTTCTACTTCCATAAAGAGTTACAGTCTCAGGAACTCATAGGGGCAGTTCAGTCTGCCCTGTAGGGTCACTATGAGTGGGCAATGACTCGGTGGCAGCGAGTATTACCTTAGGAGTAAGCGTGTGTTCTTGTGCAAACTTCTAGTTTAGGCATTGTTCAGTGCCATTTTTCAGTGCATACAAGCTCATTGTTGTGCCAACATGGAGTCTGAAAATTCCAAGTGGAGCCTGTGGTTACTTAGGACATCTGGATCATTTAGCATAACTAAATGGTCCTGTACACCTGAGTTCAAATCCACGGTCAGTGCTGGAACTGCCACCTTAGGTAACCTGTCCTAGTGTCCTTCCTCTTCTCGTCTCTTGGATCAATTGAACCCAGTCTTTTAGAAGGAAGAAATGTGTGATCAGAAAAACAGCTAAGTTAGAAATTGCATAGGTTACATGGTTACTTTACAACGGCACACTTTCTGCCCCGCTCCAGTGTCTGTCGCTCCTTCCAGGCCTTGCATCTACAACCTGTGGTTTCTCCATAGACTGCCGACTTCCGGGTTAATTTCCTTTTCACAGTCATCATTTCCTCTGTTGTACTCTCTGACAAGATCATGCTGGCAAACAAACATCAAGCACAATACTCGGGATTCCTTACTCATCCCTTTAAAAAGTGAAAAATTAAAACAAGGAAAGACAATAGGTAAATAAGTATATTGCATTTTATGGCATGATGTATGAGATGATCTGTTAACCAATAGAGCTATTCTGAGATAAATGCACATGCTTCATTATAAAACCACAGGGAAAGCTGCCTAAGCGTGGTTTTCTGTGTGATGCATCGGTATGCAGTGTAGGAGTTCTGCTTCGGACAGCTAGCTGCATGGCAGTGTGAACGCAGTTGGAGCTCTTCTGGGAGAGCAGCGAAAGTCTGAACGTCTTATTCCCTTAAACAGGGTCAGTCCTTGAAACCCACAGTGTCCTCTGTGTCGGCAGTGACTCCATGACAGTGAGGACAGTGAGTTTTTGGTTTTTTATTTGTTTTGTTTTGTTCTACTGAGCAACCACTTTTCAGCTTCACAATATTCAACTTAGTCTTTGAAAACACAATGAATTACCAATAAAGTGAAATAAAGATGTTAAAATAAAACTCATAAATCAAATATTCATTAAACAAATGGGCATACATTAGAGTTCAAACCATCTCCTTTCTTATGTTAACTATTTAATTTATCTGAGAATAAGGATGATATGTGTTTTCGATTATAATCATGATTTGGGGAAAAATATTTTTAGCCGTTGGTAAGTATATGTTCATGACTACTATACCTTCAGAATGTCTTATATTATTTAATAATAACATATCCATTTCTACATATATTTATTTTTCTTTGAACTCCATTATGGTTGCTGCTATTACCTACTTTATTTTTGGGGGACTTTCTATTTTGTTTCATTTCATTTTATTTTGCTTATAAATACCACACAAGTAAAAACATGGTCATTGACTGTATTTTGATTAGAAGTTCTCAGTCAAATTTTGTGTATGCGTCTCTAATTTGCATGATGCTTGTGTTTGTTCTTTTTGATGGTCCTTTCTTTATTTCAGTTAGAGCCATTGGTAATATATACATTTATTCATTTGGTTTTACATTTCTTATACCTCTCTGGAAGGTATTTTGCTTAATATATTTTGAATTCTATTTTTGGTTTATTTTAATAGCTTAGGGTATATTTTGAAACTTTCTGTTAAGATAATCCTTTATGAAAACTAAATAACTATATATCCAAATTCCCTTTTGACATTATTTTTCAGTTTTCGTTATTGGAGCTTTATGTTAGATTTTAATTCCTTTTTTAATTTTTTCATGTTTAAAGGGTTTTACTAAGGAAGTTAACTAGTTGTAATGCCAATGATAACTACTCAGGGTTGGGCTGTTTATTATGACGTGTTAAAAGGTTTTTTTTCATAGGATAGCTTTGATTAAAAAAATTATGGTGGGCATTGAAACTCCATTTTCAGAGTCACATTAACAATTAATATTTGCTGTTGTAAGTGTGCATTGTGAAAACAATAGTAACACATATACCTATTCTGAGCTCATTATTTTGACTTATCTCCTGATTAGCAGAAATAGTTATTTGTGAAATTTTTATTTACAAAGGGAGTGGAGGAAAATAATTCTTAATATTATGACTAAAATTTAGAATTCCTTTGTCTTCCCTTGTTCATGCATGGGCAGTTGACTTTCACATGGATGGTTTGTGCCATCATTATTCATTAAAATAACAAAAAAACAAATGAAATATGAATACTTTGTTTCTTCTATCGCTTTGTGAAGTAAACAAGTTGCAGAAATGTTTGAGGCCAACTGAATCGTTACCATTATAAACATTACTTCTCCACTTTATCTGAATTCTCCAACAGTGCTCCTCCTTTGGGGGGAATTAAATGAAAGCTCTAAGACTTCTACTTCTTTAAATCTGATTTAGTGACCCATCTCACTATAAAAAAATTAAATGTTTCTTTAATTATTTTTATTACTCCTTTTCTTCTTTCTTCATTATCTCCTCTGCTATGTCTTCTCTAAGTCCCACTTCATAAAATATCCCTAAATATGCTTTATAAATTCTTTCATCATTTTCACATTCTGTCCATCTAGGGTTTGGGTTCATTTTCCAAGTGACACTTAAATTGTATGTTCAATTTTAAGTAAGAACCAAACTCCTGTTTATTCTCCAACTACATATTTTTTATTTAACACTGAAATCTCCACAGACTCTCTTGATGCCAGACTATTCCTGTTGTTATGGCTGCCTGTCCTTCACTCAGTGCCTGGGGAAAACGATGATGCGTCTGCTTCTGTGAAGATTAGCAGGCTTGGGAAGCTGAAGGAGTAGTTCTGCTCCACCATCCAGAGTCTCTGTGAATTGGAATCAACTCGATGACAGTGGATTGGGGCTCCATTTAATTGATAAAAGTGCTTCCCCTTCCAGTATTAATGGAAATATTAATTTTAAGTGTTTCCTACTCATTGAAGCATTATTTTATTGTAATTTTTCTGAATTCCACACATATAATGCAGTACTTTGAATCACAGTATATTTTCATAAGAACATTATCTTTGTTGCTATTGTGGTTGCTTTCTGTTTGTTTCTGATTGGTGGTAGTGGTTTGGTTTTTTTGGGGGGTTGTCCTCATTCCTACATAGGGTGGGCTATATTGATACATCCTTTGAGTTGTAATGCAGCTAATAGTCCCATTAGAATCTATCATATTTAATAATCTATGCTTTGGCTACTATCCTCACTGTGGTTTTCTGAGACTGTAAACTGCTACGGGAGTAGGCCCAGTCGTTCTCCTGTAGAGCTGCTGGTAGTTTGGAACTGCCAACCATGCAGATTACAGCCCAACAACATCTCTGCTACACCACCAGGGCTACAATATATGCTTAGATGATCATTAATCATTTTAAGATGAAGCCATAGGCTGATTCTCAACACCAGTCTTAGCTGCTCTGAATTAAGATGGCTAGTGGCATATTGGTGCTCTCTCTGTAGTTTACTCTCAAAAAAATTTTTTCTTCTAAGTCAGGCTATCTCTTCTATTATTTTGACATCTACTTCATTACTAGAAACATTTTTTAAAGTAAGCAGGAGAATGCTACCTTCCAGGACACAGTCAGAGGTTTTAATCTTTTTGAACTATGGTTCTTATGATAGTATATGAACATGGAGCAATATTTTATATAGCATAGAGCGAATTAATTTGCCTGTAACACAGAATATGTATCTTCCCTACTTAAAATTCTTCAGGCCATTTTTTCCCTGTTGTCTGGAAGAAAATGTTTACATGCTTTAAAATCAAGCAATCTCTAGTAGCTGGCACATCACAGCACTGATCCATGGACTTCAATCTCCATCCGGGAAAAAACACCTTGACTATGCGGTTGCAAATGCCCGTGGTCCTCATGTGATCCTCAATCGCCATGATTCTCATTACTCTGATTTCTTTTATCCCCTTCCACATGAGCTGTCATATTTTTCATCTGACCATGAAAGGCTTTTCAGTTTGCAATCCCACCCTCCGAGGCTTAATCTTTGATCCTTTCTCTATTTCCGCCAGTCTATCACAGTAACTCTGCCTTCACAGAACTACTCTCCCTAATCGCTGCTGCCGGTTCTTCCACTTCTGCTTCTGCACCTCTGCTAGTAATTCTGCTAGAACCAGCCTCTTTTTCCTTCTAACTCCTGTTTGTCATTCAAACTGTAACTTACATCGTATTTCATCTCTCAAGCCTTTCACAGTCCCCAGAACATGTCGAGTACACTATTGAAGTACTGTCAGAAACCCTGTTTCTGATCCTTGCCATCTCACTTCTAAGGGGCATTCTAGCTGCATTTCTCCCCAAATAGACACCCTTGCTCTCTTGGCATTCCTTGGAAAATTCAATATTCTTTTCCAGCACTATAATTCAAATGCATCAATTCATTTTCAGTCTTGTTCAGTATACAACTTCCACAGGCATATTAGGCAATTGAAAATGTATGCCTTGGATCGGCCTTATTTTATTCATCAAGGTAACACCCTCTCCTTCAACACTTTAAAGAGGTCTCATAGAGCATTTAAAACTGCATTGTGTCCTTTGATCTCTTGACTGCTGCTTCCATGAGCACTGACTGTGGAATAAAAAAGATGCAATTTTTGACAACTTCAATCTTTTCTTTGTTTATCATAATGTTACCTATTGGCCCAGTTGTGAGGATTTTAGTTTTCTTTACATTGAGTTCTAATCCACAGTGAAGACTAAATTTCTGGATCTTCATCAACAAGTGCTGCAAACCGTCCTCACTGTCAGCAAGCCAGGTTGTGTCAGCTGTATAAGGAAGTGTGTTAGCAACCCTTCTTCCAACCCCGATGCCACATTCTTCTTCAAATGATCCGGTTTTCTGCGATTATCTGCTCAGCATACAGATTGAATAAGTCTGGTTAGAGCATCCAACCATGACACACACCTTCTCTGATCTTAAACCATCCCGTCTTCCTTTGTTCGGATCCATGTACAAGTGTGCACAATGAAGTGCTCAGGAATTGCCATTCTTCCAAGGCTGTCCATAGTTTGCTGTGATCTACACAGCCCAACAACTTGGCAATTAGACACCATCAGTTCTCACTATAGCAACCTTATGTACAACTGAACAAAAGACTGGCCAGTTCTGAGCAATTCACGCCATCGTTCCTATGCTTGATCCCATTGTTGCAGCTGAGTGTTACATCTCAGCTCAGAAATTCTGGATCCAAAGGACATATTCCACTCATGGCTCATCTTCTTGATGTTTGTGAGAGTCTCCCAACTCAGCCTCTGCAATTGGCTTGTTTTTAGCATAGCTGGATGTCAAAAGGAACCGTTCCTTTGCAAGGGTTCCATGCAACTTATCTGCATGGCTCCATACCCACATGCAAATAAGATGGTGTCGTGATTACACTTTGGGCCGCTAACCTCATGGTCAGCAGTATGAACCACCAGCCATTCTGTTAGAAAAGGGGTGTGGCTTTCTATTCCCATCGAGAGTTAAAGTTTTGTAAACCAAAAGGCAGCTCTATTCTGTGCTCTGCAATTGCTGTGAGTTTGAATCAAGTCGATGGCAGCGAGTTTAGTTTATCAGTTTTGAGTTAGCAAAAGCTGCACAATCCTCTTAGTGGGCCATCTAGACCTTATTTACATCGTTTCACCCCATACTTTTCCTGGGGGTTACAAGAGTTGAGCTAGAAAAGTCCTACAAACGAATTCATGGCACCATTATAAAGACCGCAGTAAGGGATACTCACCCCTGCTTTCCCTACGTCCTCGCTGTGGGTAATTTCACCTTTAGTTGCAGTCCCTAAAGGTTTCTCAGTCCACACACTACTAACAGTTTGTGTCATGAGCAGCTGTCTTATGCATTATAGCAAGGACAGGTTACTTTATACTTGAAAGCAAGTATACTTGAGACTTTATTCTTAGCAAAGCAAACTTTTTTTATACTTGCTTGCTGAGTACTCCATCCCCATCAGGGATTATAGATTTAAAGAGAGGATTCGATTTTGTAGGAAGAGGCAATGGGTTTGAGAGCGAGACGTGCTAGCCATAACTAAAAGAAGAATCTTTGATGTAAAGAACATGTACACTTGTGCACTAGAGATTAGGAAGTAATATCAAGTAAGGTCACCTTGGCTTTGTGATTCAGGTAGTCTGAAGCCTCCTTTTTGATGATGTTTAGCAGCATCCCTGGCCAAGGATGCAATGCTCTAGGTGCCAGTAACAAGACTCCCTCCCCAAATGGTGTAACAGCCCAAGATGTCTCCAGACATTGCTGTGTTAGTCTGGGTACTTTAGAGAAACAAATCCACAGAAACTCATATGTTGTAAGAGAGAGTTTTATATAAAGGGTAAGTGCATACCAAGAAAACATCACAACCCAGTGCTGTCCAAGCCCACAAGTCCAACATTAACCCATATGTCCAACACCAATCCACAAAGTCCTCCTCCATCTCACAAAACGCACTATGATGCTGACTGAAGAAGGAAAGCCGAATCAGTGAACATGTAAGCATCTCAGCACTTGCAGGGGTCTCGACACGGCTGCTCCAGCACCCAGGGCTGCATCAGGGTAGGTCCATGTGGCTTCTCCTCAGAGATGTCTTGCAGGAAGTGAGCTTTTCCAGCTGAAGCAGGATATGGCTAAGGCAGCTGCACCGTGGTCCCACCATCACAAAGCAAGAGACCCGAGAACTGAAAAGGCGAGACTCACCAAGCCATTTATCCCTCCTCCCTTCAATTAACCCCACATGTGTTTATCAGCCAGGTTGGGACAATAAACTACCTCAATTGCTACATGTCTCCTGGAGAATGAAATCTCCCAGTGGAGAGCTACTAACTGAAAGGGTCCAGAGTCATGTCATGAACTGCCAAGGCTGTTTGTTGATCGATTCCAAGTCCTGGCAGTAGCTATCAATCCTTCTCAAAGGCCCCAGGATCCAGGCGAAGAGCATGCATTCCACACACCCTGTCCCCACTCTCATCACCAGGCCTCCTCTGCCTGAAGCGGGAGTCCTCAGCCTCATATGAGCAAATTCAGAGGAGAAAACAAATCCACCTAGAGCGGGGCAATGGAGAAAGAAAGGCGAGTCTTTAAAATAAACCAAATGTGAAGGTGTGGGCAAAACATGTATCCTTTTTCTTTCTTTTCTCCTCTGTCTGGATCTGGTTTTCATAGCTGTGAGTCTGGCTTCTTACCCAGTATTTGATTTCACTACTTTTTGCCACGACAGAGAGAGCCCCAGTAACCCCGCCCTCATGGACTGGTCACTCCCAGCTGGGCCTTGATTTGGATTGGGTTGCACCTTGCTCGCAGGCCTGCCTGTGAGACTGGGACCAACTGCCCTGGACAGCGCTGGGAGGAACCAGGATGCACAAAGGCCAACATCCTTTGACAGAAGACAGCGAGAGTTGTACAGAAGGCTGAGAAAGCAAATACCCCACCAGGATTTTTTTGCCTTTCCCCTTGATATTAAGGTTATCTAGGATATAAAATAACACTCTGGTATAGCCTAAAGTCAAACTGTCAACTTCGTGAGCTCAAGAACCTAAGAATATATTTTCTCTCTATCATGATACCTGAAACAGCATGGAAGTGTTTGGTAAATATTTACTGAGTTATTGTCATATTGGGTAGAACTCATTCTAATGAGATACAGTTATGAGTGGCATCACATTTTCTAAAATGAATATTTCATAAACTTTTAAGAAGTTAGCCATGATTTCTTACATTAACTCAAATGTTACAGAAACAGATATTTTTTCAAATAAATCATCCATGGTTAATTCAAGGTAATTCTGCTTATGTCAATTCTACCTTTTCTACAAGGTTCAATTCAAAATTCTAACTTTCTTTGGAGCATGCCAAAGCTCCAGTCTTCTATAAATGAACATGTTTCTAATTACTAGTGAATTTGTTGAAAACTGGCAGATGTCTTTTTAAATTTAGAAAATAGATTGTATTTTATTATTATTATTGTCTTAAGTCAAGGAATGAGATTTACATGTGGGTAAATGATGTATGCTTAATTACTACTTTAAATATTGGTGGTTCAAATTCACCCAGTAGTTTGCTCCCAATAAAATGATTTTTTAATAAATAAAATAATTAACTCAAAAAAATTCATGGTGAGATGGAAGAAGGCCTAGGTATCTATTACCATAAAGTTCTTAGTCAAGAGAACTCCATGACATACAATTCTATTCTATACTACATGTGTCTCTAAGAATCAGACTCAACGCAATGGTACCAGATATATATCTTATGTTTCAGTTAAAATATATCCTCTCCCACTCTTCAAATAGACAGACAGGGTCACATTAATGTTTTACATATTTACATATTCTGCCTGTATCCTCCACCACTTGTCTGTCAGTGTGTCACACCGTGGTGGCTTGTTTGTTGCTGTGAGTCTAGAAGGTATATCACTGGTGCTTCAGATGCCAGGAAGCTCACCTAAAGTGAGCAAGTGTCAGGAGAGGGATCAGACTAAGAACAGACTACAAAGAAATAGACTGCCTGTGTCAGAGAAACTAGCCACTGAAACCCTCGCGATAGCATCTAAGCTTTCTCAGTGACTGAAAGCCTTATGGATTTTCAGAGCATTGTCAAGAATAGTGCCAGAGGATGAGTGTCTTGAGTCCGAAGTCCCTCAAAAATGGCTCAGGAAGAGTGATCTTCTCACAGTGGAGGCCAGCATCATGACTCAGATGGAGTAAGGTCTGAAGGACGAAAGCCTTTGGGGCTTGTATTGGGGACAAGACCCAAATGAGAAGATACAGTTGCAAATATCAGTTAATAGTTGGATCTTAGAATGCACGAAGAATAAATCTAGGAAAGTTGTTGTTTGGTGCCATCTAGTTGGCTTGGAGCCATAGCAACCTTGTGCAAACAGGATAACACACTACCCAGTCCGGTGCCAGCCTCACAATTGTTTCTACCCTGAGCCCATTTGTGTAGACACAATGTCATTCCATCTTCTCTTTCCTCTTGTTCGCTGTCCTTCCACTTCACCAAGTGCAATGTCCTTCTCCAGGGACTTGTCCCTCCTGCCAGTATGTTGAAAGTGTGTAAGATGAAACCTTGCCATCCTTTCCTCTAAAGAGCACTCTGGCCAAATTTCTCCAAGCCAGATTGGTTTGCCCTTTTAACAGTGTATGGCATTTTCACTATTCTTCACCAGAACCACAATTCAAATGCATTGATAGCTCTTTGGTTTTCTTTATTCCATATTTTCATCTGCATATGAGGCATTTGAAAATGCCATGGCTTAAGTCAGGTATGCCTTAATCCTCAGAGTGGCATCCGTGTTTTTCAAACCTCTAAAGCGTTCTTGTGTAGAATATTTACCTAAAGCAACTCATCTTTTGATCTCTTGACCGCTGATTCAGTGAGCATTGATTGTCGATCCATAGACAAAATCCTTGACAACTTCAATCTTTATTCCAATTAAATATGGTGTTACTTATTGGTTCAGTGGTGAGGATTTTGGTCTTCTTTACATCGTGTTGCAATTCATATTGAAGGTTGCAATCCCTCATCATCAGCGACTGCTTCAAGTCTTCTTCATAATCAGAAAGCAAGATTGTGTTATCTATATAACACAGGTTGTTCCTCCAATTCTAGTGTTGCATTCTTCTTCATATAATCCAATTTATCTGGTGGTTTTTTTCAGCATACGATTGAATAAATAAGAATGACAGGATGCTTTCCTGGCACATATTTTCCTAGGAAAGTTTAAAGTAGTAAAAGATGAAATGGATCAATATTCTAGATGCTAGTAAGGTGAAATGAACTGGTACTAGCCATTTTAGATGAATCAAGAAATCTTATGGTTCAGTATACTTAGTAGGACCCCCCAGTACCAATACTTTTTGAAGGCATAATAGCGAATTGTGCAATAACAAGACTAGCTACGGTAAATGGAAGACATAATGAAATCAAAGAACTGAACAAAAAACTTCAAAGATCACCTTGAGAAGACCAAAGAAAATATTATACTAAAATGTGAAAACACCTATTGTTAGAAAACCAAAGAGGAATAGCATAGTGAGCCTATATTAAACTGCAGAAATTAAAGAAGTTCTGAGCTTGATGGCTGCTTGTTTACCTACAAGCCTTTAAGACCCCAGATGTTACAAAGTCTTACAGGTAAACAAGTGGCCATCTAGCTCAGAAGCAACAAAGCCCGCATGGAAGAAGCACACCAGCCTGGGTGACCACAAGGTGTAGAAGGGACCAGGTATCAGGCATCAAAGAACAAAAAAATCATATCAGTGGGTGCCCACCTTCCCGATATGATCACTGAAGATAAATGGGTACATAAGCAAATGTGGTGAATAAAGCTGATAGTGCCCAGCTATCAAGAGCTATAGCACCTGGCGATCTTAAAGACTTGAAGATAAACAAGCGACATCTAACTCAGAAGCAACAGAGCTCACATTGAAGAAGCACACCAGCTTGTGTGACCACGAGGTGTCGAAGGGATCAGGTACCAGGCATCAGAGAACAAAAAATCATATCACTGTAAATGAGGGGGAGTGCAGAGTGGAGACCCAAAGCCCATCTGTAGGCAACTGGACATCCCCTTACAGAAGGGTCACAGGGAGGAGACAAGTCAGTCAGGGTGCAGGGTAGCAAGAATGAAACATACAACTTTCCTCTAGTTCTTAAATGCTTCCTCCCCCCACTATCATGATCCCAATTCTACCTTACAAATCTGGCTAGACCAGAGGATGTACACTGGTACTGCAGGAACTGGAAACACAGGGAATCCAGGAAAGATGACCCCTTCAGGACCAGTGGTGAGAGTGGTAATACCTGGAGGGTGGAGGGAAGGTGGGGTAGAAAGGGGGATCTGATTATAAGAATCTACATATAACCTCCTCCCTGAGGGATGGACAACAGAAAAGTGGGTGAAGGGAGACATCAGATAGTGTAAGATATGACAAAATAATCATTTTAAAATTATCAAGGGTTCATGAGGGAGGGGGTAATAGGGAGGGAGGGGGAAAATGAGGAGCTAATATCAAGGGCTCAAGTAGAAAACAAATGTTTTGAGAATGATGATGGCAACAAATGTATAAAAGTGGTTGACACAATGGATGTATATATGGATTATGATAAGAATTGTACGAGCCCTCAATAAAATGATTTTTAAAATAAATAAATCACTTTAAAAAAAGAACAAGTTCAAGTCTCTGAATTGTAATATTGAAAGATTCTATGGGAAAAATATTAAATGATGCAGGAAGCATCAAAGAACATGCAAAGGCTACACAGAGGCACTGTACCAAAGACAACTAGTTGATATTCAACCATTCCAAGAGGCAGCTTATGAATAAGAACCAATGGTGCTCAAGAAAGAAGTCCAAGTGCACTCAAAGCATTAGCCACCCACAAACAAGGTTCCGGGAATTTATGAGATACCAATTTAAATATTTCAACAGCTGATGAAGCACTTGAAGCACTAATTTGCCTGTGAGGAAAAAATTGGAAGAAAGCTACTTGGACAATTCACTGGAAAATCCATATTTGTACTCTTTCCAAAGAAAGATAATCTAACAGAATGCTCAAATTCTAGAACAACATCACATGCAAGTAAAATTTTGTGGCAGTTGCCACAGTACAGGGACAGGGAGCTGCCAGAGATCCAGGCCATATTAAAAAGAGAATGTGCAACAAAGAATATCATTGCTGATGTCATAGGAGCCTTGGCTGAAAGTAGAGAATACTAGAAACATGTTTACTTGTTTCCATGGACAACGTGACGTCATTCTTCTATGTGGATCATAACGAACTATGGTTAGGCTTAAGTATAACGAGCATTCCAGAACACTTCATTGTGCTCATTTGCACCTGTGTACGGATCAAGCGTCAATTGTATGAACAAAACAAGGAAAGGTGCATGGTTTAAAATCAAGAAAAGTCTAAAGCTATTCAAAAAACAATAATAATAAATAAAGGGAGATGAAATTTTTTTTTAGTCAGGAAAAGTCAGCAACAGTCAAGAGATCAAGCCGCACATTGCATCACATAACTCTGCTACACAAGACCTCTATAAAGTGTCGAAAAGCAAGGATGTTACTTTGAAGATAAAGGTGTACCTGACCCAAATTTTCGGTCACCTCTGATGCATGTAAATGTTCGATTTTGGAAAAAAATGACTGAAGAACTATGTTGTTGGTGGAGAATATTGAATGCACTACAAATTTTAAAAGAACAAACAAATCTGCTTCGCAGAAGTACAGCCAGAATGTTCCTTTGAGGCAAGGACGTGGAGACTTCATCCTACATGCTTTGGACATGCTGTCAGGAGAGACGAGTCCCTGGAGAAGGACATCATGCTTGCTAAAGTGAAGGGCGGTGCTGAAGAGGAAGGCCACTGAAAAGATGGACTGACGCAGTGGCTGCAAGAACCATTGTGAGGACCGGGCGGTGTTTCCTTCTGCTATAGGTCGCTGTGAGTCAGAGCATGCTGGATGGCATCTAACATCAACAAGAGCTTGTATTTTCTTGAAATATCCTGGCTTGTTCGAGACATATATTACTTTGAATATGTAAGGGCCTCTCAAATGGATATTTCTGCTAAGTATGTCCAGAGATCCTCAATGCCATATAGCTCAAGTTACAATTTACTGCTCATTCTCCATATTCATTGCTTAATAATTAGAAAGGAGCTCAATTCAATATTCACAGAGGTGCTTAATAAAGAGTCATTGTTGCACAAGGAACTGGGCTTTAACATACCTTTAATTGTTTGAGATTTTATGTTTTGTCCTACAGATGAGAGGAACTGAGGAAAATTCTTAGAAGCTTGAGTTTTGTGATCAGAATTACCTTGATTCAGAACTAGCTCAAGGGATTTAATATCTCCATACTTCTATTTCTTCATCTGAAAAGTTGAGACACTCATGACATTATTTCATTTCTGAGACAAATAATATTTGTAAAGAGCTAACTGAAGACTCTTGTTATTGATACCCTCATAAATATCAGCATAGTACAGACTTACAGCTTTTATTAAAAATACCAAAATGTGAAGCAATTGTCTTGCCATATTCTCTGTCTAGGCACGCACATTTCTAAAGTAGTAGCTTCCAAGTTTAATTCTGTGCTTGTGAATTGAGGGCACAGCAAAACGGCTGCTGGAGCATCCTTTAGGAATGCAAATCCCATCCCTGTAAAATGTTGTTTGAATGTGGGAGAAAAATAGGGATCTGAAAGGGAAATATTAGGTCTTGAAGGTAAGACTTCCCAGTGAAGTTCTCTAGGGCAGCTCTTGCCATCCTTGAAGAATGAGACAAGTGTATTGTCTTGATGGAAAATAGTTTCTAGGCATAACAACTTTCCTGGCCTTTTCCCCAGCAATGCAGTCTTCAATTTTCTTGACACTCCTGGATTTTCTTATGTCCTTTGATAAAATATAATAAAGATCCCCCCTTTTTTAAATCATTGTATTGGGGACTTAGACAATTCTTATCACAATCCATACATACATCCATTGTGTCAACCACATTTGTACTTTTGTTGCCATCATCATTCTCAAAACATTTGCTTTCTACTTGAGCCCTTGATATTAGCTCCTCGTTTTTCTGCCTCCCTCACACACCCCTCCCTCATGAAGCCTTGATAATGTATAAATTATTATTGATTAGTCATATCTTACACTGTCCGATATCTCCCTTCACCCACTTTTCTGTTGTCCATCTCCCAGGGAGGAGGTTATATGTAGATCCTTGTAATCGGTTCCCACTTTCTACCCCACCTTCCCTCCACCCTCCAGGTATCGCCACTCTCACCACTGGTCCTGAAGGAGTCATCTGTCCTGGATTTCCTGTGTTTCCGGTTCCTATCTGTACCAATGTACATACCCTGGTTTAGCCAGATTTGTAAGGTAGAATTGGGATCGTGATAGTGGGTGGATAGCAAGCATTTAAGAACTAGAAGAAAGTTAATATGTTTCATCGTTGCTACCCTGCACCCTGACTGGCTCATCTTCTCCCTGTGACCCTTCTGTAAGGGGATGTCCAGTGGCCTACAGATGGGTTTTGGGTCTCCACTCTGCACTCCCCCTCATTTACAGTGATATGATTTTTTGTTCTTTGATGCCTGATACCAGATCCCTTTGACACCTCATGGTCACACAGGCCGGTGTGCTTCGTCAATGTGAGCTTTGTTGCTTCTGAGCTAGATGGTCGCTTGTTTATCTTCAAGTCTTTAAGACCCCAGATGCTATAGCTTTTGATAGCTGGGCACCACCAGCTTTCTTCACCACATTTTCTTGTGCACACATTTGTCTTCAGTGATCATATTGGGAAGGTGGGCACCCACTGATATGATTGTTTGTTCTTTGAGGTCTGATACCTGGTCCCTTCTACACCTTGTGGTCACCCAGGCTGGTGTATTCTTCCATGTGGCCTTTGATGCTTCTGAACTAGATGGCCAATTGTTTACCTGAAAGCCTTTTATAGTGTCCTAAAACAATTGCCATAATCTGCAGAGAGGATTTATCTGCATTGAATTCAACTGGCCTAGCAGATCCCTCAGAAGCCACCCTGTTAATTGGGCATTTTTTAATGCACCGGAGAATGAAAGGAGCCCTGGTGGCACGGCAGGTTGGAAGTTGGCCTGCTAACCAAAGGACAGCAGTTCAAAACCATCCACAGCCCCTAAGGGGGGGTGGGTGATATATGAAGCTTTCTGAGCCAATGAAAGTTTACAGAAAAGTCTCAGAAAACCACAGAGGCAAGTCTACTCTTTCCTACATGGTTACTGTAAGTCAGAATCTACTTAGTGGCAGTGAGTTTATTTTGCTTTGGTGGAGAGAGTAACACAAGTATTTTAATGAGAGCTGTTGTCTGTGGTTATCCAATCCTGGCAGAGACATGTTTGAATAGGTTTCAGGTGGAAAAGACCATGCATTCATGAATTAGAATCCTAGTACCAATGCTTTTTGACCCACATATTACTATTAATAGCTAATTATGGAATACTAAGAGAACTATTAGTGTGTTAAAGGTATCTACCTATCTCTGGAAATGATACCAAAAAGATTAATGAACCATATTAAGATTCTCAACACCTTCCTGTGTTCAAGAATGTGTTCATATGCTATGTGAGTGTGTCTTTGAATGTCTGCACATCCATTTCGGAGTGTGTGAGGGAGGACTAAAAGCATATGTATCAGGATTTTCTGCATTCAAACTCTAGGTTTTTCATGTTACCTCAACATGACAACTGAAAGAGACCCTGAGGATAAGTATTTGAGAGAGAAGTAACTTATGGCTGAGAAATAATCAGCCTTTGTCACAGTTTGTTGGCTCAAGGCTATAAAATTAAGAATAGGAATGTTGCTTTTTTTCCTGGCAAATGAAAAGGCCAAAGCTCAGAAATGTTGAGAGTGACAGTCTGATTAATCAGGTTGCGTGCTCCAAACTAGGAGTTAAGGCTGACCGTGACTGTGAAATGTTTCAATGAGCCCTTTGTGCTCAGTCATGCCAAAGAGCAATTCTTGTGCAATCACTTACTCCTTGGCACCTGGTATCAGAACAGCAAAAGCCCTGGAACAAGGAGCTCTTTTGAAAAGGAGACCAACTTATGCAGTTGTTTCCACTGAAAGAAACATGTAAAGGGTGTAAATTTACAGAAGCACAGCAGGTCTATCTGACTACACTACATAACCTTGGCAGGTACCTCTCCGTAAACTGACTCCAATTAGACTTTCAATCGTTGGCTTCGTCCCTTAGAATGCCGCAGAAAAGAAAAGTCATACTATTCATAGATGTGTATAATGAAGACAAGTTCTGGGAAACCTTAGAATTCCATTGAAATCCTCTTCCCAAAAAATTAAATGAGGAAAAGGATATCAATAGAGATAAAATGACATATTTAAGGTTTAACACATAAATATAAATGGGAGCATGAATCATGGTTTCCTTTTTCTCAGCTTAAAATTCTTGTGCACTTCCCTGCCTTTCTGGGTTCACAGGTATAAAGGAGCCAGCAGCAAGAGAGATCCAATTTTGGTTCTTTTTTTTCTTCCTCTGTTTTTGTTTATATCAACTTAGAGATATGCCTTGCTTTACAAAGTTCACATAGTACATTGAAATGCTGAGGCAATTATTGCTTACTGTGTTGTTCGTGACAGCTGCTGTCTAGACAACCCCTGACTCATGGTGACTTTCAATCACAATGGAGGCAAAAGCTTTCCAGTCTTGTACCACCCTCATGGTATGTGGTGGATCCAACTATTGTGAAAGAATTGTCATTGACTAAATTTCAAAATTAGATCACCAGCCTTTTTCCTTAGTCTGTCTTATTCTGTAAGCACTAACTACTAAAACCGGTTCAGCATCATACCAACATACAAGCCTTTAGTAACAGACAAATAGTGACTGCACATGCATTCCACCAGAAGAATTCTACCCCGATTATAACTATAATACTGTGAAATCAATTGGACAAGTATCATTACTATTTTATAGCTAAGAAAGTGGAGGCTCAAAAATGTACAGAGATTGGGTCTGAAGTTACAAAGAGCTGAGCCGCTGAGTCTTTTAACTCCAAATCCACAGTCCATCCTTACAGCACAATTAGCTTGCTATTATGCTGCAGTGATAAAGAATTATTTTAAAATATCTATGATAGAAAATAACAAAGTTAAATAATGTATCTGAAGTAATGCTCCCATTTCAGATTACAGAACTTTTACCTGGAACACAAAACCCAAACCAAGCCCATGGCCACAGAATCCATTCTGACTGATAATAATCCAAGAGATCAGAGTAGAATTTCCTCAAAATTTTCAAGACCATATTGCCACAGGGTAGTGATAAGTTCAAACCACCAATCTTTCCATTTGCAACTGCGTGTTTTACCCACGGCACCACCAGAGACCCTCCCAGAACACAAGTGGCTGATCATTGATTGTCATTTAAAGAAATTGTCAGTTTAGGACCTGCTGTGAAGACAACAGATAATGTAAGTCCAGCTTGTCACCGACTGCTTGTCAGTACTCTGTACTTGATGGCTTTGCATGGCACTTCATGTACATTTCACATTTACCTCATTTGAACTCTAAGTTAAATGGCATTCAGCTTTTCAGAGGAGGAATTTAGACTTTGAGAGCGCATTCCACGATTCACTTCCTTTACAGTAAGGACTGCTCTTGACATAAAGTTTCTTTTTCTGAATGGAACAAGCAGAGTAATAGAATTTAATAATAAAGTATATAAGAATATATCCTGGAGCTCTAAAAGTATTACACACTGATGGAAAAAGAGCGATGGCCGTGGTGAAGGCGCCCTGCTTTATTACTGCTCTTCCTTGACTTCACACATCCATCTTCTTTGTCTGCCTGTTGGATGTTACAGTGTTAAACACTGTTGCTGTTAGGTATCATTGAATCAGTTCTGATCCGTAGCTACCCGATGTCCAACAGAGTAAACTACTACCTGGCAATGCACCATCTTCACAATGGTTGTTTGGCTGCTAACCACAAGGTCAGCAGTTTGAATCCACCAGCTGCTCTGAGGGAGAAAGAAGAGGCTTTCTACCCCTGTGAATAGTTACATTCTCAGAAACTCACAGTTCTACCCTGTCTTCTAGGGTCGCTATGAGTGGGATTCAACTTCATAGTAGTAAGTTTTTCTTTGGTTTCTACATTACAAAGCATGATGTATTTCACTAATTCCTGTAAAATTTAAAAACATGTGTTTTCCATATCATTGTAAAATGGATAACTATAACCCAGTTTAGAGATGAGTTTTTCTAAGACATACTTTCTTAAAAACCAAGGAGGGAGCCTCCATTTTGATGCTTCAATTTCAAAAAATTGCATTTAATCCCAACAATACAACCCAAAGATTAGTTAAGATTACTTTGCCCATTCTGGACAGTACCTACTACTAAACTAGTTGCTGTTGACTTGACTCCACCTTGTGGCAACTCCAGGTGTGACAAATAGAACTCTGTTCCATAAGATTTTTGACTGTTGCTGTTTTTTCTGCCCCCAGAAGATTGCCAGACTTTTCTTGTGACGACATGTAGGTTGATCAAAACCTTCAACATGTTCAGTTAGATTAAAACCAAACCAAACTACCATTTTTCTGATGAAAGGTGAGCCAATAATCAAGGAACTAGAGGTTATGAAGAAGAGCGAAGCATCAGGATGGGAGGAAGGTTTCCTCTCCCATACTGGCATCATTTTGTCAGGTGAGAGCTGTGTTAGGCAGGGTCCTCTAGAGAAACAAAACTTTCACACTGAAGATTATATATATATATATATATATATATATATATATATATATATATATATATATATATATATATATATATATATATATATATATATATATAGGCTTATGTAGCCAGAAACATCACAACAGCTATGAACTCCACACAGCAGTACAGAGGGCACAGACCAACTCCCTTTCATGGGGCAGATAATATACTGAAGATCCTTCCAACTCATGTTAGTCCAGGGTCATGGAGACAGACAATGACGTCGCTGGCTAGACTGCGAGGCAAGCAGAATCAGCCCGCAGGCAGCAAGCAGCAACAGCAGAAAGATGAGAAGCTGACGAGCGGCAGGGGCCAGTAGCACAGTGTGGGGAAGCGGGCGCAATGGAGCCTCAAGGCAGGCAAGCTGACAGGATCCACCATGATCCAGTTGGCTCGTCCTAAGAGTAAGCACAGCACATGGTTGAGGGAGGGCAGCTCACTCGGGCACGATGGTCCGATCGAGGCCGGCCTGGAAGAGCCATTTATCTCAGTCACCCTTGAATCATGCTGCGACCCGATTGGCAGGCTAAACTCCACCCACATGTCCCTAAGGGAGCCATGTTGGCACAAATACACCCAACATCACAGGAGCAGTCCCTGGCAAGGGGTCTCATGCTCAGGAAAGTAGGACAACAAAAAGAGGAAGGTCCTCAACAAGGTGGAGAGACACAAAGGCGGCGACAACGAGCGCAAAGGTAGCACCAATCGTGAGGATGGTGCCCGGCCGGGCAGTGTTTCCGTCGGTCTGAAGAGGGCGGCCAGGCAGTTGAACAGACGAGAGGGCACCTGGCAACAAGAACTACAGGACCGCGTGTTTGATATACACCCGACAGCAGCCAAGAGCAGAGTGCCTGGCTAGTCTCACCTCTTTGCCTCGCTTTGACTTGTTCTACCTTCTTTCTCTAGCATGATCTGAAGAAGTGGCCCCTGTTCCCCCCTCCCATCTCGTTGATCCTCTGGGAAAGCCTCACAGGTATCTGCTGCGTGACCAACAGTCACCTTGAGAGTCCTGCCTCAGAGCTCACCTTTGCAAGGTGGAGGCCCTCTCCCTCGATGTCTGCAGGAACATGATTTAAGCATCATTCCAACGAGACATCGGCAGGCAATTCCCTACGCATTCACTGTGGAACACTAGCTCCTTCTGGTGTCCTTTAGGCACACCTGGAGAAAAACTGCATCCTCGATTTTCTTTCTCAGAGAGTAGCACTTCCTATGTATATGTTAAAAGATTAAGAAACTGCATTAAAGAAATGTGTTTAGTTTTGAATATTGTAAATGCTCTACTTATTACAACCAGAGCAGGTTAGCATCGATGAAACAGGCAATATTTCTCTTTTTTAGGTGATAAATTTAAATTCTTACTCATTTTTCTTTTTATTTTGTAGATTCTTTTTTAAAATTTATTTTACTGGGGGCTCCTACAACTCTTATCACAATCCATCCATCCATCCAGTGTGTCAAGCACATTTGTACATTTGTTGCCATCATCATTTTCAAAAGATTTTCTTTCTACTTGAGCCCTTGGTATCAGCTCCTCATTTTTCCCACCCTCCTTCCCTGTGGAACCCTTGACAACTTATAAATTATTGTTATGCTTTCATGTCTTACACTGACTGATGTCTCCCTTCACCCACTTTTCTGATGTCTGTCCCCCTGAGTGGGGGTTATATGTAGATCAAGAAACAGACAACATCTCTCTGGTTCTTTGAGGCTTCCTCACCCTCCACTATCATGACCCTAGTCCTGCCTTTCAACTCTGGCTACACTGGAACATGGACACTGGTACAGACAAGAGCTCACGACACACAGAATCCACATCAGACAAACCCCTCAGGAACAGAAATGGGAGAAGCAGTACCAGGAGGGTAAGACGAAGGTAGGGAGTGGAGGGAAGGAAGGAGGAGTGCATCGCAAGGATCAATGCATAACACACACACACACACACACACATACACACACACACACACACACACACACACACTCTCCTCAGGGGGATTAACAACAGAAATATGGGTGAAGGGAGATAGCAGTCAGTGTAAGATATTAAAATAATAATAATTTATAATTTATCAAGGGGTCATGAGGGTAGGTTGGGGGAGAGGGAGGGAAAAAAGAGGAGCTGAAACCAAGGGCTCAAAGAGAAGGTAAATGTTTAGAAAATGATGAGGGGAAGATATGTACAAATATGCTTGATACAAATGGTGTATGGAATGATATAAGATCTGTAAGAACCTCCCAATAAAATGATATTTTTAAAATGTTTTCCGGTGAACATCAAGTCTGTGCTCATAGAACACACTTTGCAAAAGACTAGAAGTAGAAATTCTTGGCTTTACAACAAGAGCTTTATCACATAAAAATTTTAAATGGCCTTGCAAAGAATTTGGAAAGGCAATGTGTCCATCAGGTCCCTGATTTATCACCTTCATTCTGAATCCTGAATCAAGGGTCTCACATCTTCACGTTTTCTTTACGGATACTGTCTTGTCTTTAGATCTTGGCTTTACATTTTTACAGAACTTCCTTGATAGTCATGGCTAATATCCTATAATTCTCTTTTTAATCACCCATTTTAATATCTTAGTATTCTAATTTATATCTATATTTTATTAATTTTTTCATATGTCGCATGTTTTCTCAAGTAATATAAGTGATATGAAAATAGAAGTAAGGTATATTCACCCACATATTCCTGTATCTTTAATAGCGACAAGGACATAATTACTCAATAAATATGCATTAGTAAAAATGTTAATAAATCCCCAACTAATCTTTTTCTCCTTCCCAATTTTATGCAAGCCGTTGTAAAGTTTTAATATCTTTAAAGTGTTAATTTGAATTTCAAAAAGTTAAATGGACAGAATGAATTAAAAGTCATGAATGCTTATATACATTAAATCAGGTATTCAGTTAGGTCGAATTTATCATTGAAGTTATCATCATAGGAATTTATTCCAAGTTACATAGGTGCTTTGAAAATTATATGTAAAACAATGTCCAATCCTATTTTACCAGAAGATCAAAAATGAAAACTAATATATACCAAAAGGCATAAATTATTATAAACAAAGTTTTGGAATACTATGCATCTATGAAGGTAAATATTTTAAAGAACTTAAGAGTTTCAGAAAATGTATCCACTATGTTGAACTTTAAAAATTAAAACTAAAGCTATATTAAAAGCACAATGACAATATGCAGACTATACATACACAAAAGTATTTACATATATATTCATATTATGAAACATGTGAACACATATATGTGCTTAGGGGGAGAAAATAGCTTAAAAAGATGTCATACAATAAATTCAGAACAGAAATGCACTTGGGTGTGGGACTGTGTCAGATTCCTATCATTTTTCTTATTCCTTTCTGTTTTCCGAATTTTCTTTCATTCCTTTCAAAAGAGGAAAAATAAGTCTTCGCAAAGAGAAAAAGCGGTTGTCAGGGAAAGGTGCAGATCTTTCTAAAGCTCTCACTCTTTTACATTCACTACTGCTTGCAGATAGCTTGCTTATTCCTTTTCCAAGCTACAAACTTTAGGTGTTTCGTTGCTTTTTTAAAATATCATCGTTTGCTTTGCATTTGACATAGACAAATATGAAGATGGTTTCCTTTTGCCTACTGGCTTGTGCCACCTGGTGTTCGAGAACCGCACCTGCATGGTGCTTCCTGATCCTGGGATTACTGCCCTCTGACTGAAGCAGAGCTGCCCCGAAGAGAGCCTCGCCTTAACCAATAGGAAGGCTTGATTTCTGCCTATGTGTTTCATTTGCTATAATCCTCGTGTCTTGAAAAATATGCTTCAGTAATCTTATTTCAGCTGAGGCCACATAAGTTCACACATGTGCAACATGCCTCCAGCAGGTTATAAGTAAATATCAAATATTCTAAACTATTCCCTAAATAAAGTACCCCTATGCCCCTAAAAGGAGCTCTGGTGGCATGGTGGTTATTCTGTGGGCTGCTAACCGTAAGGTCATCAGTTCAAAACCACCAGACAGCTCTATGCAGGAAAAGGACAAGGCTTTCTACCCCCGAAAAGAGTTACAGCTTTGGAAACTCAACGGGGCAGTTCTAACCAGTCCCATGGCGTTGCTATAAGTCAGAATTAACTCCATGACAGTGAATTGTGGCCCTAAAAGTAGGAAGTCCAGAGGTCTAATTTATGTAACTGCTGTGGCCGGGTTATAGGCTGGTTCTAATCCTTGATTCTTAGTCTTCTTTGGAGAAATACTTTCACTATAAAGCACAGTATGCAGTAAAGTATAGGAAGATTTTATTGAAAGCGCAAATACACAGGTTCAGCAAAACATAGGAAAGATTTAGCACACTTGACAGACGTTTGAAGAGGTTGCTTGGGAGAGAATTGTGAGTGTCCCATCTGCCTGGTGAGTTCTCCTTTTACAGTACTTTTTCTTGCCTCCCCTCCCTCCGTGGTGCCACTTTCTAACTGAGTCAAATGTGGAAGAAAAGATTTCGTTGTTGATGTCAGGTGGCTCTTAGCCGAAAGCAGAGAAAGATGTTTCCTTGTGTGTCATTGATTGTGCCAAGACATTCCATTGTTTGGCTCATCGGAAACTATGGATGACCTTGAGAAGAATAGGAACTCAAGAACACTTAATTATGCTCATGTGGAACGTGTACACGGATCAAGAAGCAGTTGTGGGGAAATAGCCAGGGAATACTGCTTGGTTTCACATCAGGAAAGATGGACGTTGGGGTTGTGTCCTCTCACGATACTTATGCTATCTGTATGCTGAGCAAGTTATCCGAGAAGCCAGGTTACATAAAGATGAATGCAGCATCAGGGTTGGACGATTAGCAAACACTTTGCTTTCTGAAAGTGAGGAATGGAAGCACTTGCTGATGAATCCCAAGAATTGAAGCCTTCAGTGTGAATGACAACTCAATGCAGAAGTTCAAAATCCTCACAATTGAACCAAAATGTAGCATCATGATACATGGAGAAAAGATTGAAATTGTCAAGGACTTGGTCTTGCTTGGAGCCACAATCAATGTTCTTGGAGGCAGCAATCAAGAGATCAAGACACATTGCACTGGCTATATCTGCTGCAGAAAACCTTTAGAGTATTGAAAAGTAAGCATGCTAATTTGAGGACTGACGCACACCTGATCCAAGTCATATTATTTACAATTCCCTCATATGCATGCTAGTGTTTGACAATGAATTAGAAAGACCAAGGATTGTCTTGAATTGTGTTGGAGAAGATTATTGAAAGTCCCGTCACTCACTCACTCACTCACCACCATGGAGTCGATTCATAGTGACTCTATTGGACAGAGTACTGTCCCTGTAGGATTCTGAGATTGTAACTGTTTATGAGAATAGAAAGCCCCATCTTTCTTCACGGAAGCAGCTGATGGTTTCGAACTGGTGACCTTGAGGATCAGAGCCAAACAAGTAATCAATCCACCACTGAGATTTATTTGAAAGTACTATGGACTGCTAAAAGAACAAACTGACCTATCTGGGAAGAATTATGGCCAGAAGAATGCTCCTTGGAGGCAAGGATGACAAGAACCACCTGAGTTAGGAATCAGTTGTTCAGGATCAATTTCACTCAGGTGAGGTGGGGTCTAAATTGGTATGTATGTTTTAACAAGGTCTCCTTTAAACTTTCCCCAAAGTGGAGTCCTCTCTGTGAATATCTTCTATCTCGTGGTCAATGATTACCAGCTTTGTTTCATTGACCTGTCTCATTCTATATGCCTTTAGTCCTGCAAAAGAGCCTTGGTGGAATAACGGTGAAGCATTTGACTGCTAACTACAAGATCAGCATTTCAAAACCACCAGTCACTCCGAGGGAGAAACATGGGCTTTCTACTCCTGTCAAGAATTACAGTTTTTGGAGATAATAACATGCACAAAAACAAGACAGAGTAAAACAAAGGAACAAAAGAAAACAACAACAACAAACCAATGACCAACCAAAAAAAGAAAAAGGAAAGCCTGTAGTTAGTTCAAGGACTGTTTATTGGCATTTAGGAATGTTTTCCAGTCGAGTCTGATGGAATGCCAAGCTCTGACCCCAAAGTCTGT
The DNA here is from genome assembly GCF_050624435.1 of Tenrec ecaudatus. NCBI lineage: Eukaryota > Metazoa > Chordata > Mammalia > Afrosoricida > Tenrecidae > Tenrec > Tenrec ecaudatus. Next base: position 64,648,576 of record NC_134541.1, on the reverse strand, counting down.
TTTTCATATTCCCTGGGGACTTCGTTGCTCTGTTCCCCCTGCTGTTCCGCTGAACGCCCTTAGTGCTTTGCCTCAGTGTGGTGGGTTCAGATCAGGCACAGTTCTCACACTGTGTCTCGGTTGTTGTCCCCTGTAGGGCTACGGGTCAGTGAGGGATGGCGTGTCTCACAGTGGGGCCGGCCATGTGGTCCTCTCTGTGGATTGGCTGCTCTGAGCGGGAATATCGTCCTCAAGACTTGGTGGGCCAGGATGTACTCTACTCTCTCTTCCTTCCCCTTTGTTTGCTTCCATGTGCTCTGATCAAACATGCCCCTCTCCCCCAGCTGCAGCTTCAGTGCTGTCCTCTGAAGTCAGTTCTTCTTGGGGGAGGGGCAGGTGTCCATGTAGTTGGGATTGAGGCCAGCCCCTCAGACCTCTCCACTGGTCCCCTACTCCGTGTTGCATTCACATCTTGGAGCACCAGGTTGAAGTCTGGTCCCTCTTTCCCTGTGGAGATATAAACAATAACCTCCCCTTGGGTGGGTTAGTGCCCTGTATCCCCACTACCCATTTCTTCTTTTTCTCATTTTTAGTTGGCTACCATATTTTTCCCTGGATTTGGTCTGTCTAGCATGTTATTATCTCCACAGGCCAGTCTAAATAAGATAGGCTGGATGAACTATCTGGAGGAGAAAACAGTGGGACTGATGGTTTCAGGAAGACATAGGAGAAGGGGAGGGGGGAAAAGGAAGAGGTGTTGACAAACCCAGGGACAAGGGAACAAGTGATCCAAAATCAGTGGTGAGGAGGTTGTAGGAGGCCTGATAGGGCTGATCAAGGGTAATGTAACTGAGAGGAATTACTGAAACCCAAGTGAAGGCTGAACATGATAGTGGGACAAGAGAAAAGTAAAAGGAAATAGAGGAAAAACTAGGAGGCAAAGGGCATTTATTGAGGTCTAAATACAGGCATGTACATACGTAAATATATTCATATATGACAATGAGGAAATAGCTCTATCTGTATATATTTAGAGGCTTAATATTAAGGTAGTGGATGGACATTTGGCCTCTACTCAAGTACTCCCTCAACATAAGAACACTTTGTTCTATTAAACTGGCATTCAATGATGCTCACCTTCCTGACACGATCACTGAAGACAAATGAGTACATAAGCAAATGTGGTGAAGAAAGCTGATGGAGCCCAGCTATCAAAAGATATAGCAACTACGGTCGTAAAGACTTGAAGGTAAATGGCCATCTAGCTGAGAAGCAACAAAGCCCACATGGAAGAAGCACACCAGCCTGTGTAATCACAAGGTGTCAAAGGGATCATGTATCAGGCATCACAGAACAAAAAATCAAATCATTGTGAATGAGGGGGGAGTGCAGGTTGGAGAGTCAAGACCCATCTGTAGACAACTGGACATCCCTTTAAAGGAGGGTCTCGGGGAGGAGACGAGCCAGTCAGTATACAATGTAACAATGATGAAACATACTACGTTCCTCTAGTTCTTAAATGCTTCCTCCCGCCACTATCACGATCCCAATTCTACCTTACAAATCTGGCTAGACCAGAGGGTGTACACTGGTACAGATAGGAACTGGAAACACAGGGAATCTAGGGCAGATGATCCCTTCAGGACCAGTGCTGAGAGTGGTCATACCGGGAATAATGGGATGGAAAGGGGGAACCAATTACAAGGATCTATATATAACCTCTTCCCTGGGGGATGGAAAACAAAAAAAAAATGGGTGAAGAGAGATATCAGTGTAAGATATGACAAAATAATAATAATTTATAAAGTATCAAGGATTCATACGGGAGGAGGTGAGGGAGGGAGGGTAAAAATGAGGAGTTGATACCAAGGGCTCAAGTAGAAAACAAAACGTTTTGAGAATGGTGATGGCAACCAGTGTTCAGTGTGCTTAACACAATGGATGTATATATGGATTGTGATAAGAGTTGTACAAGCCCCAAATAAAATAATTTTTTAAAAACACCTTAGAGATTAAAAATATTTTCCAAAAAAGAATTGCAGTTTTGGAAATTCACAAGGACAGTTCTACCTTGTCCTATAGGGCTGCTTTGAGTTAGTATTTGCTAAATGGTAGTGAGGTTGGTTGGGGGTTAGTCCTTTGATTAAGCATAGACATGTGTGGTATCTGAGCTACGTCCTCTTTGGGGGTGTTATAGCGAGAATGTCTCCCTGGAACAGCTGTGAGCTCCCCAGTTGTGCCATCTAGGTCTGCATCTGTATTCCATCCGTGAACCACTGGGCTTTTTCTATTAACGTTCACTCTTTGCCCAAGTGAGAGGTCTGCTTATAACTAAGAGCAATACCTTCCAACTGAATTCAGAGGGCAAGTTCAGGTTCCTGAAGGCCACAATATACTTGTGTAGAACATCCAAGAAATTCTGCAACTTGGTCTTGATTCTACCTAGATGTTTCATGGAGAAGAGAACTGGCTGGATCATTAAGCCCACTACCTCCTGACACGGATATGACTTCGGGAAGGGGTGGTGTTAAGGTTCTTGCTTGAGAGTCAGGGTTCTAAGCGCCGAAGAAGAGACGGGAAAGCTAGTATTGAATGTACTTCATTTGGGTGTCCCTGGTCTAGGAGTTTTGCATTGTTTAAATTCCCTTACTTTACATTATTTGGGCTGTCTGTTTATTACTGCGAGCATGATTGGGTCAAGTTTACAGGCTTTTCAAAGCTCAAGGTTTTTTTCTTAGCACCATGAAGGTTGTACAGAAGGTGTTTATGTCCATTTCCCTGGCCTTCCACAAAACAAATCAAATTGTAAGGTAGTTAAGTAAGTTAAGGCTGTATTACAAAAGAATACTAGCTGTTTTTTCACCCATGACTTAGGCTTGTTCCTCAGAATGCACCTAAGGGTGAATCTCTAGGTATGGAAGTGGTCCCCCAACTGTATGAGATATGAGGAAACCGTGGGAAGGATAGGGCATCCCTGTTTTTCCTTCCACAGCTCCTGCATTGTGAGGAATCTCTCGGGGCATCCCCAGCCAGTGTCTCTGGCATTTACAGAATGAGCTACCTCACCAATGGGTAGGTTCTTTTCCCACCCTTTCAGAAACCAACCTCACTGCCTTCAAGTTGTCATGTGACTGGGGAGGCTGTGATAGAACTGTCCTTGTGAATTTGCCGGACCGTACTTCTATATGCACTAGATAGCCTCTCTTCCTTCTGCGGAGTGGCTGGTGGTTTCCAACCACTGACCTTGCAGTTAGCAACCCACTATCACCAGGGCTCCTTCTCTCGTCATCGTAGAGGGCAATCCACACCTAGGACACCCAGGGGGGGTTACCTGGAATGGAAAAATGCAGGTAGGAGCTGACTGCCCTTATCTAGTTCTTCTCTGTGTGGGGAGGATGCATTAATAATATTCCCAAGGAATATATAAAAATTCAAATAAAATGAGTAGGTTAAAAGTATTTTGAAAATCACCAAGATGGCCTCAAATGACAGCTGGGAGGCCCTGAAACTGCGCCAGCAGCAGCTCTCATGAAGAACTCTCAGGTCAAAGTAGACAGGCAGCTGAGAGCAGTTGTGTCTATCTCTTCTCTGCACCATCAACTCTGTAGAGGCCACCTCTGTGCATGGCTGCTGCCCACAGTGGTGGGGGCTCTCTCCCAGGCAACAGAGCAGGATCCTTGTCAGTGGGAGTTAAGCGGATCCAGTGAAGAAATGATAAACCTGGGCAGGAGCATTGGCAGAAGGTGGTGGCTACAGCAAGACGGGCCACTGCGCAGTGCTGGTAGAGATGAACTGCCTGCCTGCTGAGGTTGTGCAGCTGGAGAAACCCCCAGGGCTGCCCCTCTGCCTGGCCTGGGCTCTTTCAGTCCGGGCGGAACTACAGGCTGCTAGGTCCTAACCCTCCTAGGCATGATTGGCAGTCTCACTAACAAGCAGCAAACCCATAAGAACTAGGCACATGATGTGGCCAGAAGAAGCTTGTTGAGCCTATCATGGCCATAGGTGATGGGCTTCAAGCTCGGGGCCCAGTTGGGCCACACAGGCTTGGGGGGAAACAAGATCCACCTCCTGCTCACGGCACATCACCCTCTGGCTCACTCACTTTGGGCATTGGCAAAAGTAAGTGTAAACCTGAGACCATCAACCTAATAAGAACCGAGGGAATCCAGGCCCTGGACCCCTATGTTCTCTGTGACTGCACCTATCCCAGGGGCTCCCCAGCGGAACCTGGTTCCCAAACAGTCCTTAGGTGGCATGTGGCCTAGCAACTTGGAAAGCATGCAGCCAGCGGTCCTGACTTGGGGCCAGCGGGGGCACCAGGCTCCAGGATACTGGGCACACTTTGGAAGGGCTTGGGAAACATAGCAACTCCCATGCAGTCCATGCGCCAAGTGGGGGAAAACATCAAAGACAGCGGGAAAGAAGTGGAGCTGCCAGAGGGCTACAGGCAAAAAAAGCAAAAATAATTTTGGACTGCAGGTGAGAAATTAGCACAGGGATAGCAAGAACAAGCTTCCGTGTGAGTCTTTGCAGCCTAGGCCATGAGGACTTCTTCCAGCCTACAGGAGAAGCCATTGGAGCCATGCACCAAGAAGTCGCAGGTGGGGCCTGGCTGGTTCTAATCCACTGTTCTTATTGAGAGAAAGAATTTGCCAAAACAAACAAGTACCGCATCCAGCACACTTTTGGAAGTGGACGTACAGAAGTTCCACAAAGAATAGAAAAGTTTTCGTGCCCTTGACAGAGGTTCATGTCGACTGCTCAGGAGAGATTTAACAACTGTCACCTGGGTGGTTCCCCATTTGCAATCCTTCCAGCACCTCCCACTCAGTTCCCTGAGCAGCTGGTGCTTTCTAAGCACAAGTCAGCTTCTTGGAGGTTGTTTGTCGGTTAATTTCTCATTCCTACTGTCAGGTTCAGTCCCTCACACCCCTCTAAAGTTTCTAACTACCTAACACAAGTCCCCAAGTTCACTCCCATTATTAATTGAGGTTTTCTCTGTCTTTTTTTTTCAAAATCATTTTATTGGGACCACATATATTGTATCACTTCATAGTTTAATCGCATCGAGCAGTGTTGTAGAATTGCTACCATGATCGGTTTATTTTTAATCATTTTATTAGGGGCTCATACAACTCATCACAATCCATACATACATCAATTGTGTCAAGCACATTTGTACGTTCATTGCCATCATCATTCTCAAGATATTTGCTCTCCACTTAAGCCCTTGGTATCAGCTCCTCGTTTTCCCTTCCCCCCTGCTCCCCCATCCCTCGTGAACCCTTGATGATTTAGAAATTATTATTATTTTGTCATGTCTTACACTGTCTGACATCTTCCTTTCACCCACTTTCTGTTGTCCGTCCCCTGGGGAGGAGGTTATATGTAGATCCTTATAATCAATCCCCCCTTTCTAACCCACCATCCCTCCCCCCTCCAGTATCACCACTAGCCCTGAAGGGATCATCTGTCCTGGATTCCCTGTGTCTGGTTCCCACAATCAGTTTAAAACATTGTCTCCTTCTTAAACTCCTTGGTGCGAGCTCCCCTTAGCTCCCTCTGCCTACTGCGACCCCCGAGACTTCATCCTACTTGCTGTCTCTACAGGTTCATCAGTCCGGGATTTCATAATGTGAAAAGCAGAAAGACGTGTCACAAAACCTGAGGAGGGTCACCGCCAATGACAAAATACATCTGATAAACTCCAACACAAAAAAAATAAATAAATGAAACAGCAACACAGAAACTGTTGAAAACTTGACCAGGCCCAGCGTGTACTAGAGGAGGAATCAGTTGACAACGTTTTGAACCATTCAAGTCAGGTTTATGATTTTGATCTCCTATCGTTAGCTCTCCAATACACCCCGTCTGGTAGCCAGTTTCTTCCCATTCACCAGAGGCTTATTTCCTGTGTAAACGTCGCAAATGTAGCTTGGGGTTCCAATGTCTTCCATAGACTTCTGCAAACCAGAATCTCACACTTTAGGCTATGATACTTGAGGTAGTTAGTTTATTGTGCCAGCCTGGCTGATAAACATCTGTGGGGTTAATTGAAGGATAGAGGGGTAAATGGCTCCGTGAGCCTCACCTTTCTAGTTCTCTGGTCTCTTACTTTGTGATGTTTGGACCAGGATGCAGCTGCCTTAGCCGGTTCCCTGCTTCAGTTGGCAGGGCTGACTTCCTGCAAAACACCCCAAGGAGAGGCCACATGGACTACCCCGGTGCAGCCCGGGGTGCTGGAACACCAGTGTGGAGACCCCTGCCAGAGCTGAGATGCTTACACACTCACTGATTTGGCTTTCTTCTTGTAGTCGGCATCATTGTGTCTGTTTTGTGAGATGGAGGAGGACTTTGTGGATTGATGTTGGACATATGGGTTAATGTTGGACTTGTGGGATTGAGCAGCACTGGGTTGGGGTGTTTTCTTGGTATGCACTTACTCTTTATATAAAACTCTCTCTTACAACATATGAGTTTCTGTGGATTTGTTTCTCTAACGTACCCAGACTAACACAATACTGTTTCCTTTTCGTATTCAGATTATATGATTTACAATCCTTCGGTCACTGATGTTGGTGTGTTTCTTCCATTTGGACTTAATTGACATATCACTTAGATGGCTGTTTGTTCGGAACCAAGCCTCTAAGGTCCCAGACACTGTTCTATCTGACAGCCAGGTACCATCTAATTTCCTCACCACTCTTTGTTTAACACCCATATCTTCTGTGTTCCCTTCCTGGGGGCAAGTTTTGAGCAGGGTCATGAAGTAAGAACTAATCGTTCTTAAATTGGAGGTAGGATTTAATGCAAACCCCAAACCCATTCCTAGATCTATGATTTGGGGGTTTTTTTTTGGTTGCTCTTTTTATATAGCATATATTTTATTAAATTTTATAATCATGTTTTCTATCTGCTTTTGGCTCTCTTTAGAAACATCCTTGTTAATTTATGGTGGAGAGTCCTATTGATCAGCCCTGTAGCATAAAGATCTTCTATTAATATTGTTATCGATTAGCCCCTCAGACTTATTTTTTTAAAACACTATTGAGAAAGAGCCTTGGAGTCAGTGTAGACCAGCTACATCTTGCAATGCCTAAATTGTTCATTGTACAGAATAAATCCTTTTGTGACTGGATGCTATTTACACAAACAATAAAAGTTGGCTGTCAGGGAAATTTTACAATAATATCCATCGGCAATGTCAAGCACAAGTTTTCTGGAGTAATATATATCTTGATGTGGTAAGTCAATGGTTGTCTAGCTACCAATAGTTCAATACTTCTTCTGCAAACACCATGAATTTTCAGTCTTACATCCTCAGTTTACAGGTATGTTTTATGTATAGACCAGTTCATCTAGTGGAGTTTGGGCATCAGATCTCTCTGACTTTGGCCTTTGAAACATGTCGTGTGCCTTAAAGATCTACTATTCAATGCCCTAGTGTTCTATGGCACTTGGAATTAGTCCCCAGGGTGTCCCAAAAGCTCAGATCACTGCGGCTGATTCAGTGCATCATACCAGGGACACTCCCCACTTAGGGTCTTCAAAGTATTTTTCGTCATTTCCCTGACTTGGAGGACAGTCCTGCCCAGTTTTCTACCGACAGACATGCACTTGTGTTCTCGCAGAGGTGTCTGCTCCCTTTCCCCTCTCCTGACTTGACCGCCATCAGTATCCCTCAGCCCTCTGATAGGAATGTCGGCCTGTCTGGGAGGACCTCGTCATAGCTTCGCACAGCAGCCCCTGGGTGGTCAACACCACTCCCACCTCCTTTGACGATTGGATATGAGCTGATGTGAGCAGCCCTCAGCCAAAGGGACCTCCGAGATATTTACCTAGAGAGGATGGTGGATGGTGCACTGGCATCGGTCAGGCTCTCCACCAGGCTGGCCGCCCTGGCCAGCAGACTGGATGCCCTGGAGTCCATTTTATTTCTGGTCCCTAGAGCAGTGAACTCAAACCGTATTTGTTCTTTTGTGATTAATTAACTTCACTCAGAAGCTATCTTAGGATAGGAACTTCAGCCAGATTCGATTATTCCTCTCTAACTCCAGTGCGGCACCGGAGCACTGATGAACAGAAAGTTACCAGGACAACAAGGGACACGCTCTTGTAGAGCATAGACATCCCAGAAGGCACGTCATTCACATTGCCTGAATTTTCCTACTTAAGTGAAAACACTTGTGATAAAATAGGTGATCTCTCAATATAAAACTCTTTTAATTCCTCTAACTTCAGTGAAGAGACCTCTCAGATTGACAGGGAACCTCGTGGATGAGACTTAAAGGAATTCATTGTTCCTTATAAAAGTGAAGGATGCAGATTCTCAGGTTCTAAAAGGTGGACATCAAAGTACCATTCTTGGCATAACAGATAGTTTAAGAAGACCAAGACCTTTGCTTTTCCTTACTGATTATCGGGGGCTGCTTAAGTAGGTACAGGGAGGCCTGTGATCAGAGAGATTTACTTAAAAGTCTGTTAAGAATACAAGGAAGGAAGTGAAATCCTTTGCTTCAGCAACTCATTGTCCTGAAGAAAAATAAACAAGCTATATCTTTGCCCTCATAGAACAGGAAGACATGTAGTAGACTTGAAAAAAATCTAGTCATCAGCAAACCATTTCAGAGGTTTTAATGGTATCCACACTCAACAGATTATAAATGTCTGCAGATAGAAATGTGTGGCTTGATTTACTTGATGAACAGCAGTCTGGGAAGGAGAGTAAAGAGATTTTTTTAAGTTTTTTTTTAACTTTAGCTTCTGGCTGAAAATTAACATAAAGGGCACAACTTAAAAAGTTGTATAGCATCATGCTACATCTTTTGGTTTTAAAATGTTTTCTTATGAGAAGAGGAGAGACTGTGGGTTGGCAACAGAATCTATGAAACAATATTCATTTTTCTAAATGCTACACTGAGTGTGACATGTGACCACTTACAGAAATGTACTGTTAAAAAAAAAAAGAAATGTACTGTTAATGAAGGAAGAGTTAGAAGAACACACAAACGAACCTGGAGATGTTTTCTTTGAAAAAATTAAAGATAAGGGAAAAGAATGGTTGTTTTCCTCAAATATCTGAGTTACTGTTTATCTGACTCTAATGTCTATTTTTTTCCACAGCATATTAATTTTTTTTAAATAAAGAAACAGGAACTGGAATAAAAGGAAAGCTATAGGTCATATTACAATGAAGACACTTGATACACTATCGTTATTTAAAAGATTAACATGCAAAAGTCATGGCAAGGAAGAGGATCCCACATTGTTCTAGCAGTTGCAATCAGCAAAAACCTTAGAAGGACACAGTGGGAAATTTACAGTAAGGGGAAGCTAGTTTTCACACAATAGTCATCTCAGAATGAAAGCTAATTGTTAAGCCGCAAATTTGAAGCTGAAGATCATCACGGCAGCTTAAAAAGAAAGGAAGACAAATTTGTCCCATTTAAGTTGTCTAATTAAAGTCCCAGATACTATCCAATTCCCCAACAGTTACTGACTCTTGACCTCATGATGTAAATTTACACTAACTGCATCTATACATTATGAAATTGTTAGGAATATGAAAGAAATGGACGGACTTCTAGAACACATGAGTTGTGAGCTTTTCCAGAAATATCCATGTAAAAATCAGTCATTTCACAATTCTGGCCAAAAGACCTACAATAAATTAAAATACTTTATTCAAGAAAATTACTGTACCTCAAAAAACAAAATGGCAGAGGATTGTGATGAAATATTTAGCCTAGGACTTTCCAATATGGACCGCACATCTGTCGCTGGCAAAGACTGGATAGACCAGGAATAGAGTATCAAAACCAAAATAAAGAAACACCATGATCAGAGATGTTGAATTATATACATTTCAGTGGCCAACAACAAGGGATGAACAACATTGCAATTAGTCAGAAAATTCTAAAAAGAACAAATAAAATAGTACTGGAAATGATTCCTAGAAATAATGGTTGCAAACTTAATGATTCAGAGATCATTAAAGATACAGGTCAACTTAATAATGTCAGTCAACACTATTAACTGACAACAGAAAGTAAATAACATTTATACAACAGTGCCTTAACAATAGTATACTGCACATCTTTTTAAGTGTTCGTGGAAAATATATAAGATAGACTCTGATTTAGGGTACAAAGAGACACCATCTCAAATAAAATTTAAAGAGATAATTCACTAAATCTTAAAAGAGACAAAGACAACACAAAGACACAGATACATTATCCGGATAAGGGAGGCCACCAACATGAGGCTAGAATGGCCTCTGAGGGTCTGTTGAGATACAGCACTTCACAAAAGGCATGGGAGAGCAAAGAAAATGGTCATGAAAGCATGATTAGTGGCCGATCGATACATAACAATCTAGGTGGGATGGCAGAAGTAGGAGTGAAACCATGATTGAGACATGTACACCGTTAGATTTGATGGATTTACAAGATTGGTCTAGGTCTTCTGACCAAGGCAGTCAGGGTGAAACTGACAGGGCAGGATCATGACCATGCAAGCCACCATAGCATCCCCAGCAAGGTAACCTCCATCCAGGACACAGCCCCTAGAAGAGAGACTGTCCTCCCTGTGGGGGGCAGAGAGGAGTGGAGGCAGGCTACTCTCCAAGTATTCTGCATGAAGGTAAGATTAATGATCAGACAGCAATCAATGGGGGCTTAATTTATGTAGGGGACACTGAAAATGGATTTGGGGCTCTCAATGCCTCTCATACCCTTTTGCAAACCAGGGTACTGAGAATTTAAGCTCTAATACAATTATATTTATCCTGTGCCATAAGACCAAGTTTAAACCAGTGGTTCTCAATCTTCCTAACCCCATGACCCTTTCATACAGTTCCTCATGTTGTGGTGGGTGACCCCCCAACCATAAAATTATTTTCATTGCTACTTCATAACTGTAATTTTGCTACTGTTATGAATCGGGCAGCTTCTGTGAAAGGATCACTCGAGTCCCAAAGGGGCCGCAACCCACAGGTTGAGAACTACTGGTTTAAACAGTTTTGAATTGGAATGATATCGTTTGTGTTCCATGGCCACAATGGACACAAACTAGAAGTAGACAGAGGTCATTACAAACACCTGGAAACTGAGCAACACATTTCCACAGAGCAACACATTTCCACAAAATCCCACAATCAAAGTGGAAGTCTCCAGGGAAATGAAGAACACAACTGGCTGAATGAAAATGCACCAGGACTAATCAGAAGAGGTGAGATGGATGAAGCTGAAGCAATGTTGAGAAGGAAATGTTAGCACTAAAACTTGTGTTAGGACAGGGGAAAATCTCCAAAAAACCTAAGGACCTAATTGAACAAAAAGAAATAGAAGAGGAAAATAAGCAAAACATTTATAAGGAAGGAAGCAGTAAGAGACATAGATAAACAAATTAGAAAACAAATAAATGAAAAGCAGCAAAGTTAATGAACAAGGTGCCAATTCTTTGAAAAGATGAACAAAATTGAGAAACTTCTAGCAAGAACACTGCAGTAAACAGCATGGCTGGGTGGGCATGGGGTGACATATTGATGTCCTCTGGCTTCCCTATGGGCAAGAGGCAGAGGTTAGACATGCCTGTGTGCTCCATCTCGCTTCATCTACTCTGCCTCCAACCACGGTTCTCACAGCACCTTACACCTATGATGGATTCAACCTTTCATGACAGTGGCCACACAGAGCTCAGACCATAGTCGAAGTTAGAGGGGGTATTCAGGAATTTACTGTTCCCATCAATCAGGCTAAATATAAATCAGGATCAATAAACAGTAAGAAAAGGGGAAAAAAAGAAAATGATTAGGGCAAAGAATGTACAGATGTGCTTTATACAATTGATGTATGTATATGTATGGATTGTGATAAGTGTTGTATGAGCCCCTAATAAAATGTTTTTTAAAAATCAGAAAGAAAAAAAACCAGTAAGGATCCTGTCATGGGTCCACGGCAGCACCTCACTCTAGACTAACTCTGGCCAGCAACTGAGTCTCTCTCTGATCCTCAGCCTCTCAGCCACATGGGTCCCCTGACCTCTGCCTTCCTTGTCCAGGAACCTGCCCATCACTCTGTTTCACAGTCCCATAGTCTCAGCGATGCTCCTCTTGCTTTGTCGTACAGTCAGTCTCTGGTGTCTCTGGTCTCAGCCTCTTCCACTTCAGAGACGTGAAATGTGCTCTTCTGCTGGTCCCAAGTCTTTTCTTTCTGGAGATGGAGATGGCTCTCAAACACAGACGAATGGCTTTGATGTAGCTATGGCTGGTCTTCTAGCTGACCACATACACGAGGAAGAGGAAGGATGGTGCCTAAGTCACAGGCTCGAGGAAAAACATAAATAACAAACCAACAGAAAAATCTCACAAAAAACTCACAGTTATTCTAGAGGCCAGGGTACACCTGCCCCTGTGAGTTTTCGAAATACTAACTCTTTACTCAAGTAGAATGCCTCATCTTTATGCTGTGGAGTAGGCTGGTGGTCTCAGACTGACAACCTTGCAGTTAGCAGCCCAATATATAACCACCATCCTGCCAGGGCTACTGCCAGTTGTGGTCTAAACTCTGACAATGTACTTCTGAAGCCATTGTTCGATGAGCTTCAGTACATTTTTACTTACCTATGGTAACAGTGATATTGTTCTATAAGTTGAACAATATTGGGTCCCTTCTTTGGAATGGATAGAAATATGAATTTCTACCAGTCATTGTTGGCCAAAGAGCTATCTTCCAAATTTCCGGACATAGTGTTTCATCAGCCTGTTGAAACATTTCAATTGATATTCAATAAATCCCTGGAGCCTGGCTTATGGCTGATGCTTTCCGTGCAGCTTGGACTGCTTTCTTGCGGCTATTATTTACATGCTACCTCTTGAAATGGTTGAATGTCAGCTAGTTCTCTTTAGTACAGTGAGTCTTGTGCATTCGTTCCATCTTATTTGTTAAATTTTAATCACTTTATTGGGAGTTCTTACAGATATCATTCCACAGTTCATCACATCAAGAAGTATTGTACAAATGTTACCACAATCAGTTTCAAAACATTTTCTTTCTTCTTAAACTCCTTGCTACCAGCTCCCCTTTATCCCCTCCCCTACTCCCCAGGAACCCCTATTATTATTTTCTCTAAAGTTTTTTTCTGCTGTATCTTACATGAGCCAATATATCCATTCACATACAATTCTGTTTTCCGATCCCATCGAGTGGGCTATTCAGTCTTTGATGCTCTCAGTTCCCTAGTCCCCCTTTCTTCCCCACCCCCTCTTCCCATACCCTCAAAGAACTCCTGTACTGTTTCTGAAGGGTTATCTATCTTGGCTTTCATGTACTTAACAATCTTAAATATGCAAATGGACACACACAAATCTAGCATGATTAATGAAGTAAAACAAACAAAAACCATAATAGTAAGTAGAGGAAATATTAAAGAACCAGAGGATAATTATGTAGTTAACCATTGCTTTGCCACTCCCTGGAATTTTCATCCTTTGCCTATGGCCCATCAGAGAAAGACTGTCAATTATCTTACAGGTAGGTTTTGGGTCTCCACTACATCCACACCCATTCACATCTATTTGGTTGCTTGTTTTTGAACTGTTGATACAGATTCCAGTCAACATCTAATGATCACACAGGCTGGTGTGCTTCTTCCATATGGGCTTTTTTGCTTTCCTGCTAGGTGTCCACTTGTTTTAACTGTAAGCTTTTAAGACCCCAGATGCTATATATTTTAATAGCCAAGCACCATCAGCTTTCTTCACCACATTTGTTTATGCACCCATTTTGTCTTCAGAGATTGTATCAGGAAGGTGGGTATCATACAATACCACATTATTAGAACAAACCATTTTTGAACGGTGGTAAGATTTAAGTAGAGGCCTAAAGTCCACCTGCTTCTTTTTTATATTTGCATATGTATATGTATATATACATCAACAAATACACATATACTCATACATATATATTTTCCCTTCTTTTCTTTTTCCTTTCCTCCTACCCCACTATTATGTTGACCCATCATTCACGTCTCAGTAATTCCTCTTAAATACAATTGGACTGGTTAAACTAGATTAGAAAATCTACACTCTCCATGCCATCAATTTTAATATACTTAGTGTTCCCCTGCACCAGCACTGTTGGCTCTCCACTCACCTCCCTCCATCTCCCATGGGCCCCCAGGAACTGCCGGACCAGTCACTGTCTCCGTAAGATTGCCCATCCTGTCTATCTTGTATAGGTAAACACCATAAATAAATAAATACACAGAAAGAAAGTCACTTTAAAAATATAATTTTACTAGGGTTTCTTACAGTTCTCATAACATTCCATACATCAGTTGGATCAAGCATATCCATACATATGTTGCCATCATCATTTCCAAAACAGTTTCTACTTAACCCCTTGGTATCAGCTCCTCTTTTTACCCCCCCTCCCCCACCCTCCCACCATCACAAGATTTTGATGCTTCCTGAGTCCATCGATATTTTTCCCATAGAATCTTTCAAGATTGCAAGTCAAGGATTGAAATTTTTTCTTGAGTTTTTCGGTTTCAGATGTGCTGAGCATGTTCATTTTCCTTTTGGTTTTCTGATGCTAGATCTTTGCACGTTTCATTATAAGCATTTTTAAATTTTCCTATTCAGCTCATTGACTTCTTCATTTCTTCCATATACTTTGCTCTTCTGACAACCACTTGGATCTTTTCTTTCTTGCCTGCCTTTTGAATGACCTTTGCTTTCTCCATGAATGACAATGAATGCAACGTTCCCTTTGATTGTGTTGTTCCTGGCTAAGTAAATGGTGATTTTCTGATTCAAAATGGTCAATGTTATCTATTTCAGCTCAATAAATCTGGGGATGTTGATCTTTGTGCATTCCATTTCATTTTCTACCACTTGCAATTTTCTTGGATTCATACATTGCACACTCCAACTCCTAATCATTAGCAGAATGTTGCAGGTGGTTCATCTCACCTTGAGTTGAGCCCATCAGCCGATGAAGACCCTGTTGGCTCCACTCCCATAGACTACGCTCCATTCACATCATCATGTCAACTCCACTCTGAGAAAGCAGCAACTACTCAGTCACATTTAGAGCTCCCTCAGGCCTGTGATGCCCTCCAGCACTGCTGCCAACAATGCTCTGCTTCCATTCATTAGGCCTCCAGTCTCCACAATGATTTAAGGCTTTGCATAAGGTTTTCAGCAGCCCCTTCCTCCGAAGTGAGCAGCCAATTCCTTCTTATCTGTTCTTGGTCTCAATGCTGCACTAAAACCTGTTCACTTTGGGTTATGCTGATGGCATTTGAAACAGCAGTGACCTAGCTTCCAGTACCACAGATACACACAAGCCGCCAAAGTAAGACAAACTGACAGACAAATGGCGAACCACAGATATAGAGCTCTGAATTATGATACCCAGAAGAGTCATATTGAGTACATCTGAAACCAAAGTCTGCCAATATTTAGAATGAAAGGAGATATAATTATAAATTTTGCAGACATAAAAATGATAAGATAATAATAATAGTACAATAACCACACAAACAATATTAATAACAAATAGCTCTACACACATAGTTACCAACTTAGATGAAATGCACTAATTCCTCAAAAGGTGCTACCACAACTCAACTCACCAAGTGTGAAATAAATAATTTGAATAGCATTATAAAAATTAAAATTGTAATTTAAATATCCCTTCAAAATAAATTTCCAGACCCAAAAGGTTGCATTGAAAGTTCTACAAAACATTTAAATAAGAATTAAAACCAATTCTAGACAGTCTCTTTTTGGAAACATTCTATGAAGTCAATATTACTGTGATGCCCAAATCAGACATTATTAATTTTTTAAAGAAATGTAGATCAATATCACTCATGATAAAAAATATTAAGGAAATAATCCACACACAAAAAATCCTCACTGCTATCAAATTGAGGTCAACTCGTAGCTCCCTATAGGCCAGGGTAGAACAGCCCCAGTGGGTTTCTGAAACTGGAAATCTTTACAGGAGTAGAAAGCACGTCTTTCTCCAGCAAAGTAGCTGGTCGAACAGAGGCACAAGATCTACATGTTAAAATCAAACTATAACACTTTTAGGAGAAAATATAATGGAGAAAATGTGTGCTTTTCAGCTTAGCTAAGACAGCAAAGGCAGATTCATTAAGGAAAACAACTCGATGGAATTCACAAAAATTAACTATATTTTTATTGGGAACAATGGAATGAAGGGAATACTCAATGTACTCTTTTCTTTGCGGTCCATATTCCTCCAACATTTCTGTTCAGACCAGTCAGTTTCCATACAGTCAATTCTGGCTTTGGTGATTTTCATGTGTGTCAGAGTAGAACTGGCTCTCTAGGGTTTTTAATGGCTGGTTTTTTGTTAGTCAAACAGCAGGTTTTTCATCAATGACAACTCTCGGTGGACGCAAACCTCCAGCTCTTCAGTTAGACGTTAAGTGGGTTAAGTGTTCATACTCCCAAGGACACCACTGGTAGAACACATGAGCATCACCAGCCAGGAGTGGCTGGGAAATGTGCTCTTTGTCAAGGTGTCTGTGCTCAGCAAACGTCGATGGTCTATTACTGAAGAAGGAAGGGAAAATGTATCTTAGTCGTGATCGATTGTATTATTTGCTCAAAACTGTATCTCTACTGGAACCATCCCCCCAGGACCCTTCCCTGCATTACTTATGGCAGGCTTGATATATTTTTTGTTTGAGAAGATGCTATAAGAATCTTAATGTTTCCCCTAAGACAATGGATGCTCTTTCAACTTGGGACTTGGAATGAATTAGACACAATGCATATCATAAATGGTATATATGAAGGAATTTCAAAATGTTCATGGAAAAAAATATAATTATTTTTTATTTCATTTTTTTTCATGAACAGAGGGCAACATCATCCAGAGAGGAACCCAGGTATAAAGGAAACCAAAACAAAATAAACCTTTCATTCTTACCGTTAGGGGCTGTTGAATTGGTTCTGACTCATAGTGACCCAACGTATAATCATCACAACTGTTCTTATGTTTGAACCCATTGATGCAACCACTGTGTCAATCCGTTTTGTCAAAGCTCTTCCTCCTTTAAAATGTCCCACTACTTTACTACGCATGATATCCTTCTCTAGGACTGGTCTCTCCTGATAACATGTACAAAAGACATGAGATAAAGTGTTGCCATCTTTGCCTCTAAGGAATATTCTGGCTGTATTTCCTCCAAGACAAATCTGTTTTGTTTTTTTCTTTTGACAGTTCACAGTACTTTAAATATTTTCTCCAGCACCGTAATTCAAATTCAAATTCATCAATTCTTCTTTGGTCTTCTTTATTCAAAATCCAACTTTCACATGCCTATAAGGCTATTGAATATGCTGTGACTTCAGACAGACATATTTCAGTCTTCAAAATTAAACATGGCTTTTCAACATATTAAAGCAGTCTTCTGTAGCAGACTAAGGCAATGCAATATGTCTTTTGATCTCTTGACTGATGCTTCCATGAGCATAGATTGTGGACCAACCAAGACAAAAAGAAAGCTAAACAACTGAAATTAGGGGTTCAGAGGGATCATTTATAAACCAGAGCAACAGCAAAGCAAAAAAAAAAAAAAGGAAATAAATGATGTAGTTCAGAATTTCTACATTGACAGTCATTTGAAGATTTCAGACTATTTTAGCCTTGAGAAGAAATTAATAGATTACAGGATAACTTGTAAAAACATTTTAAAAACCTCATCATAATAAAAAAGCACAAAATCATAAATATTTGCTGAACATAAAACCAACAGCAATGGGGAAAATGATAAGAAAATCCACAAACAAAATGAAGTTGGCACATAAAATTATGTGGAAAAGAGACCAGTAGCAACACACACAAAAACCTTTATTAAGTAACTTTAATAAATGTGTGCCTAGTCAAGTGACAGAGTAGAAGAATTTTTTTTAGTCCATCAATATGCATGTCTTATGAACAAGGACAAAATAAACTGAAATGCAAAGGCTAGAAAAACATCTGAAGCAAGTAGTAATTTTGAAAAAAAAGTAATTTGTGATAAAAAGATATAAGGACGAAACCATCATAAGAGACAAAGATGACTACAATGATCAAAAAGGCAATTGAATAAAAAGACATAGTAATTTTAAATATTCATGGACCCAATGAAAGAACTTCAAAATGCATCAAACTTTAGCTGAAGAATTCACAACTCCACAATAATTGTAGTCAAGTTTAATATGTTATTTCTAATGAAAACATAACAACTAGAAAGAAATTCAATAAAGACACAGAAGGATGAAGCAACCAACCCAACTGGACCTCATAGCAATAAACAGAATTGTCAACTATATAACAACACAATATTCATTGCTTCCCATGATACATGGAATTATCTCCAGAACAGACCATGTGAAAGGCCATAAAGCAATTTCCAAACATTTTAAATATTGAAATATTCTAAAGCATCTTCTCAGATGACATTATGGAATTAGAAATCAACAATAAAAATATCAAAGAGAAAATATCAAAGTTATGGAAACTGAGTGTCACCATGCTGAGAAAAACCACTAGCTAAGAGAGGGAGGGAAAGTGTTTTGAATTAAATGATAACTAAAATACAATAACCTCAAACCTTGAAACACAGCAAAAGCAGTATTTAAAAGAGAATTAACAGCAGTAAACACACACATCAATAAAAGAAAGAACAAAAAGTCAACACCTTAACCCAACGTCACAAATAATTAGAAAAAGAGCAGCAAAGTAAACAGACCACCACCAAAAGAAAAGAAATAATAAAGTTTAGAGCAAAAATAGTGAAAAATAATAGAAACCATGAACAAACTTAAAGTTGGTTCATTAAAAGATTAATAAAATTGGGGAAACACTGGCAAATCTAACCATAGAAAAGATTTAAATAACACAAATAAGAAATCAAGTGGATGATATAACAAGAGAATCAGCTAAATTAAAAAAATACAAAAACAAGAAAAACAACAATATGAAGACCAGTACCCCAATAATATTTTTTAATGACAGGAAATGGACACAATTCTGGAAACACAACACGTATGAGAACTAACCAACTGGGGCAGGAATTTTGAACAGACTCACTAGACCCATTAAAAGAAGAAGAAGAAATCAAATCAGCCGTTAAAAATCTCCAGGGAATAACAACAAAAATTGTAGTCCAGATGATTCACTGGCGAATTTTGCCAAATGATTCCAGCATATAGATAAGGGTGAAATATTCGTGCTTTCACTTTATGAAGTGAGGGTAACCTTGATACTAAGATGAAAATATTCCCCCACTACCCTCCACCCCCCAAAACCCTGCCTCTGAATCACTTCTCAGTGATACTCTCCCTATAAGACAACGTAGAACTGCTCTATAGGGTTTGGGCAGCTGGACGGCTTTACAATAGCTGATAGCCTCTTCTTCCTTTTGCAAAGCTGCTGGGAACTTCCAACTGCCAACCTTTCACTTCCCAGGACATCTCTTAACCCACAACACCAACAGAGATCCTGGAAACCAGACAAATATATTATTAAAAGAAGGAAACATAGGCCTATGTTTCTTATGCGCATAGACACAAAAATTCTCAACAAACTTCCAGTCATTACAATCCAACAACATATACAAATTAATAGTACACCATGAGTAAGTGCAATTCACACCTGCCAATATAAACATAGTTCAACATTAGTTAGGAAAATAATCAATGTATTCCATCACATAAATCAACCAAAGAGAAAGATCTTTTTTAATTAATACAGAAGAGGTATTCAACAAAATCCAACATCAATCTCTAAAAAAAATTTTTTTAACTAGAATAAATGGATAACTCAAGACATAATTAAAAGTACATATACAAACCATATGAAACCAATGGCGGACATCTTGAGAATCGCAACCAGGTAAGGATGTTCCCTGATAGCACCTCATTTCAATATTACACTGAGTCTTAGCAAAGAGCACGAGGCATCAAAGGTAACTCTAACACTTCCAATTGATCTTATATGTGAAAATCCCGAGGACTCAGCAAGAAAATTGTTGCAACCACTTCAAAGGTTCAGACAAGTGGCAGGGTAAAAATCAACAAAACAAAAAATATCAGACAGATTCCTTTGACCAACAGAGAACTCTAAAGACAAAATCAAGGAAACAATACCATTTGAAATACTGAGGCAACAGATGAAATATTTAAGGGTAAGTCCAACCAGAGATGCAGAAATCCTATACGAAGAAAGTACAAAACACTATGACTACAAAAAATAAACAAAGAGACCTTCCTAAATGGAAGACTATACCATGCTCACAGGCTGGACATATGCTGGGCAAATCATTAGAGAAGCTGGATTATATGAAGAAAATGTGGCATCAGGAGTAGGAGAAGCCTTTTTAACAACCCGTAATATGCAAATGACACCATCCAGCTGGTTAAGAGTGAGGAGGACTTGATGCACTGTTGACAGGAAGTTCAAGAATCGCAGCCTACAGTATGGATCGCAACTCGGTGTAAGGAAAAACAAAATCCTCACAACTGGACCAATAGATAGCATCATGGCAAATGGAGAAAAGTGGGAAGTTGTCAAGGACTTTGTCTGGTTTGGATCCACAATCAATGCTCATGGAAACAGCAGTCAAGAGATCAAAAGACATATTGCATTGGGCAAATCTGCTGCATAAGAGCTCTTTAGAGCATTGAGAAGCAAGGGTGTTACTTTGAGGATTAAGGGTGCACGTGACCCAAGCCATGGTGTTTTCAATTGCCGCATATGCATGTGAAAGTTGAATAAGGAAGATGAAAAAAGAATTTATGCATTTAAGTTGTGATTCTGGAGAAGAACACTGAAAGTACCATGAACTGACAGAAAGACAAACGACTATGTCTTAGAAGAAATATGTCCAAAGTGCTCCTTAGAGGCAAGAATGACAAGACTTCGCCCTACATACTTTGGACACATTGCTGAGAGAGTCCAGTCCCTGGAAAAGGACAGGCATCGTGCTTGGTAAAGTGGAGGGGCATCAACAGAGGAAGGTCCTCAGTGCGATGGTTTGACACAGAGGCTGCAGCAGTGGGCTCAGCACAGGGAGAGTTGGAAGATCGTGAGGGACCTGATAGTGCTCCCTTCTGTTTTGCACTGGGTTGCTCTGGGTGAGAATGGACTCCTTGCCACCTAATAACAACAATACGGGCAGGAAGAGCTAACATTATGAAAATGGCAATACTACCCAAAGTAATCTATAGATATAATAAAATCCCAATCCAGATTTGATGACCATTTTTAAACGAGATGGGAAATATAATCACTGAATTTATCATCAAAGCACTAATTAAAAGAAGAAGAAGAAAGAAACGAAGCACCCTCATGCTTCCAGATCTCAGCGCCTACTACCCCACCATGGTATTCAAGCAGCTTGCTACTGGTACAAGGGCGAACACATGCAGCAGTGAAGCCAAACTGAGGGCACCGAAGTCAATCCATACTTATGGCAAGTTGATCTTTGACTTAGGCTAAAACTTATTAAATAAGAAAGATCATTTGTTTACCAAATGGTACAAGCGTGTGACTTTGAGGACTAAGGCGCACCTGACCCAAGTCATGGGATTTCACTTTCCTCACATGCATGTGGAAGTTGGCCAATGAACATGGAAAACTGGTGAATTTGAAATGTGATATTAGCTAATAATATTTAAAGTACCACAGACTGCCAGAAAAATAAACATATCTGTCTTGAAGGAAGGCCAGCCAGAATGCTCCTTAGAAGCTAGGATGGCAAGATGCTTCTCGTCTCTGGGAAAGCGCATCCTGCTTGGTAAAGCAGAAGGCCAATGGAAAAGAGAAAGGCTCTCGCCAAAGTGGCCACAGCAAGGGCCTCCAGCAGCACAATTGGGAGGATGGCTGAGGACCAGGCAGAGTTTCCCTCTGTTGTGCGTGGGGTCTCTATGAGTCTGACCTGGCTCTACAGAACCCACAACAACGAATGACAGCATTTGGAGCAAAATGACACAAAACACACGTCACACCATTAGAGCCAAGTTTCAAAACTCAGAAAGAGCAAATGTTGACAAGACGGTGGTAGAGATTAGAGCCGTGATACACTGCCTCTGTGATTGGAAAATAGTAACTACCATGGAAGGTACGATGCAGCTTCCTACAAAATTGGAAATAGAAATTCCATAGGATCCAGCAATCCTAGTAAGTTTGTCTAGATAAATAAGAAATGCACTCATATGCTCATCACAGCAGTGTTTATAACGATAAAAAGATGGAAACAAGGATGAAAAGCTGCGGCATGTACATACAATGGAATACTAAATGAACTAAATTGTGCTCAGCTATCATTTGGGGATTTAAAGGCTTGTTTACAAACAGGCAGCCATCTACGTGAGGCATCAACTAAGTCCACATGGCAGAAGCACACCAGCCTGTGTGATCAAAGGATTGTAAATAATATAATCCAAATCTATAGGAGGGAATTCAGGGTCCACACATGGATTTGACCTCTGGGGAATCCCCACTGATCAGACTTGAGGGATATGAACACCCCTGTTATCAGACAGAGAGCATTGTACAGTCAATTATGGCAGAAATAGTTAGGTCAAAATGTAATATTTTATCATTTGATCTCTTTTTAGACCCATTTTAAAGCTGTTTTGAAGTTTTTAAAGGGAAGGGAAACTACAAGTGGATTAAGCCCTTGGGGAATCCTTTCTGACCTTGGACCCAGGAAGTGAAAAACCTTGCTAATGTGCAGAAAACATTGGAAAGTGGTTTGTTGCAAGTTGGGTTAAAATGTAGCACCATATCATTTGATCTTCCTTATAATCCATTAAAATTTGTTCTTAATTTTTAATATTTTCTGCATTCTTTTATATTGATGTTTTTTATCTGTTTTACTTTATCTGTTAGTTTTGCTGTGGTGGTGGTCCATTTGTTTTTTTAATATTTTTCTGTATATGAAATCCAGGATAGGAAAATATGTAGACACATAACTGGATTAATGTTCTCTTGGGGGTATTGTGGGGAGGTAGAAGGGAATGGGGAGCTAATAATCATAAGTACAAGAGTGAAGAAAATATTTGAAAACTGAATGTGGTGATGATTGTTTTGTGACTAAACTATTGAATTGCCTGATATGTGTTTTATATGGCAATAAAACTGTTTTGGAGGAAAAGTAATAACAAATGTATAAAACATCTTATAATATGGATGAACATGGAGGATGTTATGCTGAGTGAAATTAGTCAATCACAAAAATGACAAGTATTATATGACAATGCTATTATGAAAATTAAGAAAGAATTTCACGCACAATTTTTTATTGTGATAGTTCTCTAAGATGGCATGGTAATTGAGGGTGATAGTTCTCTAAGATGGCATGGTAATTGAGGGTCAATCACTAACTGAGGGACAGACACATATTCATTTGAGTGAAAAGGAAGGCAAACAAGGAAACCAACAGCAACACACACACAAAACCCTCAAACAAAACAAAACTCAAATGCACATTAAAATGAGAATGCCTAAAAATAGTGATTAATCTGCTAAACACCTCATAGTACAGATGAGCCTGCGGGAGAGAGAGACGTTAGTGCTGTGTTTGCATTAGGGGGATGAGTGTGATAACATGGTGTCATAACTTAGGCAGTGCAATGAGATTACATGAGGGCATGATGCTGTTCCCAACAAGTCTCTCTCCACCTCAATACAAAACTAGAAAGAGGGCCACATCTTAGTAACCAGAATCCTCAGATTGGTTGGTGATAAAGAAACTTGTGAGACACCAGTACCTGAGACTATGGAGGGATTCTACAGTGAAGATCGATGGCTTGTACTATTCTAGAATATATGACTTAAAAAAAATAACCGACAATATCAACTCTATGGAACACTAGCCCCTTGCTTACCCATCACCAAATGAATAGAAGGTTAATAAACAGACAGCAGAGCAGTGGGCTATAAATTTTTCAAAAATATCATGTATTTTCAATTAAATGAAAAAACACCAAAACCCTAAACTCAATCCCTGATTTGTTCAGCAAGCAAATTACCTCTAGGGTCTCATTCAAATGCAAATGGCTATTTTATGATTTACATAGCAAAGGCAGAGCTGCAGAAGAATGATTAGGGCATCTGGGGAAATCAAGAGAAAAGAGAACTTGAAGTGTCTTTGGAATAGTGGAATTAGAGTTTGTCTCATCATTGAGAGGCTGGGGCTTGGTAAGGTTTATATTGTGAAAAGTCATTGTGTGTTGGGAGCATGCCGGGCAGCTCTGGGAGAGTACTTTCACGCACCCCAATAGCCGCCATACTTTTCAAGATGAGTATTCTGAACCTTATCCCTGCCTGCTCCATTTCCTTCCTAGTCTCTGTTTTGGTTTCCATTCGAGCATCCATTTGTTCACTCATTCAGGTATGTGTTCATTTATCTAGCACATACATGTGTTCCTTTATTGTGTAGTAGATTATATCACATACTCTAGCACTAGATTGCTTGAGTTCAAATTTTGACTCCAACATTTATAAACGTGGCCTCTGACTAATTACTTAACCAAAATAAACAAACAAACAAACAGTAACAAAACACTGCAGTCACGTTGATTCCGACTTAGAGTGACACAGAGTAGACTGAGTATGGGACAGAGTAGAATGGAAGCGCTCTAGACTATAAACTTTCCAACAGTAGACTGACTGCTCCATCTTTCTTCCATAGAAAGACAAGTGTGTCAAACCATCAACCTTTTCATTAGCAGCCCCTTTATTAACCACTGTGAGACCAGATATTCTTAATTACTTAATTTCTCTTATTTGCTCAATTCATCTATTGATCATGTTGATTACCTCCTAGGTATGAGCAGTAAATTAGTTACTATTATAGAGCACATAGAATGGTACTTGGCACACACTCATTCCTGTGTGAGTCTATTGTTTTCTAGTCAGTTCTTAATAATGTTGACCCCAAGTCTTAGAGTAGAACCACAAAGTAGCGCTTTCCTGATGGTGACTTTAGGGTACAGATCCCCATTTTCAGGTGGGTGGGTTAAGTGTGAACTGCCATACTACACGGGAGTTTTTGGGGATAACCCATTTGTGCCACCTAGGGAATTACTCACTGCGGGCCTTACAGTTATTGTTGAGAACCTACTCTAGGGGAGGAAGACCTAGGTGAGTACTTCATCCATGTTCTCAGGAAGCAATCATGGAAGCAAGCCATGAGTACACAGACATGCAATACTGAGCTGACAGAAGGTTTCACACGTGAGCTCTCAGGGGTGCAGGAATGAGGGAAGTGAGGTTAATGGTGCTGGGAACAAAGGGCAAGCTCCATGGTCAAATGAGGAAATGACATAGCAGAAACTAACCCTCATACACGGTACAGACTTCCGGGACTCATTTCACAACACACTGTGGATTATATCAGGTGGGGAGGGTCATAGAAATTAAGTTCAGTATTGTGGATTAATTAGGGTCCCCTTCTCCCAAATATATGTTATAACCTGTATACCAGTGTATATAGTCTAATAGAATTTAATGCAACCACCTTCCCCAAGTCAAGCTAATATTGTCAGTCAGGCGGTGGAGGAAATGGGCCAAATGGTGGTACATTGAGGAGATTGAAATGGATGTGTTAAAATTTTTAAAATATGTATAAATTTTTAATGTAAAGCTGTTGGTCAGTTTTATAAATCTTAATCTAAATCATAATAAAAATTTAAATAAAAAAATAAGGACTATCCCAAGTTACAAACAAGAAAGATATTGACATGGCCAAGGCTCTGATTGAGACTTTAGTTTCCAGAGTTTTGAAACTTCCTGTTCTTTTTTTTTAATCGTTTTATTAGGTGCTCATACAACTCTTATCACAGTCCATACATACATCAATTGTGTAAAGCCCATTTGTGCATTCATTGTCCTCATCATTCTCAAAACATATGCTCTTCACTTAAGCCCCTGGCATCAGGTCCTCATTTTTCCTCTCCCTCCCTGATCCCCCCTCCCTCATGAGCCCTTGATAATTTATAAATTATTATTTTGTCATATCTTGCCCTGTCCGACCTCTTCCTTCACCCACTTTTCTGTTGTCCGTCCCCCGGGGAGGAGGTCACATGTAGATCCTTGTAATTGGTTCCCTCTTTTCAACCCACTCTCCCTCTACTCTCCTGGAATCGCCACTCACACCACTGGTCCTGAAGGGATCGTCCACCATGGATTCCCTGTGCTTCCAGTTCCTGTCTGTACCCGTGTACATCCTCTGGTCTAGCCAGACTTGCAAGGTAGAATTCAGATCATGATAGTGGGGTGGGTGGGGGAAGCATTTAGGAACTAGAGGAAAGTTGTATTTTTCATCATTGCTACATCGCACCTAGACTGGCTCATCTCCTCCCCTAGACCCCTCTGCAAGGGGATCTACAGTGGCCGACAAAAGGGCTTTGGGTCTCCACTCTGTCCTACCCCCCTCATTCACTATGGTAAGATTTTCTTGTTCTGATGATGCCTTATACCTGATCCCTTCAACACCTTGTGATCTCACAGGCTGGTGTGCATCTTCCATGTGGGCTTTGTTGCTTCTGAGCTAGATGGCCACTTGAAACCTCCTGTTCTTTTCAGCTACCCAATTGTGGTATTTCTGTTACAGCAGCACCAGCCTAAAATTCTTCCCCATCGTTTATATGCAGAGGTCTTGAACCCATATACTAGAAATATTGACTGCAAAAGCATAACTAGCACAGTACTCAAGAATTTTGTTAAAGATTCTGTGTGAGATGGCCTGGAGGAATCACTGAACAACCTTTAAGTCAACAGACTCAGTCTCCCATCACTCCCCACTTGATCCTGCTATAAGGTTGAATCCTTACGCTTTCCTTGAATAGCAAAATTGGCATAACTTTACACCAGGTGCACTAAGAAATTCAGTGGAATGTGAGTCTCAACGAATAAATCCCACTCCTGTGGCAAGTTAACAGCCATTAAACACAAAGACAAGCTCAATAAAACAAGTGAGGCAAGTGCAGTGTGGATCACTGCCATCAGAGTGCAGTGTGGATCACTGCCATCAGAGTGCAGTGTGGATCACTGCCATCAGAGTGCAGTGTGGATCACTGCCATCAGAGTGCAGTGTGGATCACTGCCATCAGAGTGCAGTGTGGATCACTGCCATCAGAGTGCAGTGTGGATCACTGCCATCAGAGTACAGTGTGGATCACTGCCATCAGAGTACAGTGTGGATCACTGCCATCAGAGTACAGTGTGGATCCCTGCCATCAGAGTGCAGTGTGGATCCCTGCCATCAGAGTACAGTGTGGATCCCTGCCATCAGAGTGCAGTGTGGATCCCTGCCATCAGAGTGCAGTGTGGATCCCTGCCATCAGAGTGCAGTGTGGATCACTGCCATCAGAGTAAGACAGATAGCACTAGAGAGAGGCAATGAAGGAAGTGAGAAGCCACATTAAATTGGACTAATCCAAAAAAGGAGCTTGTTTTTAAATTCAGAGTAAATTGGGATGAGGAAATCAAGGCCCAACAGAAAGTCAGGAATTAGGTAGCAGTGGAGATTGGGAGTTCCCAAGAGGAAATAGAAGCAAAAATGAATAATAATAACTAACAACTGAATGCTAACAACATGCTAATTTTTATGCTAATGGAGTTGCATTAGCTCAGTATCATAACAGCTTTATATGATGCATAGAAATTTTACTCTCATTTTATAGATGTAAAACCTGATGATCTCTTGGCTACTCATCTTGTGAGTGAAGCTTCCGCCTTCCAACCCACATTTGTGTGACCTCCAGTTCACATGCTACCGCTACTTCCATTAAACTGTGCTGTTTGAGAACACAGGCGAGACAGATCGGAGTCTCTGGAGTCTACAGATCTATATTCTATATCCATAAGATAAAGTTGTCATTTTCCAGACGTTGACATGTTCATTTCTGCTATGCACATGATAAGCAGGTGATAGTCAATGATGCTCATGAAAATACCTAACATATTATAGGGATACTTTTTTAAAAACCACTTTATTGGCATATAATTTACATATTGCACAATTCAATAGCTTACTCACATCAAGAAGAGTTGTACCATCATCACCACAATCGGTTTTAGAACATTTTTGTCCTTCTTATACTCATCCTTATTAACTTCCCATTTCCCCTCAACCTCCCCTGCCATACTCCCAAGGAACCATTAATCCAGAAATTGTCTCTATAGATTTCCCTATACTGGATTTCATATACAGAAAAAAACATCTTTAAAACCTGGAAAAACTAATTGCCAACTTTAGGTGGAAAGGAAAGAAAACAAAACCTCCTTTCACTCCTAAACTTTGAAACCTACTGTATAGACATGGTAAGCAAAACAGCCTGGTACTGGCACAATGGCAGATAGGAAACCAATGGATTCGAGTTAAGAAAAATGTAAAGCCCTCCAGATTCCTTATCCCTCACACCTAAAGAATGGTTTGAGTGGGCTAACATGGACTTGAATCTTTGGTGACAAACAAGTTCATCTCAAAAAAAAAAAAACAACAACAAAACTAACAACAACCAAGTAAAACAGACTTTCAAAACCTCAATAGAAATAAGAACAGAAAATATTAGAACTAGAACAAATTTTAAATGGACCAAATGGGAAATCAAATGATAAGCCTCCCAAGAATGCCCTCTGGTCATAGTTGAGCGTTCCAAATAGCCTTGTTAATCAGAGAGCATTGGAAAAGAAGTGGGTGTTAATAAACTCAGGGACAAGGGAAAAACAAATAGATGGCAGGAGGGTGTAGAAGGCCTGTTAGGGCTTGATCAAGGGCAATGAAACCAAGAGGAATTACTGAACCCCAAATGAAGGCTGAGCATGATAATGGGACAAGAGGAAAGTGAAAGGAAACAGAGGAAATAACGAGGAGGCAAAGGGCATTTATAGAGGTCTAAATATAGGCATTTACATATATGTAAATATATTTATATATGACAATGGGGAAATAGATCTATGTGCATATATTTATAGGTTCAGTATTAAGGTAGCAGATGGACATTTGGTCTCTACTCAAGTAGTCCCTCAATTCAAGAACACTTTTGTTCTATTAAACTGGCATTCCTTGATGCTCACCTTCCCGAACGATCATTGAAGACAAAGTGGGTGCATAAGCAAATGTGGTGAAGAAACCTGATGGTACCTGGCTATGAAAAGATACAGCATCTGGGTCTTAAAGGCTTGAAGATAAACAAGCAGTCATCTAGCAGAGAAGCAACAAAGCCCACATGGAAGAAACACACCAACCTGTGTGGCCACGAGGTGCCGATGGGATCGGGTATCAGGCATCAAAGAACAAAAAAAAAAAATCATATCATTGTGAATAAATGGGAGTGTGGAGTGGAGACCTAAAACCCATTTGTAAGTAACTGGACATCCCCTTAGAGAAGGGTTGTGGGGAGGAGACGAGTCAGTCAGGGTGC
Source organism: Tenrec ecaudatus (assembly GCF_050624435.1). Classification (NCBI taxonomy): domain Eukaryota; kingdom Metazoa; phylum Chordata; class Mammalia; order Afrosoricida; family Tenrecidae; genus Tenrec; species Tenrec ecaudatus. The sequence goes on along the minus strand of NC_134541.1, from coordinate 64,619,133 downwards.
AGTATAGCACCGATGAAACATGCAACTTTCCTCTAGTTCTTTAATGCTTCCTCACCCCCCATTGTCATGATCCCAATTCTACATTACAAATCCGGTTAGACCAGAGGATGTACACTGGTACAGATAAGAACTGGAAACATAGGGAAATCCAGGACTGATAAACCCCTCAGGACCAATAATGAGAGTAGCAACACCAGGAGGGGAAGGGGAAGGTGGGGTAGAAAGAGGGAACCAATCATAAGGATCTACATATAACCACCTCCCTGGGGGATGGACAACAGAAAAGTGAGTGAAGGGAGATGTCAGACTGCATAAGACATAAAAAAATAATTTAAAAATTATCAAGGGTTAGTGAGGGAACACACCGGGGACGGAGGGGAAAAATGAAGAGCTGATACCACGAGCTCAAGTAGAAGACAAATATTTTGAGAATGATGTTGGCATCAAAAGTACAAATGTGTTTGACACAATGGGTGGATGTATGGATTGTGATAAGAGTTGTACAAACCCCCATTAAAATTATTTTTAAAAGAAAAAAGAGAATTATGACTGGTGTAAAAATTTGATCTCCTTTTTGACCCATTTGGAGGCCCCCTGGTTTTGCAGTGGTTACTTCTTGGGCAGCTAACCTTAAGGTCAGCAGTTCAAAACCACAAACTGCTCCACAGGAGACCAATGAGGCTTTCTATACCTGTGAAGAATTAAAGTCTCAGAAACCCACAGGGGCGGTTCTACCCAGTTCTACAGGGTCACTACAAATCAGTATCAACTAGGTGGCAGAGAGTGAGTTTTTGAATAATTTTAAAGTTTCAGATTTTTTGTTTTTTAAAAAGCTAAGGGGAAATACAAGTGAATGAACCCTCTTGTGAATCATGTCTGACCAAACACCAGGTATGTGAACAGCCTTGCTAGCATGCAGAGTGTATTGGAAAGTAGATTATTGCAGATGCAGTTAGGTTAAAATTTAACACCTTGTAGGTATAGTTTAATGTAGGTGATTTTTCATATTTGCCTTTTGCTAGGCCTCCAGCCTAGCCTTCTATTTAAAACAAATGGCCTATTCTTTAATCTTTTGGGATTTTTTTAACCTGGGAGGCCGTCTTGAGTTGTCTCAATGATACTTTCAGTATACCTGTGCTCAGGTTTTGCATGGTGGCCTGAGTGGAGAGTAGGCAACTCTCTGGGTTGGCTTGCCTTGTTGAAGGAATCCTTCCAGGGACATATTTTGGGAGTGCTTGCAACTCCTATCCCTCTCTCCTTCTCATCAACATGCCAACACACCCTTTAAAAGACCCTCGGATGCCACTTCCACCAGACATCATAACAGTCAGGCTAATTAATGGTCTGCCTGCCCCTTCCCAGTCTTAAGTGTGCACTCCCAGTGGTTTAAAGGAATGAGGGAGTAGGGTGAGGAGGGCCAGGGTTTAGGGCCTCTGGGAACTGACCTCAAAGCTGTCCTAACTTCAAGAGTCAGGGAAGAATGGCAGGTTTTGTTATAAGATCAGCCCCAATCAATATGGTACAATTTCATAGCTCATTATTCCTGTGTGTGCTGAAGCACACTTGGGGAAGCAGTGGGGGCAGTGATGGAGTCTGGGAGCAGGGCAAAGAAAGAGTCATATGGAAGCAATTAGTGGGGCCTTCATTCAAAAAAGCATTAAGGTGCTTGTAGCACTAAAGCTAAAGTGACCCCTAGGCTGGGACCATAATTCTCCAACACTTAATATCACTTACTCTGCAGATGTGCATTTTATACAGAAATATCAGTTTACCACTTTGAAAAATTAACCTATTGAAGGCTGTCAAGATCTGACACCCTTGGGGGGGGGGGGATTATATACTGTGTTGTCTGTACTGCTTTCCGTGTTGCCTACCCCTGCCACCTGAATCAAGAAAGCCCGGCACAATGGAGAAATGAAGTGACTAACAAGGGAGTGGACAAGGGTTGAGAATTAAGGACACAAATAAAATGCTGGTTGTCCTGGGGCTAAAATATTCGTTCCTTATGTTCCAACGCACAGAAAGCTTGAATAAATGATTCCCTCCACTCACGCCCACATACGTACTCTGCATCTAGAATTTCTTCGAAAGGCAGAAAGTCCAGAGGGAATGAAGAAGGAAATGATATACGAGTTAGCATGAGGAAAAAGTAGATCTAAGTGTGCTAATATGTCTAAATTATAACGATTACAATGGGGATTACAAATTTGTGACCAGTGTAGAAAGCTCGTTTTGTTAAATGCATTTGTTTTCAGGGTTTTTTCTTTAATTTCCTAGAAGAATGTGATGCTAGTTTTAAAAAATGGAAAAGACTGCTAATCTGTACCTATACAACTGACGATTTAAAGTAATCCATTATTTTCAAGTGGTAGAAATGGACCCCTCTGACAATACAGGTAGAAAACTAGTTTAACAAAATAAAACTTCAGAATAGATATTTGATAAAGGCTATCAAAGCTTTCAAGAAGTGTGTACACAAGAATGCACAGTTCACCTTACAGGAAAGCGAGCAGGGATGTGGAATTTAAGATGTAGGTAAATAAAAAGATTTCTTACTTTCCCTTCAAAGAGAGTAACTAGATAAACACAAAAGGCCTTATAATGAGGAACTGACAAAATATATCATACACATATAATTCAATAACATGCAACCATTAAAATCATACTTCAAAAATATTTATCCACATGAAAAAGGTTAACTTGCTAATAGACAAAAATGAGCTGCAAATAACTATTCGCAGTGTGTTTCCATATTTTGCAAATCTACATATATAGGTGAACATTTAAAACACAATATCATGTTTAAAATGCCTTTGGTTCATCAGAACCATATTTTTGGTGGTGTAAGTAGTTTGTTTTGCACTTAGCACATTCCAGTTTCCCAGGAAGGCCTTCAGTCAGTTTATAAGTTGACATCACTGGCTCCTGAATGCCTCCCTTCCTCTTTGTCACAGCCTCACTTAGGATTCTTTAGGAGCTGCCCTGGGTAGAACAAATCCTTTAGGTATTTAGCTGTCAGCAAAATGGTTGAAGATTCATGCCTACCACGAGATACCAGAAGAGTCTAGTGCAGTACTTTGGGAAATGCACCCTTTGAAAGCCCTGTGGAGGAACTTCTACTCTTGCACATGTGGGCTCATCAAAAGTCAGAATGCACGTTGGCAACTAGGTCTCTCTCCAGGCTCAGTACCCAGCATGCTTTAGTTACCTACAGCTGTTCAAAGTCTTCTCCTAATCTGCCCTTGGACAGGAGTTAGTAGCCCTCAATGGAATAGGAAGTGAGACTTGAAAAATAATCCTAGCTTTATGTTCTTTAACAAATTGTATTATCTCTTTCAAACTTAATGTACTCATCTATGAAATAGAAAGAGTATCTATCTCATAATATTATTGTGGAAATAAATTTCAAAGTGTGAGTAATGTGTTTGGCCATATAACACATCAACTGATATTAGTTCCCTTGGTTAGTGACTAACTTTCAGTTACTCTATACTGATTTAATTGCAGCAGATATCATCTTATAATTCCATATGATGAGGCATTACATGCTTCATGCAGTTTTCCCATGGCCAGGGATTTGGGTTCCATGATGCAAAGGGACTAAGAATAATCATGGAGACAAGCAAGCAGTGGAGTGACCTTGAGTAATTAACAGTTACACCATCCTGCTATGCTCTATAATCAACTAGAAATATACTCAGACTACATGTCTTGAGAAGCCCATCTCTAGCTTCACTCCTTTCAGAATCCATCAGGGAGGGCACACTCACCTCACCATTGTCTTGAGATATATGAATTTCCTTTAGCTATAGCATTACTCTACCACCTGTCAGAATTTGTCATATTGTATGACTTGCATGTTACTGTGATACTGGGAGCTTGCTCAGCAGGATTATCCATAGTGGACAAGTTTCAGTGGAATCTTCAGACTAAGAATAGGAAGAAGACCTATTTTGAATGGGAATTGTCTATTTTGAAAAATGGGCTAACAGAAACCATATGGATTACAACAGAACATCGTGTTAGTCTAGGTTGACTAGAGAAACAAATTCAGTGATACTTATGTATGTCTAACAGAGGACTTTATATTAACAGTAATTGTATAATAAGAAAACATCCCATCCAAGTCCAGAATAATCCATAAGTCAGATATTAGCCCATATGTCCAATACTAGTCTATAAGTTCCTCTTCAGACTCATGCAACACATGCAATGATGCCGAATGCAGGAAGCTCACCAACCAGTGGGTGGAAAGTCTTGCGGATCCAATGGCAGTGGACCCATCTCCAGGGCTCTGAATCAGTGTGGCTCCATGGGGTTTGTCAACAGGAATGTGTAGCAGAGTGTGTGGTCCTCCTCCTAGGAGAAAAAGAGGAAGTTCCCAGAATCCTCCTGGTGGGTGTTACTCTGTGACCTGATTGGCAGATTAGACTCCACCCCTATAACATATTTATCAAGTTGACATGATATCATGTAACTGCCACAAACACTATCCAATTATAACACTGGAAGATACAGAGTTATAGTGGGACAGGGCAGAAGGCAGCATTTGTCCCAGGTGCAAGTCAAAGAGGGTGTCAGGTAAGATGTAGAATGACATTATCAGGCAATACAAATATGAAAGGTGCCTGCAACATCCCTCACTGACCCATAGTGCTACGGGAGACAACACTGGAAATACAGAGTGGGAACTGTTCCCAGTCTTACCCTACCACACCAGGGCAAAACACTAAGGGTGTGTAACAGAGCAGCAAGGAGAGCAAAGCAATGAAACCCCCGAGGAATACCAAAAATAGTCTTTGGGGCCAGGGCATGGCACACCATCAGACTCAACTAGAAAACACTCCTAAAGGTCAACAAACAGTCCTGGAGCTATTAATAGGCTTTTCTTTATTGTTGCTGGGTTCTTTTGGTTGTTTTGTTTTTGTGCTTATTGTTGCTTTTGCATGTCTAGCTAGATAAGATAGGCAGGATAAAAAATCCAGATGAGAAAAAAACTGGACCAACAGATCTGAAAGAACACGGGAAAGGGGGAGGTGGGGGAAAGGAAGGAGACTGCCAACAAACTCAGGGACACGGGAACAACAAGTGATCTAAAATTGATGGTGAGGAGGGCTTAAGATGCCTGGTGGGGCTTGATCAAGTGCAATGTAGTCAAAAGGAATTGCTGAAACCCAAATGAAGATTAAACATGATAGTGGGACAAGAGGAAAGTAAAAGGAAATAGAGGAAAGAATGAAAAGGCGAAGGACATTTATAGAGGTCTAAACACAGATATGCACATATGTAAATATATTTATATATAATGATAGGGAAATAGATCTATGTACATATATTTATATGTTAAGTATTAAGGTAGCAGACTGACATTGGGCCTCTATTCAATATTCCCTCAATGCAAGAACACTTTGCTCTAATAACCTGGCATTCTGTGATGCTCACCTTCCCAAAATCATTGCTGGAGACAAATTGGGTACATAAGCAAATGATGTGAAGAAAGCTGATGGTGCTTGGCTATCAAAAGATATTGTGTTTGGGGTCATATAGGCTTGAAGATAAATAAGCGGTCATCTAGCTGAAAAGCAACAAAATCCACATGGAATAAGCACACCAGCCTGTGTGACCACGAGGTGTAGATGGGATCAGGTATCTGGCATCAAAGAACAAAAAATCATATCGATGTGAATAAATGGGAGTGTGGAGTGGAGACTTAAAGCCCATCTGGAGACAATGGGGCATCCCCTTACAGAAGGGTCACAGGAATTGACGAGCCAGTCAGGGTGCAGTATAGCACCAATGAAACATACAACTTTCCTCTAGCTCTTTAATGATTCCTCCCACCCCACTATCATGACCCCAATTCTACCTTACAAATCCAGCTAGACCAGAGCATGTACACTGGTACAGATAAGAGCAGGAAACACAGGGAATCCAGAACAGATAAACCCCTCAGGACCAATAATGAGAGTAGCAATACCAGGAGGGGGAGGGGAAAGATGGGGGAAGAAAGGGGGAATTGATCACAATGATTGACTTACAACCTCCTCCCAGGGGGATGAGCAATAGAAAAGTGGGTGAAGGGAGACAATGGTTGGTGTAAGACAAGAAAAATTTTAAAATAAATTATCAAGGGTTCATAAAGGGGGAGGAGGGGAATGAGGGAAATAAGTCCTTGATACCAAGGGCTCAAGTAGAAAGAAAATGTTTTGAAAATGATGATGGCAACATTTGTACAAATGTGCTTGACACAATAGATGTAAGTATGGATTGTGATCAGAGCTGGAAGAGTCCCCAATAAAATGACATTTAAAATAATTAAATAAATCAATGGATGAATGAATGAAAGGTGCCTGACAGAGACAGCTAGACAAGAAGAGGAAAGGTGTTTCTACTGATCAATGTCGATGTTTATTCATTTTAAAATGGAGTGGGGAAGGAATGCAACCCAGAGATTGCTCCTGGATGTGCATTATCCTCACGCTGCCTCGGAGAAGATGAGACCTCTAAGTGGAAGGCTCTGAACAGGAGCCACACAATGAGCTCCAATGCGCCAAAGCTAATGAAAAATGGTGCAAGACCAAGCAATGTTACCTTCTGATAGAAAAAAAGTCGCTATTTGTTGGAGTCAACTAGATGACAACTAACGACAATAACTCTATGAAGTTAAGGCACTTAGTTAAGGGGTAGAGTTGGAAACAATATTTTGAAATAATTATTTTGTCCTTCAAATTAAATTGTGCATTTCAGAAAAGTAGTTGCTTAGTCATCTAAATATAAAGATGATCCAGAAGGCTTCATCTTGAGAAAATAACTATTTGTTCTGTTGTCTGAGTTGTCTTCCCTCCGAAGTTCTCAGATATGATTGCTAATGGAATCATCTTTGAATTTTTTAAAAGTACTGATTATTGAGCACAGTCTCCAGAGATTTTGATCAAATCAGCCTAAGAAGATTTCTCAAAGTGAGAGCAGTTTCACTCAGGAATATGTTAGCATGGAAAACTCTTTGGGCCCCACTTCCATCCATCCACCATCCATCCATCCATCCATCCATCCATCCATCCATCCATCCATCCATCCAAAGTCCCAAACCCACTGCAGTAGAGATTATTCGGAAGCACAATGACCTTACACGGCAGAGTTGACTGACCAATTGGGTTTCAAGGATTATAAATCTTGATGGAACTAGACTTCTCTCTCTCCGACAGAGTGGCTGAGGATAAACACTAACTTTGTGTTAGCAGACAAGTGTTTTCACCACTGTGATACCAGGGTTCCTGAACTTCACTATAAACCTACTAAATAAGAAGGCTGTGAGAGAGGTCCAGACATAATCTAAATGCGCTCTCCAAGGATTTCTGAGGACAACTAGCGTTTAAGGCAGTACTTCAGCATACAAGTCCTACAATTTCCACGGATAATTCTAATGTGCAGCCAAGATCAAGAACCATGACTCGAGATCCTTCTCACCCCAGAATTCATGTGACTTTGTGGCTTTCGCCCTGATCTGTGTACAAGGTCAATGGCTTTTGGGTATGTTCTTAGGTAGTCTTTGGGGAGTGTTCTGTTAGTCCAGGTGATAGGACGAGGTTTGCTGTTGTACTCAAAGATGTCAAATTCGCTAACCCACTGATGCGTAGACCAAATCAACTATCTTCCAGCCAAAAATTCTAGTAAGCAAGCAAGTCAGGCGACTCAATCAAGGCCGCGAGAGAAATAATCTCTTAGAACCAATGGAAGAGTTTTCAGGTCCCAAATAGGAAGATAGATTGGAAAGTAGCTCAGTGGAGTAGTAAAAGCCTTTTAACACAAGGATAAAACTTAAAGTATTGCTACCAAATCAGAGAATCATTTAGTTAACAAAAAAAACCAAACAGAATTTGAAGCTATTATTTCTTTTTGTATCCTCCATCCAAGTCTATCCATCTATGAAGGTCTTGTTTCCATCGCTATAATCATTACCCTCAAATAATTCTGTATACTTAAAATTACATCACATCCAAACAGCAGTTTTGGCAATTTATTCTCTTTTTAAATGTGTTTTGAGTTTGGAGAACAAAGAGAAGTTGGAAGCAACAATATAAGGATTGCCAGGTGGATAAGATAAACTTCCCCTTCCAAAATAATAAAGAGAGAAAAATTCGTGTAGGACAGCTCTTGCTTCCCCTGAATAATGAGAAGGAACATTGTCTTGATTGAAAAAAGTTCCCCAGCAAAAATTCTCTGGCCTTTTTCTCACCAATGTAGTTTCCAATTTTCTTAAAACTTCTTCATAAGCCCCCTTGCACATCCTGTGTCCTTCGAGAAAATCTATCAAGCATACCTTTTGAGAATCCCCGAAGAACAATCTCTGTGTATTCTGAGCTCATCTCTCTGCTTCGAATTTAACAGGCCTGGCACATTCTCTAGGCAGCCACTCTTTCAATTGGACTGTTGTTTTTTAAGACACTTCAATGAGAATTAGACAAGTGTATTGCTGATTTTTCTCAGCCATTCTCTGATCACCGAGGTAGACTTACATGTATTCGGGCTGAAACATGCCTGTGCCTGTATGAACTAGCACTCTGGAGGCAGTATTATTTTTACTCACCTTTATCCAAGGCAGTCAGTGTAAAACCAAGACCATCACTGCTCTGTGGGGTATAGCACAGTAGACCTTCACTCTCTAGGTTTAGACAGAACATGCCTTTGAAGGCCCATCACAATCATCATGTGTCCCCTGGAGAAAACTGCACGCTGAAGGAGAAAGAGTCAAGCCCAGGTAGCCCAAGTCCCGAGCGAATTCTAGTCTTTCTATGCTAGTGAAAGATTCACTGAGCTGCATAATTCTTTCCATTTTCCTTCTGGGCTTCAGTTTCTTCGTCTATCAAATGATTGCTGAGACCCAGTTTCAGTTTGGCAAAGATGGAATGGGCCTCTACAGAGCTTTTCAACAAAGTGCATGCTAAGATTTAGTTGGACCTGGATGAGAAGGTGCCCTCTGAACTCTCGGGGACGCTCTAGCCTACTCGAGTAACAGGGGATGCATTCAGATACCCAACTACTCCGTCTTTAGAGTCCTCTGTATAATACACAGTTAACGGGATATTTCCTGAGCTCTCATAGGAACTGTGAGGTGGCTAACACATATGTCCTAACTTTACAAATGAGGAATCCAAGATGACACATTAACTTGCCCTCCAAAGAAGGGGCTCATGGGTATCTCTATCTAGGATTGAAGTCCACATATGTTGACTCCTGCTTCTCCGCTAGAGTAGAAACCTAGCCGGTAAAGGACAACCCCGTTCTCTGTGGCCAAAACAAACCTGCCTTTGGAAACAAAAATCCAAAGCTAAAAGTCTGTCATCATCATATTTCATAAATGATTCAAGGAGAACCAGGGCTCCATCTCATGGGCTTTCCTATCTCTCTTGTGTATACCCTCGTGCTTAGAAAAACCAGTAGGCATTCCCATACATACCATTTTATGAGTGCATCTTTGAGGGTGAATTACAATATCCGACTCCGAGAGTTTGAGTCCATACCTGTGCGGGCTTATTCCAAACAAAACATGTCCAAACATGCCTCTGTGATCCGTGGATGGCTACAGATAAGTTCTTGAAGCAATATATAACTTAGGCTCACTAGGGTACTTTCAAAAGAAAATGTTTTTAAAAGAAGTTCAGTAGAAAACACTGGCTTTGGAGGGAATCTGCTGGGGCAGTGGAAGTTAAGGCAGGGAGGTCAACTCAGAGGCTCCAGCGAAATATTCTTGATAAATTTTTCTCACAACAAAGTCATGAGGGCTTGTTCTGAGAGCACGGTTTATGAAAACTAAAAACTAAAAATTCTAGGGTGACAAAAGTGCTGCAATTTTTCCCCCTTCACAATAACCCACCTGCTTATCATTCAAAGGGTCACAAGGGTCACCTAAAACCATCGGAAAACACATACATACATACATACATATTTCTCAATATATAATTACATCTTGTTTGGTAGTTAATCTAATTATGTTTAATTATGTTCAGTTTGTATCGATGAAAATACACTCTGCATATCAGATCATTATGGTCATTATGATTCATAACAGTAACAAAATTACAGACATGAAGTAGCAACGAAAAGAATTTGTAAGGTCTCTCTCTCTCCAGGCTAGATTTCAGCCTTGGTCCTTGGCTCCGCGTGAGAAAGATTTCACACGGAAGCCAGGCTCGTGATACAAGTGAATTTAATGAGAGTTAAAAGAAGTTTCAGGTTTTACGCGGCACCCATAGGATTCCTTTGACCATACGGCCTGGCAGAGGCTGCTCAGGGTCACACAAGGATCTCTCTCCTCCCACAAAGACTACCAGACCAGCCCAGACCAGCCCCTCTCCCTTCTGTTTCCCAGGGGAGGCGGGGTGAACGACCCCAGGTCACTCCCATTGGCTGAATTGCAATCACCTGGCCCAGGTGGGCTGCTCCAGGTGTAACACCCATCTGAGCCCACCAGCGGGAAAATCCAGCCTTCCTATGGTGGATCTACTGAGCATGCGTAAATGGACTCCCCAATCCCTAGGCTAAGCGCCTAACAAATTTTATGGTTGGGGTCACCACAACATGAGGCCCTATTAGAGAGTCATGAGTCATGGCATGAGGAAGGTTGAGAACCTCTCTCCTATAATGATTCCCCAAGAAACCTTACCTCGCCTGCCTAAAGCCCTGGTCTTGCCCCTCCGACTTCTTTTTTGTTCCTCAGACTCATGGAACATTTAAAGGGAACAGTTTCTGAGTGGATGAAGGATTTCAGAACTGCTTTGTGACCCGAGTAAACGATAAAGCTCAGAATTCCTCCGGGGAGGGGCAGCCGGTGGGAAAACAGTCTTCAGTAGACTGACAGGATAAAGCAAGAAATAAGAGCTCCGCGTTCTGATGTTTTTGATCCGTGAAGGTTTCTGCGATTCCCACAGCCAGGCTTTGGGATTGACCCTCATCCAGGAAAGCAATGCCCTTCTCTCCAGGGACAAGCATAATCTTATCAGATGTTAGCAGGACAATAACAGGAAGAGGGTGGGGCTGTGGGGAAAGAGGACAGGCCCCTCCTGGTCCTTTCATCAGAAGCTGGCAGCCAGGGTATTGTTGTGAGCTGGAAACACAGGGGAGGGATCCACTACTGTACCTCTTCCAAAGAGCGGCCTTACTCTGCCTGGAGAGTGGGTCCGAAGACTCAGCCCACCTAGATACGGACAGACACATGTGTACGCAGCGCTCTGTTCTCTCCCAACGACTTCCAAAAGGGTCTCTGGGTGGCGTAAGCAGTTTGAGTGTTCATTGGGGTGCTAGCTGGAAGACTGCTGGTAGAAGTTCACCCAGAGGACCCCCGGGAGCCCAGTGGGGGACCTGCTTCTGAAGGCTCAGTCATTGGAAACCCTGTAGCACCATTCGAATGTGACACCCGTGGGGTCACTGTGAATTGAAAATGACTTGTTGACAGCCAAGAACAGCAGCGAGAACAACAAAATCCAAGGGCGAGATCATTGCTAGAAAGATGATGAAGGCAGAGTCCTAGGCCAGAATCGATGAGAGGCGACATGGAGGGCATTTAATCCCGTTCCCATCCTGTGTGTGAGCCTGCACTATCATTTCTCTCACTACTCTAGAGAGGAAGATCCTTCATCCCACCTTGAACAGACTCCGGCTAAAAGGACCCAGTCCTTTTGCTCCGCACACACTCTCGGATGTGTGGACCAGGCTACACCTACGCCTTCTCAACCCAGCTCCACCTGCTAATATGAAGGATAATCCATTTCCCTGGATTCTCAGACCTCAAACGGCGCACAGCTCCCAACTGCTTTATCTTGCTTCACCGAAGCCCTGAATATAATCTAATCTCATTGCCTTTTATTTTTACCTCGGTGGATATAGGAAATAGCTAGCCACTCTGCTGGGCGTTATAACTCTTCAGCTCCTTAGCAGAAACATGTCTCCGGATACAAGTTGAGGACAGAGTCAATATTCCCAGGACGTGGCAATCTTCTGCTCCCAATTATTCTCCTACACAAATCTATAAAAATGTTCAGTTCAGAAATTTGAGTTTTGCCTTAAGTATGTTATTGAACATAGCCCGCCAGTCCTTACATACAGCCACACACGTGTTCTTCCAGCACAGCGGCTCTCCTTGCCACGTTCCTTCCTTTGTCGCATGACCATGAGCCTCTGTATGTCTTCCCATCGTGCTATGCTCCAATTTTAAAAGCTTGTCATCTCTTTTCTTCTTGAATGTTCTGAGGTTGGAAGATAAAATGATCTGGGACGTCAGTCCCCAAAGCCTAGTGCTCTGGAAATCTCCGCCCCGCGGCCTCGGAGATGGATGGTTGGGGGCAATTAAAAGATAATGTCAGGAGGGCTGCGCAACGTGACACGCTAATGGACTCCTGCTGCCAACGATGAGGCCTCCGAGAACCCCGAGACATTATTTTCAAAGCCGGAGACCATTATCCTGTCACAACACCATCCTCCAATGGCTTGGCCGCGATTATGCTCCGTGATTAGAACAATAAATAAAAAAGAGGCAGCGGGACTTGGTGCAGATTTCCGCAGCTTACCAGCCACCCGCCTGATCTAACTGGCTGAGGCTAAGGGTGAGGCTCGCCAGAAACATTTGGCCGTGGACTGTGTGTCTGAGTCATGGATTCCAGCCAGATTGCCTTGTGGTCCCGTCCATGTTTTCCTTCCGATTAAGATTGTAGTTTTGCTCTTGGCGACCCACATTGGCCACCGTGTATCTGTCAGTTTGTCCTGGTGGATGGCGTGTTGCTATAATACTGGAAGCATGGCCCTGGTCTCCTGCAAACACCAGCAGCAGCACTGGCCGCAGACAGGGTCCAGCAGAGCTTTCAGACTAAGACAAACTAAGAATAAAAGCCCAGTGGGTCTGCTTCCCAAAGTCAGTGAATGAAATCTACAAGCATGCCAGCAGAATAGTTTACAATACTTTCCAGATGGGTGAGTGCCCAGTGTGGAAGTCACCCCAAATTTACATTGGCTCCAAAAGAGAGGTGGGCATGCCAAGAGAGTGAAGATGGCACAGGACCGGACAATACCTTACTCTGCCATGAGGGAGAACCCACCTGATGGTATCTGAGTGACCCTTCAAGACCCCACACATCTTCTCCTTTGAACATCTCCCCAACCCTTCACGGAAGCAGATACCTCTCTCTGCACCTTTGTCTGACCTACTGATTCCATGCCCCGGTTATCTGATTATGACATGGTGGTATGGTGGCCTCCTTCTTTAAATTCTTGCGCTATCTCATGCATATCTGCATCTGCTAGGATCGTAGACCATGTTTTCCATAAAATCGCTTTAGTGGTTGATCTTTTTTGAGTTTCTCTTAGCCATGACTGAAGAGGTAGACTGTGACTTGGGCCATCATGTCTACCTCCTGCAGCAGATGAGGAGAGGATTAATGTTATCAATATGTAAGCCACTAGAAATGAATGGGGCAGAGCAACTTTTTGATTACCTGTCCCATCTCCCTCATTTCCACCCCTACGTGTCACTTGTTAAATATGCCATGCCACTGAGGGGTGGCATGAAGAGTTCTGGTGGCTTACTGGTCAGAAGGCGGAATGTTAACTGCAAGGTCAGCTGTTTGAAACCAGCAGTCACTCTGTGGGAAAAAGCTGGGATTTTCTACTCCCTAAAGAGTTATCATCATGGTTAGCCGACAGGGTCGTGCTATGAGTCGGCATCAACTCCATGCAGTGAGTTTGAGTTTGAAAGATTTGTAGCCTGGGAAGTCCATGGGACAGTTCTACCTTACCCTATGGGGATCACTGTGAGTTGGCCTTGACCCTGTGGCAGTGAGTGGAGTGGCAGGTCCCTAGAAGAGGTCATGGGCCTTTTCATGCAGGTTGTTTGCTGTGAGCAATTCAATTAGGACCCAGTATTTCTATTTGGCTTTCTGTAAATTGAAGAAAACATACTGGCACCTCACAGGATACCTAGTGGAAAACAATTTGCATGTTAACCTTCTGAGATTTTTATTATATATATATATATTTTTTTTTGGTAACTTGCAAGCTCATAAATTTAATATAACCTTGTCACAGTACACACTGGTAAATTTATATGGAAGAAAATCATATAATTTTTTTTAATGTGTGCTCATTGTTACCTCTATACGTCTGTGTTAGTCTGGGTTGACTAGAGAAACAAATCCAGAGCCATTCCTGTGTGTGTAAGAGAGAGCTTTATATAAAATAACAATTTTATATTGAGAAATCATCACATCCCAGTCAAGATCAAGTCCAAATTTTAATATTAATCCATATATCCGTTACTAGTCCATAAATTCCTCTTCAGATTCACGCAGCACATGAAATGATGCCAAACACAGGATGATCACAAGCTGGTGGGTGGAAAGTCTTGCGGATCCAATGCCAGTGGAAGCATCTCAGCGCTGGCTCCTCCAGTTCTCTGAGTGTCTCCTCCACAGGAAGGGGAAGCAGAGAGAGAGAGTGTGTAGAAGTTCCCAGAATCCTCAAGAGAAGGTCACACCCACCGGGAGGCATCATCAGGCTAAACCACCCCTTCACTCTATCAAGTTGACATGAAATTATGGAACTACCACAACTTCAAACTCAGTGTGCCTTTTCTAACTGAACACTCCTTGACTTAGTTTTCGCATGTTGATTTCATTATTGCCAAGAAGATGTGGTGAGAAGGGTCGTGCCTCACCCTAGAATGAGCGGACTAGAAATTAGAGTGGTTGAGGTGCATGTTTCCATTCCTGCTGACTTGACACATCGCCTAGTCTAAGAAAACAGTTGCTCGTGCACTACCAGAAAGGGCCTAGAGGAGATGTGCACTCAATGCCCTGCGCTCTGGTTTGAGTACACGACAAGCAAGGGGTGTCTCACACACAGTTAGTCAAGTGTCTTCCTTCAACACTGGGCAGACAATGAAAGACAAGTAAGACACCTGGCCAAGTTTCCTCAAAATTAGTGATATCACTGGGCCTCGTATTTTTATTTGTGAACCCCAGTGTTTTACTGACTAATCCTCACTGTCTGTGGATCATGGTGGTGTGTGGTTGGTGGGGCAGGGGGCAATCGGAGTAGTAGTCAAGCCGTCCAACCTCAATCCAGCATCACTTACCTTGGGTTCTCTGCCACGCTCCTGAAGTATCTCAAGAAAATGGTTTAAGGTTCATAACATACAAGATAAAGAGCCAATATGGGATGTTTCCCACTTTGTTTTCAAATTAGCCTTCAAATACCAGCAGTAAGGACAGCCTCATAAATGCAGGTGAACCTACCACTTAGATGTGCCACCACATCGCTTCAAGGCCATAGTCACTGCCCTCATTCTTGGCCTGAGCAGAGATACAAAAACCTGGGCTTGGTCGATTGAAACGTCACAGATGTCTTCTAGGGCTGAAATGGGTTGCAGGTGTTTGTTCAGAAATGAGAACAGATAATGACTAAAACATGCCCAGAGTTTTTTGTCCAAGAAATGTGACAAGCTTGAATATGATGACGTGAAGAATGACATGAAATATGAGTTTGAGCTCATCGGCAGTGCTCTTAACGAATCCAAGATGCTGGGGCTCGCATGGCTGAACTGTAGTTTGCCTGGAGTCTATTGGAGGGCAGACGAGAAATGGAGGTGGAAGGGCCTGAAAGAGAGGAGAAAGAAAATGAGCTGGCAATGTGGTGTGGAGACTTAGGTGCCACTAAAGACTAAATTTGACCTTTTCTTTATGAGCCAGGTAAAAATATACAAAGAGTATCTTGCCCTTCAGTTCAATGTGTTTTCGAAATGTAACACTCAGTTTACACAGAGTTTAAGATCAATGCATCTTTATATTATTACTGATTCCACTTTATCCTTCATTGGCTAATAGACACTCTTTACATTATTTTGGCCTAGTGATTCCGCATGGTTGGCCATTTAAATCCCCCAGCAGCTCCGTGGGAGAAAGACTGGGCTTTCCACTCCCTTGAACAGTAACAATCTCAGAAACCCACAGCAGGCGGCTCTGAGTCAGCATTGACTCCATGGCTGTGAGTTTGGTTTGGGTTTTACATTCTTTTAGGCTCAAAACGAATATTTACTATCAACGAGCTCCTTAACACATAAAAATCTATAATCGCCTAAAGAGAACAGAAGATACACTTTTGTGACTTTATTTCCCATATGGGTAAGTGCAGCTCCTTTAAAAAGAAAGAGATAGATTTTAAAAGAAAGATTTTAAATGGTTTATTCTTGCCATTTCAAGCTTGAATCCACTGGCTGGCTGGGGTTTCCTTCGGTGTTGAATCGCCAATTGCAGTTTAGAGAGTGACCAGCAGGTGTAGGTGTTACACCGCCCAATTTCAGTACAATGGTCTTAACAGTGAACTCTGCTTTCAACAGACCGTCTCAGTAGAAAAGTTGCCAGTTTTTTTAAAGAAAAATTAATGTTGGAAGTCTAACTCAATTATTGCGATTTGTGTATCTCCAAGAAAATATGGACTGTTACAAGAGCTGTAACATCCCTCAATAAAATGTTAAAAGAAAGAAAGAAAGAAAGAAAGAAAGAAAGAAAGAAAGAAAGAAAGAAAGAAAGAAAGAAAGAAAAGAAAATATGTAATCAAGTTGCTAGTTAGAAGCATGAAACCGAACACCGTCAGGTTCTCTCGCACAGAAGGTTGCCGTGAGTGGTGCTGACTCAAAGGCAACTGGTCGTTTTGGGAATTTCTCCTGCGTGATCCAAACTGGTACCTACAGCTTCAAAACACACCCATGCATCCATTCACCGGAACCCTTTTCTCCTCAGCCACTACCAGGCTCCTCGTGCAGAAATAAAAAACCTAAACCCACTGCTACCAACAAGTTCTGACTCCAAGTGACGCTGTACGTAGGATTTCTGAGACTGTACATCTTCTGGGAACAGACAGCCCGACCTTTCTCTGACGAGTCTGAACTGCCAACCCTGTGATTGGCATAGCAGCACGTACCCCAACAGCACTGTTTAATACAGACAAACACACCAATCCAAGCCAAGCTGCCTGCCAGCGAGGCAATGCTGACTCATTGCCACTTAATATAGGGTTTCCTAAGCTGTGAATCTTTACGGGCACAGATAGCCTCGTGTGTATTTTTCTCTCGAGGTGCTTGAACTGCCAACCCTGTAGTTATCAGACCAAATTTACATACAGTGCCACCAGCACATAAAGATGTATTCGGATAATCGGCCTTACAGTCCCATCTTCCCACCACACACTGAGAAACTCAACCAATACAGAAGGATAACATTTGTTACAGCCACTGGAATGAGACTAACGTTTCATTCATTTTATAGTCGCAGGAAATCCACTTTGCTCCTTTGAGCTGCCACAATTTTTAAAATCTTCCTGTGTTAGGCAGCGTTCTCTAGAGATACAAAACCAGGATATATATATATATATCGGTTTACACAGTAAGAAGAAATATAACAGCTAATTAGTCCATACAGCAGTACAGAGTTCAGTTTAACTCACTTCCATGGAATAATTAATATATTGGAAGTCCTTCAACTCTCATGGATTGCTGGGTCCAAAGTCAAGGAAGCAGACAGCAGAGTCCTCCTTCAGACAAGAGAAGCAGAGTCTGCCTATAGGCAGTAAACAGCAGGGTGGATCACCAACAGTCAGTAGCTTGGGAGCTTAGCAAAGCAGGCCTGGATGGGATGTCAAACACAAGCAATGCAAGGTGACAGGATCCAGCAGCACCAAGCTCAAGCAATGTACATGCCAGCAGCATAGCAAAGCAGGTCTCAAAGGAGCCTCAAGCTCTAGCAACAAGTTCCACGGGTTGGCTTGGCCCACAGGTAGTGAAGCTCACAGTTTGAGGCCAAGAACTAGGTAAAGGAGCAGCATACTCTAGCACGCTCTGGTCACCAGAGAGTAAGAGAAATGGATGCAGGTCTTGCAGAACCATTTATCTCTTTGCCCTCCAATCAACTGTGACTTGATTAATCCCATATGTTTCTATTGGCCAGATTGGCACAATAAACCTTACTATCAGACTTCCCAAAGCAAAACCAACTTCCAACTCAAAAAATTGTAGTGAGGGCAAACAATAATTATGCTCAAGAGTCTTTGATAAAATCCAGTGTGCTATACCAATGTCATTTCTTATTAGTAATTTTATCAGAATGAAAATGGAGTCAATGTTTCTTTCTAGATCTTATTTGAATGTAACAAACTCCAGCCCAGTGGCCCCGTGCTCTGCTTGCATGCAATTGTCTGAATGGTTCTCTCAGTATGTTCATCACTGGCTTTTCTTGTTGATTTTGAATATGTGTTTCTTGTAGCCAGAGACAAAAAAGTATTCCTATCTTTTACCAAAGTGTCTGATATACTATTGGGCAAGTCATAGTTATTCCATGTTGGTGGAATAGAATTTTAAGCCAATCAAAAATATTACAGGAAAAACAAACAAACAAAAATATGTTTAAAAGATATTTTTAGCTCCTGAGAGTTATCAGAGCAGAGAACGTGGTGATATGCAGGTCCTTTGGGGGTCTTTAGCAACACTGTGATTCTTACTTTCCCAATTTAATACATTACAAATCAAGGCACAACAAGACAAAATATTCTCAAGGTATGGCATGTGCCATGGAAGATAAAATTTACTGTATGACCTCTGCCCTTTACAACCAAGGATTTTAAGGACTGAAATTAATAATGCAGAGAGGGAGAGAGAGGGAGAATCATACGCAAGTATAAGAAATGTATTGCAAGGGCAGTAACCACCATCAAAATTTAGGCTCCTATTCCCATAGTTCATTGTTGTTCTCAGAAGGAACTATCCAGACTCAGAATATAATTCCCCCACACAAAGCCAAGGTCGTAGGCCTCCCGTCCTTGCGGGAAACATCCAGAAAGCCCCACGGTGTTAGAGGATACAGAAGCAGGTCAACAATGAAATGAGTCTGTTTCTGAATCATCATTTGAAGGGAAAACATCCATTGGCTGAAAACCTACTTTCAACCATAATATGTCCAAGAGATAAATTTCATTGGGTTACGTCACTGAAACTTTGCAATTTATTTGTTACTGCAGTTAGCATTATCATAACAAAGTACATTTCATTGCAAGACACACACATGATTTTCCAATGCATAGGACAAGCATTCCTTACTTCAAGTCGGGGAGTAGTCATTACATGATTGAATGGATGAAAAGCTTCCTTTAAGTGGTACAGTTGGAGCTAAGCCCTATAGAGCAGAGAACATATTTTAGAAAGGAAGACAAATAAGCCAAGAAAAGACAGTGAGAACCTATTGCAAAGAGCGTGAGCAGTTATGTTGAACCAGAATTCCTAAAGCTATAGTGAAACACATGCTTGCCCATTCATATGTTGAAGACAGTACTTGTCTATCAAGTTGTCATGGGCCATGGCAAGTGGATGCACCTCAGTCAGATCTCTTATAGGAATCAGACATTTTATTCTTCCAGACAGGTCAGCTCGGGATATGGATGACAGGTGTTGCCAACCACATAGGAAAATGAAACACTTGTTTACATTGTATTTTCCTCACAATCAAAGGCACAGACATAAGTATGACCACTTAGAATCACGTCATAAAACATGGATAGAGGAGGTATTCTCTGCTCCTTAGTTTCTCTTAGAGCACGCACCTAAAGATGATGCATTAAAATACATAGCGATGTGTGTGTGTCTTCCCAATCCTCCTTGAAGTCAAAGATGATGTACTACTTGTCTTTGTAGTTCCTTCTGATCACACCCAAAATGTGCATCATAAGAGAAACAAAACTAGAGAAGGTTCAGAGTTCTTATTTTGTATTAGAGCCATATTTTTAAATTAAGGACAAAATTCTTCATGGTACACTCTAGAACATTTAAAATCACTTAGTTAACTTACATTGTGTCACAAGTGACAACTTAAACAAGGAAAATTAAATAAGTCATGAATAATAGGAAAAGAGAATTTCTTCAAAATCCAGGGATTTCAGTAAATTTAGGATTCTTCTAGCCAAGGATTCAGCTATCACCTCTCTGTCCCTCATCTTCGTTTTCGTACTCATCAATTTGCTTTATTCTCATTATTTTTATACACAGAAAAAAATTCTCCTTTTCCTTTTGTCAACAATATGGAAAAAGGCTGCTGAAGTGAAATTTTTATCCCAGTTTGTTAGAGCTGGTGGATTATTAGCAACTTGAATTTCTTAGTCTCTATTCTAAACACCTGGTAGTGCAAAACCTGGTAGTGCATTTTGCTGCTAACCTAAAGGTTGACAGTTTGAACCCACCCAGCAGCTCTGCAGGAAAAGAATTAGGCAAGCTGCTTCTGTAAATATTACAGCCAAGAAATTCTTATGGGCCTGTTCTCTGTACAGGGGTCATAAGTGTTCAAATGAACCCAACAGCATCCAATAGCAAGAAGTTCCAAACACAAGGGAAAGAATTTGATTTCTGACTAGAAGTGGCAGGGGTAAGCGTCGTATATCATCGTGGCAGTGGCTATTGTTACCATCTGGATGGCGTGGCATGGAACTGGAGACGTCCTACAAGAAAGGGGAGGGCATGTCTTAGAAATGGCAAGGCCGATTAGATAGACAAAAGTAAGCAGGGTGGAGCATGGTTGGGGGAGATAAGTGATTTATGGAAGGAAACACCGACTAGTTAATGCAGGAAAGAGAGGAGAATGCCAACAGCCCCAATGTCGCATGTAGAAAACAGAGACAGTTAAAGAGAGAGAAACAGCCAGAGCTCCGTTTCATAACCAGAGCTGGTAGTTGGTCACGATATGTTTCTTTGCCATTATATCAGTCCTCAAGTGAGATGCTTAGTCTTTGAAGTCATTGTAGACATGAGTCTGTCTCCAGTGTCGTACTCTTGGCATGCATTCTCCTTGAGATGCTGAACTCACACTTCCAGGATCATTTGAGGTCATTACTTTTTCCTAGACACGATTTCCCCCATCCTGGTTCTTGTAGACACTGTGCATATTGTTCAACACAGATGGGGTCCTGTCAAAATGATTTCTTGTTAGAATTGTCAAAGCAGATACCAAATTGTGTAATCTGGTGCAGGTAATGGTTTGGAAAAGAGAAAAAAAATTGTCCCTAGCTTTAATTCACATTGCCCTAATTTGCTAAAGAAAAAAAAAAGAGTGAAGCCCAAGTCTTGGTTATATTTATGTAACTTTCAGATTTGCTTGGTCATTTGAAAAGTAGATCGGATTGCACACATTAATTTTAAAAACTGACATTTAGTGTCTCAGCCTCAATAGTAATAAATGACACCTTAAATGTTTAAATCATTACATTGAACTTTGAAATAGCTTCTTAAGAGGATGGATTGATTGATAAAATCTGATTTTAATCCAGTTTATGTATTTAATTGTTAACCAAATATTTCTTGGAAACTCTAGGCCAGGATTGTCCATAGTTCTGCTGGAGATCGTTTGGACCAAGAAAGGGCTTACAACAACACCAAGAAGAGTGGCTTGGTGTTAGCTAATAGCTCAGTGACGTGATTGTCTCTCCAAATCCAATTGTCTCACATTAAATCAGCTCACGTGATTTCAAATCGAGCTGTTGAGAGAGTGTTTACTTTGACCACTCCTAAAGTAAGATCTCTTCTGACAAACACCTTGTTAAATATAATTTATTATTATTCAATAATAATAGTAAGTGCAATAAATTAAGAAAATATGCATATGTAATTTAGAGGCTAACATTTAATATTCTTGCTTCTGTTTTACCTCCAAATCAGTTGTATAGTGATAGAGATCTTAACTGAAGCGGTCAAGGATTTCACCTTGCTTGGATCCACAATCAGTGCTCATGGAAGCAGCAGTCAGGAGATCAAATCACACGTTGCATTGAGTAAATTTGCTGCATAAGAATATTTTTAAAGTGTTGAAATGCAAGGATGTGATACTCTGAGATCTAAGGTATGCCTGCCCCAAGCCATGGTTTTCAGTCACCTTATATGCGTGTGAAAGTTAGACATTGAATTTGGAAGACTGAAGGAGAATCAATGCTTTTCAATTATGATGCTGGGGAAGAATGCTTACAGTACCATAGACTTCAAAAAAAAAAACAAAAACCAGAACTGTCTTGGAAGACGTACAACCAGAATGCTCCTTAGAAGCAGGTAGGGTGAGACTTCATCTCATGTACTTTGAACATGTTACCAAGAGAGACCAGTCCCTGGAAAAGGACATGATGTTGGTAAGTAGAGGGACAGCAGAGAAGAGGCAGACCCTCAACAAGATGGACTGACACCATTTGTGACTGCAACAATAGGTTGAAGCATAAGAACAATTGTAAGGATGGATGTGTTAGTCTGGGTAGACTAGGAAACAAATTAATAGACACTCATATGTGTATAAGGAAGAGCTTTATATTAAAGTGCAGCAATCCCAGCCCAGTCCAGATCAAGTTCATAAGTCCAATATAAACCCATATGTCTGATACTGATCTATAAATTCCTCTTCAGATTTACAAAACAAGTGCAATGATGCTGAATGCAGTAAGATCACAGGCCAGTGGGTGGGAAGTATTGTGGATCCAGTGGCGTTGTAAGCATCTCAGAACTGGCAGGGGTCTACACATGGCTTCTCCATCTCAGCTTAGTTCCATGTGTCTTGTGAGCTGTAACGTCTCCCAGGGAGTAAGCATAGAGAGAGTGTCTCCTGCCTCCCAGGAGGAATACAGGATTTCCCCAAATCCCCAGGAGAAGGCCATGCCCATACAGAAGCTTCATTGGCTCTGCCCTGATTGACAGACAGGCTAAACTCCACCCCTTCATGCATTAGTCCTCTCAAATTGACAACAGATGATCTAACTCACACAATGGAGCAGGACCCAGCAGTACTTCTTCTGTTGTACACAGGGAACCCCCGAGTTAGAACTGACACCATGGCACCCAACAACAACAGGGATCTTAAAAGTTGGAAAGTGGTCTTTCAAGGCAAGACCATTGGTCTCCCTGGAGCAACGGGAGAAACAAGAAGAATCAGGAATGTGAGGAAGTGTAATATCTGACTAATGGCCTACATGAGCAATGCTTCTTTTGTTCTGAGGCCAGGAGAACTGAATGATGTCTGGCTAACATTACCGAATACATTGATCAAAGATTCCTGAACAAAATTATAGACATGAGGACTAGGATTCAAATTTTCATGGAGTCCAGATTTCCGGGAGCCAACGACGTTGCATGAACCACTACCATTGTTACTGAGATATTCTTTAAAACGAACCCGAAGTACCCCCTGAAATGTGAACACCCTTACTATCGGAGAGAGTGCATCAGGATGTGGATTATTTTAGATGTTGATAAGTTAAAGTTTAACAGCTTATCATTTGTTCTCCTTTGCGATCCATTTTCATTTGTTCATTTTTAGTATTTTCTGCTTTCTTTTCAATTGCAGTTTTCATCTGTTTTATTTTGGTATTGATGTCAAGTCTCTTTCTTTTTAAAAAAATTCTTTACTGCACATGAAATCCAGGATACATAAATCTATAGAGACAGTAATGGGTTGATGTTTCCTTGGGGGTATGGCAGGGAGGTTAGGGAGAAATGAGGAGCTATTAACAATGAGTATGAGAAAGAAGAAACTATTCTAAGTCTGATGTGGTGATGATTGCATAATTATTTTTAATATGTTTGAACTACGTCAATGACATGGCTTTTTGAAATTGTCCTTCAGTCTCCTTAAACCAAACAATATTTTAACAAATTAATAAAACAAAATCTCTACCTTGAGCACTATGCTCCTTTAAGGAAGCATTTATATAGAATCTAGGTAGCAACAGAAACTCACCAAAGCCTGTACCTAACTTAGAGGACAGTGAGTTCATGTTAGTAAGGGCAAAACATCTCAAAAAAGAAGGGTGGGAATGGTTGTGCCACATGAATATAATCAAAGCCACTATTCTGAGAATGACAAGGACAACGAATGTATAAAGGTGCTTTACTAAATTGATGTATGTATGGATTGTGATAAGAGTTGTATGAGCCCCAATAAAATGATTTATTAAATAAATTTTTTTTAAAAGAGAGAAAAAAACAAAGCCACTAAATTATAAATGTACAAACTTGATTTGGTGCACATTTTACTATGTATATTCTCAATATATAGTCAACAAAATTAAAATGTTAAATATATATTGAATATTATATATTTATCAGCATCTATGTGGTTTGGATATTTGAATTTATGCTTCTCTCCTATCTCTTTATACTTCTAAAAAACAAGCCAAATCCACTGCCACCAATTCAGACCCCTACACACTCTGCTTTGTGTGTCTGAGACTGACAGCCTCATCCTTGACCAGTGAAGAAGCTGGGTGTTTGAATTGTGGTGATCGGTCCAAAACTAAACTCACCTTGCCACCTGGGCTCCTTCTTTATACCTACACCAGATGTAAATTCAGTTCAGTTTAAGAAGACTGAGGTAGAGGAAGTGCTAAATCTATCAATATTTTTCAGTTGGACAATTTATCTTTTTTTCTCCAATGGATTCATTTAAAGACAAAGTTTATTTTATGATTCTGAAATACATTCATTTTTAAAATCCTAAAGATAAGGAAAGGTAAACTAAGATAATTAAAGTCACCCACAATCCTTAAACTGAGAAATAGCTTACAGATAATATTTGAGTACTGCTATTTCTAACATGCACGCGTGTGTTGCCATGTGTGTGTACCGTGTGGAAGAGTGTCCCTCAAAGTCTATGTCTCATCAATGCCTCAGAATGTAATCTTATTTTGAGATAGCGTCTTCGCAGCTGTTATCAGTTAAGATGAGATTATACTGTATTCATGTGGGTCCTAAAGCCAATCATTGGTATCCTAGTAGGAAGCCCACGTGGAGAAGGAGGCAGAGATTGGAATGACAGAATTACAAGCTAAGGAATTTCAAAGATTGCAAGAAACTGTCGAATGCTATGTGTGGTTGTTATATTTTATGTCAACATGCACTTGTGAAGTCGTGTCCAACCTGTCAATCAGGTCACAGCCTGGAGGGAAATGTGGACTTTCTACAAAAGAGACTCTGTAGAGCCATCCCCTCGTCCTCTGTCTTGTTGCTTTCTTGGACTCTGCCTGCCTTCAGAGGCAGTCTCGCGTGGGCTGCCTGATCCTGAGAGCTGTCAGTACCCTGGATGTTCCCACAGACTTTCTATCCACATGACTGCATTCACTCGCCTCTGGTTTGCATGCACCCTGTCATCAACCTACAGCTATGTGAATCTGAAAGGGACTCCGCTTCACGTGTGCACATTGACTTAAATTGGATTGGGCTGGGATGCTCTCTTGATATAAGATTGCTTCTTGATGTAAAGTTCTTTATAAACATAGATGAGTGTCGCGGGTTTCGTTTCTGTAGACAACCCAGTCTAGCACGCTGGGGGAGAGGCATGGGACAGAGGCTCCCTAACAGCCTCCAAAAGGCGCCAACCCTGCCAAGATCTTGATTTTCTGGTATCAGCAGCTGTGAAACAATCGCTTTCTGTTGCTTGAATTCATCCAGTTCATTAAAATATGTTAGTTAATAAGTGCGCGTGTATGTGTGTCTACGTGTGTGCAAAGAAATTTCTATTTCATACTTCCTTTCTCTCTTTTTCCCTTGTACCAACCATTCAGGTGTGTCGGGGTAAGATAGTATTGTTGTTAAATTTCCCCAAGGTAGTTCCAACTCATGGTATCCAAGTGTTCAACAGTCGAAAAACTGCCCAGTCCTACGCCATCCTCACCATCATTGCTATTTCGGCCTATTATGGCAGCCATTCTGTCAATCCATCTTCTTGGTGGTCTTCCTCATTTTTTCTGACTCGAATTTACTAACCATCATGGCCTTTTCCTGGGAGGTGGCTCTCCTGATAACCTGTGAAAGTACATGAAGCAAACAAAGTCTCACTATCCTTGCATCTAGGAGTATCCCGACTGAACTTCCTCCAAAGACAGACTTCGTTGTTCCTCTGGTAGTACATGATACTTTCAATTTTCTTCAAAACGCCTTTCTTACTGAGTGTCCAGCTTTGACATGCATACGAGGTGACTGAAAAGTGCTTTGGCTTGGTTCCGCTGCCCCTTCTTACTCAAAGTGACATCTTTGATCTTTAACACTTTAAAGGGGTCCTTACTTTGTACAAGATTTGCCAAATGGAATATATCATTTGATTTTTTGACTGCTACTTCCATGAGCATTGATTAGGGATCTAACTACAATGAAACTCTTGACAGCTGCAGTCTTTTCCCCACTTATCATGAATGCTGTCTATTCATCAACTTGTGAAGATCTGAGCTTTCTTGTCATCGAGTTATAAGGCATAATAAAAGCTGCAGCTTTTCATCTTAATTGGCAGTTGCCTCAAATCCTCTTTGCTTTCAGAAAACAAGATTATGCCAACTGCATCTTGCAACTTGTTCATGAGCTGCCGTTCTCCAACCCTTTTCTTCTATAGTCCAGCTTCACGGACTATCTGCTCTGAGTGCATTTGAATAATTTGGTGAAAGGATACATATTGACAAACATCTTTTCTGATTTTAAAATATGCAGCATTCTATTGTCTGTCTGAATGGCTGCACCTGTGAAGTTCCTCATGAGAACACGTCAGTGTTCTGTAATTCTCAATTTTTTTTTTATTGTTACTAAAGACTATTTATTTTTTTTATTTTAACAATTTATTGGGGCTCATACAATTCTTATCACAGTTCATACATATACATACATCAATTGTATAAAGCACATCTGTACAATCTTTGCCCTAATCATTTTTTTCTCTTTTCTTCTTTTACATTTTATTAGGGACTCATACAACTCTTGCCACCATCCATACATATACATACATCAATTGTATAAAGCACATCCATACATTCCCTGCCCCAATCATTCTCAAGGCATTTGCTCTCCACTTAAGCCCCTTGCATCAGGTCCTCTGTTTTTTTCCCCTCCCTCCCCTTTCCCCCCTCCCTCATATGCCCTTGGTAATTTATACATCGTTATTTTGTCATATCTTGCCCTATCCGGAGTCTCCCTTCCCCCCTTCTCTGCTGTCCCTCTCCCAGGGAAGAGGTCACATGTGGATCCTTGTAATCAGTTCCCCCTTTCCAACCCACTCACCCTCCACTCTCCCAGCATCGTCCCTCACACCCTTGGTCCTGAAGGTATCCTCCACCCTGGATTCCCTGTACCTCCAACCCTCATATGCACCAGTGTACAGCCTCTGTCCTATCCAGCCCTGCAAGGTAGAATTCGGATCATGGTAGTTGGGGGGAGGAAGCATCCAGGATCTGGGGGAAAGCTGTGTTCTTCATCGATACTACCTCACACCCTAATTAACCCATCTCCTCTCCTAAACCCCTCTATGAGGGGATCACCATTGGTCGACACTTGGGCCTTGGGTCTCCACTCTGCACTTCCCCCTTCATTTAATATGATATATATATATACATATATACACATACATATATACATATACACATACATACACACACTATCAAAAGAGATAGTGTCTGGGGTCTTAAAGGCTTGAAGGTGAACAAGTGGCCATCTAGCTCAGAAGCAAATAAGCCCACATGGAAGAAGCACACCGGCCAGTGCGATCACTAGGTGCCAAAGGGACCAGGTATAAGGCATCATGCAAAAAAAAAAAAAAAGATATACGTGTGTGTAATTCTCATTCTTTATAATGTTATCCAATGTTTGTTATGGTCCACACAGTCTAATGCCTTTTCATAGTAAAAAAAAAAAAAACACAAGTAAACTTTTTTTTCCTGCTATTCTCTGCTCTAAGCCAAGATCCATCCGATGTCAGTAATACTAACCCCCTTTACAGACCACCTTCTGAATCCAGCTGGAATTTCTGGCACCTTCCTGTCAATGGACTGGTGCAACGACTTTTGAATAATCTTAGGCCAAATTTTACTTGTGTGTGACATTGAAGACATTGTTCAATAATTTCCTTTCTGTGAAATGAACACAAATGTGTATCTCTTCGTGTCAATTGACCAGGTAGTCCATTAGTTCCTGGAGCCTAATTGATTGCTAATGTGTTCTAGTGTATTTTGGCTTCTTCCTTTAATATCTTTGATTCTTGATTATACTTACATTTTGTAATGGTTGGATGTCAGCCGATTCTCTTTGATATTAAGTGACCATGTGAATTCCTCCCATATTCTTTAGTTGTTTCCTGCAGCATTCAAAATCTTTCCCACAGAATCCTGAGTATTTTAACTAGAGACTTGAAGTTTTTCTTCTGCTTTTTATTTCAGATTGAGATATGCTGAACATGTTTTCTTCTTGACTTTCTACCTCAAAGTCTGGGCACATTTCTCTTCAGTAGTCTACTTTGCATTTTCAAGATGTCTGAGGTTTTCCATTTTCTTTTAGTTCACGATTTCTTCATTTACTTTACCTACTCTACTTTTAAAAGCAAGCGTTAGAACCTCTTTTGGCACACACTTCATCCTCTCTGTTTGACTTGGATTTGTTTTCAGTGATAGCATTGATAATTCTTTTTATTTAAAAATAATTTTATTAGGGGCTCATACAGCTCTTATCACAATCCATACATGCATCAATTGGGTAAAACACATTTGTACATTCATTGCCCTCATCATTCTCAAAACATTGGCTCTCCACTTAAGCCCCTGGCATCAGCTCCTCATTTTTCCCCTCCCTCCCTGCTCCCCACTCCCTCATGAACCCTTGAGAATTCATAAATTATTATTTTGTCATATCTTGGCCTGTCAAACATCTCCTTTCACCCACTTTTCTGTTGTCTGATCCCCAGGGAGGAGGTCACATGTAGATCTTTGTAACCTGTTTCCCCTTTCCAACCCACCCTCCCTCTTCCCTCCCAGTATCACCACTCACACCACGGGTCCTGAAGGGATCATCTGCCCTGGATTTCCTATGTTTCAGTTCCTTTCTGTACCAGTGTACATCCTCTGGTCTAGCCAGACTGGCAAGGCAGAATTGGGATCATAATAGTGGGGAGAGGAAGCTTATGAACTAGAGGAAAGTTGTGTGTTTCATCATTGCTACATCGCACCCTGACCGGCTGGTTTCCTCCCCGTGATCCTTCTGCAAGGGGATGTCCAGTGGCCTACAAATGGGCTTTGGGTCTCTACTCCACACTCCCCACCTCATCACTATGATAAGATTTTTTGTTCTGATGATGCCTGATACCTGATCCCTTCAAAACCTTGTGATCACAGACTGGTGTGCTTCTTCCATGTGGGCCTTTTTTGTTTCTGAGCTAGATGGCCGCTTATTTACCTTCAAGCCTTTAAGACCCAAGACGCTATATCTTTTGATAGCCAGGCACCATCAGCTTTCTTCGCCACATTTGCATATGCATCCATTTGTCTTAAGCAATCATATCATGGAGGTAAGCACACAATGATATGATTTTTTGTTCTTTGATGCCTGATAACTGATCCCTTTGGCACCTCATGATCACATAGGCTGGTGTGCTTCTTCCATGTGGACTTTGTTACTTCTGAGCTAGATGGCTGCTTGTTCACCTTCAAGTCTTTAAGAAAGACCCCAGATGCTATATTCTTTGTTGCCAGTTACCATCAGCTTTCTTCACCACATTTGCTTATTCACCCACTTTGTCTTCAGTGGTTGTATAGGAAAGGTGAGCATCATAGAATGCCAATTTAATAGAAGAAAGTATTCTTGCATTGAGGGAGTACTTGAGTGAAGGCCCAATGTCCTTCTGCTACCTTAATACTAAACCTATAAATATATGCACATAGATCTATTTCCCCATCCTCATATATAAATATATTTGCATATGTACATACCTTTATCTAGACCTCTATAAATGCCCTTTGCCTCCCAGATATTTCCTTTGACTATTTCCTTTGACTTTCCTCCTGTCCCACTATCGTGCTCAGTCCCCACCTGAGTTTCAGCAATTCCTCTCGGTTACATTACCCTTGATCATGCCCTAACAGGTCTCCCACACTCTCCTCACCACCTATTTGGATCACTTGTTGTTCCCTTGTCCCTGTGTTTGTTAACATCATTACCTTTCCCCCACCTCCCCCTCTCCCATATCCCCTGGTCCTGTTGTTTCCTCCAGTCTATCTTATTTAGACAGATTGTTCATCCAGTCTATCTTATTTAGACAGACCCGCAGAGATAATAACATGCGCAAAAACAAGACAGAGCAAAACCAAGGAACAATAAACAACAAAGCAACAACAAAACAATGACCAAAAAAACCACCAAAACACACCAAGAAAGAAAAGCTTGTAGTTAGTTCAAGGACTGTTTGCTGGCCTTTAGGAGTGTTTTCTAGTCCAATCTGTTGGGGCACCACGCCCTGCCCACAAAGTCCACCTTCAGCATACCCTGGGGGCCTTGCTGCTCTGTTTCCTTGCGGTTCTGTTGCACCCCATAGTGTTTGGGGATCAGATTGGGCACAATTCTCACACTGTGTCTCTGGTGTTATCCCCTGTGGGCTATGGGTCAGTGAGGGACATCATGTCTCATAGTGGGGCCGGCCACGTGACCCTCTCTGTGGACTGGCTGCTCTAATTGGGAACATTGTCTTCAGAGCCTGGTAGGCCAGGATGTGCTCCACTCTCTTTCTCCCCCTTCATCTGCTCCCTTGTGCTCTGGTCGGATATGTCCCTCTCCCGGAGCTGCAGAGTCAATGCTGTCCTGTGAAATAAATTCCTCTGGGGGGAGGGGCAGGTTTGACCTAGATTTTTAATGACCTTTCACTTTCTTCATTTTTGTCTTTGATGTCATCCTACACTACAACTCACTTCATCTTCAGTCATTAGTGTGCAATTCGTTATATCTGCTCTTGAGGTGGTATCTAAATTCTGTATTCTAGGTTGTGTTTTGATTGTAGTGGACTTATCATAATTTTGTTTAGCTTCAACCTGAACTTTCCCATGAGCAATGTGCGCTTGTTCTACAATCAGTCATTGGCCTTGTTTTGGCTGATAATACTGAACATCACCAGCACCTCTTTGCAGATATGCAGTCAATTAGTATTCCATCTGGGGAGGACCATGTGTATAGTCACCATTTATGTCTTGTAAAAAAGTTTCATATAATTAAATGGTTTTGGAATTTGAGATTATTTTTATAATTGTGTACAATCCCATTAAGTGGTGTACCATTATTTAACTAATACTTTTATACTGATTATTCAAAATTTCAAGACATTTTTCAAATACAAATAAATCCACATACCAATCATAGAGGGCATTTAAGTTTGTTCTTTGTTTTACAGTAATTTCCTACAAGAAGAATTATAAGACCAAAAGTTTAGTACAGTCTTAAAAATTCTTATAAAATATTTCCAAATTCTTTCTTTAAAAGTTTCTATTTTTCTACTTTCATATTTGTTAGTTCAAAAGATGATTTTGATTAAAGAATTGAAAAAATACCTGCAGACACAGTGAATTAATGTTTTTTAATAAAAGTACACTAGAATTGCCAGTGTTGTTATAGCTTTGTATAAATGAATATTATTATCTCAGAGGGAAGCAGAAACAGACATCATAAATAGATTGGGCTGACAGCTGTAATTTTTAGGTACAGCTAGACATTCACTCTCTCTGGGCACACACAGAGATGCATTTACTCCACCATCAAAGCCATTTGAATCTCACCTGGGTGCTCAGCTCGGAAATCGTCCACAGGGATAGCACTCCATATTTTTTCACAGAACCCTGCTTTGTTAGGGAGGTGTAATAAGATCATATTTTTCATATTTGTGCTTCATTTCCCAACTATCAGATGATTTCTATCCAAAAGCATTTATGTTGCTCCAGGACACACACATTGAAGAGCTCTGACAGTGATATAAGCAAGTGTTGTGGTTGTGATGTGTTGTGAAGTTTGTTTCAACTCACACAACCGAAGGAAGCACTACCCAGTCCAGCGCCACACTCACATTGTTCTTTGCGGCGGCCACGCTGTCCATCCATTTTCCCAGGGCTTTTCTCTTTTCCCTGTCCCTCTACTTTACCGAGTTGTTATTTCATCGTCTTTCCTAATACCATATTCAAAGCACATGAGACAAAGTCTCAACATTGTTGCCTCTCAGAAGCATGCTGGCTATCCTGCTTCCGAAGCAGGTTTGTTTGTCTTTTATTAGTCCATGCTACTTTCAATATTTTTTTGCCAGCACAATTCAAATGCCTCAATTCTTCGTTGGTCTTCCTATTCGATGTCCAACTTTCCATGCACCTGAGGCAATTAGAAATGCCACGGCTTGTGTCAGTCATGCTTTAGTCCTTAGAGTAATCCCCCTTCCTTTCAACACTCTAAGACGTCTTGTGCAGCACATTTACCCAATGAAACGCATCTTTTGATCTCTCGACGCTGCTTCCATGAGTGCTGACTGTGGATCCAAGCAAGATGAAACCCTTGACAACTTCTTCCTTTACTCCTCTTATGATGCTAACTATTGGTCCAGTTGTGATGATGTTGGTCGCCATCATATGGAGTTCAGTCCATTCTGAAGACTGCAATCCTTAAAGGCTGCACTGCTCGCCAGCGAGTATTTCAGATCCTCCTTACTTGCAGCAAGCACGTTTGCGTCATCTGATATTGCAGCTCGCTAATGAGCCTTCCTCCAATCCTGATGTCACATGGTGAAAGATTAAAACTCAGACAGGCACCTTTCCTGATTTTAAACCATTCAGTATGCACTTGTTCTGTTCCCACAACTGCCTTTTGATCCATGTACAAGTTCCATAAGCAAAATAAGCAAGTAAATAAAATAAAGTTTCAGGGGATTCTGAAAGTGTAATAGGGAGTAGGTCAATGAAACAGAAAAATTTAGGTCTAACTTGCAGAAAATATTTTCTTGAATGCAAAAATAATTATATATGAAATTAGTTTGGGACAATTGAAGGAGCCCTGGTAGTGCTATCTGATAAGCCTTTGGTGGATACCATGATGTCAATAGTTCAAACTTACCAACAGCATCATGAGAGGAAAATATGGCTCTCTTCTCCATAAAGATTAACAATGCTGTAGAAACCCTATATGGTGTAATTGTAAGTCAGAATTGAATCAATGGCAGTGGGACCAAAATTGAAACGAGATGATAAGAACAATACATTACAGAGAACAATTCCCTACTATCAGAGGCCCAAACTGGTGATAATTACAGTATTTTCATTCTTCCTGTTTCACAAAAGGAAGCATCACATAGAAAATTAGTCTAAAATTAGGTAGCTGGAATAGGGATAAAAGGAGGTTGCCTCCCCCAAAATCCTGCACTAGTGAAAATCACCAATCCAGGGGTTGTAGGGAAGTCCGTCACCCATCAACATATATGGGAGAACACCTAGGCACCGGCAATGTGACATCACACAGATGCACCTGGATTCAGCCAATAAGGTCGACCAATACCCTCAACCATGCCCCCTCCAGTCAGGCAGGAGGGAAGTAAAGGCAGGGCCTGGGGCCAGTTGCTCTCTTGGCATCTGGGGACATTTCCTGCTCATGATTCCACACGTGTGGCTTCATGTTCCTGTTCCGGGACTGTTTTCACGTGGTTTTGCGTGCTCTCCTGTTGTGACCATCTTCAGCCTCGAGCTCTCATGCGGTCGCCACACAGCCTGGTATGCTTTTCAGAATTAGTGTGTACTCTTTGAGACTCGAATACCTGAAGCTTCCCTTTCCCTCATAAAAGTTTCTTGGATTTACAAAAGTGCTTCTGCTGCGTGAATTCTTTCACTATAGTGAGGCAAGAACCGAAATAAATTATCCCAGAAACCTAATATATTAATCTCATTTTAATCCCAAAATTGTTTTAAAGTAAATAAAGTCTTTTAAGTTTCTTCACATATGCATACAAAGTGGATGCAGATGACCTTAACGCTTTCACACACTAATTGAGTCAACAACTCACATTAATAGCTCAAAAGTCCCCTTGCTTCAGAAGCAGCTGTATATCTGTGCATTTGAGTGTATTCAAGTAGAGTGTATGTGATAGAGCTCTTGGCATTTTTAATATTACTAGTAAACAGAGAATAAAAATATTGAGGGAGAAACTAAAACATTTCAGAATGCCCTTCCCTTCCTCTGGTTGATTATCGTCTGGCTTCCACCTACATGCTAGGTTTTTATTCATTCATTACTTTAAAATTTGAAAATATCATTGTTTAAAATTGGACTTTACTGATTTGATAATATTGTAGCTCAAGGTTGAAGTTTATTCCACAAAAACATTTTAATAATTCATATGTTCAATATACACATGGAATATTTTTGCATTGGCTTTTTTTCCCTTTTAATGATGAATTCGTTAAAATACATTTAGATTTTTCTAGCTATGCCAAAATCGCAATGAAAGGTGGGGTGGAGGAGGGGATGATTTGTGAAATTCCCTACTAGGAACTGTTTGAAATTGACTTTAAAATGCCTTTAAAAAGTTAAACTAATATAGCCTTTCTGCTTGCTGAGTATGCACATCTCCCATGAATTTTCCATTTTCTTTGCACCATTTTCTACTTTCTCTCCCTTTTTTCTTATTTTTCTTTTCTTCCCTTTCCCTTTTTATTTTCATTATAACTTCTTCTTCTTCTTCTTCTTCTTCTTCTTCTCCTTCTTCTTCTTCTTCTTCTTCTTCCTCTCCTCTCTTTCCTTGTATACTAAGCCCAATTGCTGAGAGTCTCTAGTTCAGGATCAGTTTCTAAGGCTGATTTTCAGTCCCAACTACTTAATGCTTCCACTACTCAATTTCCATATCGCTCAGGTATTTTTTATCTTCTAGAATTTTCTGTTCTGAATCCTCTTGCTCTTCCATGCCCACATATGCCCGCAATATTGTATGTATTTTTAAATCTTTTACCCATATGACTGTGTCAAATAAATCAGATAAATTGGACAAGATAGATTTAGAAGAAAAAGGCTCAATCCGTTCATAGTTGTGAAGAAAGTCAAGTGTTTGGGAATAAGATCAAAATGAAAAAAAAAATCACCATGTTTGAATACTTTGGTGGATTCTTTGATTATGCTGGAAGAGAAAGTATTTCTGTCATTAACTCATTCTGAGTTGTTTTAATCTCTCTTAAAAAGCCATTTGGGAAAGTAGTTGAAAGTTAGGTTTATGGTGTTGTGTCTTTGTAACAAACAGAGGAAAAATTGGTACTGACTCTTGTGTCTAACACTTTGAACATAACAAATTACTAAAACTTGGTCACACTATAAGAATCTTGGATTTTTCCATTTTTTAAATTTAGCTGAAAAAAGCCACCCTCCCTTTTTGAGTCATTTTATTGTGGGATCATACATATCTTATAATAATTCATACATCCATGTGTCACGTATATTTGTACATATGTTTCCCTATTATTTCCAAGACATTTTTTCTACATGAGCCCTTGGTATCAGCTCCTCATTTTCCCTCCCTCCCCCACCCCTAACAATTATGAACCCTTGATAAATTATTATTATTTTCATATCTTACACTGCATGCTGCCTCCCTTCACCCATGTTTCTGTTATTTGTCATCTTGGGGGGAGGACGGTTATACATTGATCATTGAGATAGGTTCTGCCTTTCTTCCCCCACCCACCTCCTACCCCTCATAGTATTGCTGCTCCCATTATTGTTCCAGGGGGAGGTTATCTGTCCTGGATTCCATGTATCAAGAGTTCTTATCTGTACCCAGCTACATGTTCTGGTCTAGCTGGGTTGTAAGGTAGAACTGGAGTTGTGGTAGTATGGGGTTGGGGGGAAAGGAGCATTAAAGAAGTAAAGGAATGTTGTATGTTTTGTCAGTGCTATACTTCACGCTTGCTAGCTTGTTGCTTCCTTGTGACCCTTCTTTGAGGGGATTAAGGTTGAATTGCATTCACAATTTTGTCCAAAGGACAAACTTCTGATGAGAGCAAAATTTGGCAATATGTACTAAAGGATATGTGCAGATCTAGTCCTAGGCCAACATGGCTTCTTCTAGCTCTCTTTTACAAAATGAATCAGTGTCATCGCCTCGGGCTTAAAAAAGTCAATTAAAAAGACCCAAAATAGGAAGATTTAAAGATAAGCAAAGTAAGGAGGAAAGACGGAGGGAAAGGGAGAGGGACAGAAGGAGGACAGGAGGTAAAAACAGGAATGACAGAAGCAAAATAGGAAATAAGCAAAGCAGGAAAGAAAATGCAAGTCCCTTGTTCAGAACCATAGTGACGTGGATAAAGTAAAGCCTTGGGAAGCTTCATTTGCTGATGGGCATGACTCAAAATGAGAAGAAACAGCTGCAAACATCAATCAATAATCAGAATTTGGGATGTATGAAGTATGAAAGCATGAACATTTAAGTCTTCAAAAATGGAATAAAATGCATAAAGATCCAGATAAGTGAGCACAAGTGGACTCAGATGGGCAATTTTGAATCTGAAAATTATGCTGCTGTCTTTCATAGGAAAATATCTAACCAAATGTAAGGACATCACTGCAACTACTATTTAAATTTATACGGCAACCACTAGGCATACTGATGACGAAATTGAAGAGTTCTTCCAACATGAACTTGGTCATATATAATCAAGATTATTGATAATCATGGGTGATTTGAATGAAAAATAAAGGAAAGGAACACTGATTGAAAGTCATGGTTCTAGTGATAGAAACAGAGGTGGAGATGACGAGATGGAACTTGGTAGACCGATGGCTACCTTTATTACAGATATCTTTTTTCAACAACACAAGGTGAGAATACACGTGGACTTCTCCAGATGGAATACACAGGTATCAAATTGATTACATCTGTGGACGCGATGATGGAGAAACTCAATAACAGCAATTAAAACCAGGTCAGAGGCCAACTATGAAAAAGACCATCAATTGATTATATGTAAGTTCAGATTGAAGTTGAGAAAAATCAAAACAAATCTACTGTAGCCAAAATACAACTGTGAGTATAGCCCACCTTTATTTTGAGAACATTTTAAGAGAACAGTTAACACGTTAAACAATAATGACAGAATACCTTATTGGTTGTGGGATGACATCAAGAATATCATCCATGAG
Source organism: Tenrec ecaudatus (assembly GCF_050624435.1). NCBI lineage: Eukaryota > Metazoa > Chordata > Mammalia > Afrosoricida > Tenrecidae > Tenrec > Tenrec ecaudatus. The sequence continues at coordinate 64,582,142 of NC_134541.1, read as the reverse complement.
GGACTTGGCCAAGATGGCAACCAGATAGGTGGCTCACACCCAGAGCTCCATGGAGATCAGTGAGTGGGGATATTTTGGGGCCAAGTATGGGTATCAAGTCTGTCAGTTGATTCCCAAGACAACTCAGAGCCCCTCTCTGAACCATAAACTGACTTGCACCCCATCGCCTGCACTACCTGTGGACACCTGTGGTCTCAGGCCCACCATCTGCCTCTTTTGCAGTGCTCAGGGTGCCCGCTCTGTCTCAACCAGTGCCACAGGCAGCCAGGCAAACCACAGAGGCTTCCACCCTGACTCAGCACTTCAAGCAGAACCACCAGTCAGTACTCCTCCCAGAGGTGCCCACCCCACATGGGAGCTCCTAACAGACCCACCAACCAGCCACCATCACCCGCCCCCCAGAGGTTCATGCCCTGTCTGTGTGCTCCTCATAGACCTGTCAGCCAGTCACTCCCCCCCCCCCCGCCCAAGATTCTCATGCCCCAATGTCACAGGACAGCCAGGCATGCAGCAAAGTCTTCTGCCCTGCCTTGGAGCTCCCTGCAGACATACCACCCAGACCCCCACACACACCCAGTGGTTTCCATGCCATCTCAATGCTTCCCACAGGCCTGCCAGTCAGCCACCCCCCCCGCCCCCCCCACACACACTCCACAGATACACACAAGAGTCCCCATTCTGCTATACCCCTCCAGGCCTGCCAGGCATTGCACACAAGTCTAGCAGAATCTTGTGCAGCTTCAGCATAAGGACCCAAACATTTAGGCCTTGCCTACTACATTCTCCCTTCTCTCTACCCAATCTTGCCCACCTGCATCTTTGCTCTGAGCAGTGGGTATGCACGCTAACAGAAGTAGTGAGCCCTCCCTCCCACCCACCTATCTGTGGGAAGTGCCCCTATCCAGGAACAGATCACCCAATCCCAAACCCATCCCCAAAGAACACTCTCCAGCAATCTGGCCAACACCTTCCATGAGACCACAGCATGCATAACTGAGAACAGCCCTTAAGGAGATCTGAGGGTGGTTGGAGCACAAAGTATAGGCCAAGGCTACAGGGAAAACCCAGCAGGACAAAGGTGAAACACAACACCTCAAGGCAGTTAGATATAGACAGCCTGCAGAAATACCAACACCAGCCTCCCAAAGAGACAGCCCAGGGTTCTGAGACACCAGGGAAAGTGGCACCTACTTCCAATAAACAGACCAAAAAACAGCAACCTGCTTCCACAGCTTCAACAAGAAAACTAAAACAAAATCCAATGCCAGAGGACCACCTGGACCTAGCAGCAGTCATAGAAAAGGCAGGTAGACCTCCCACAGAAACAAATCTTCAGAATGCTGCTTAGAGTCCTACATGACACCAGGGAAGCATTACAGAAAAAAGGATGAAATGATAGATGAGATAAAGGCCCTGCACCAAAGGGAAATATGAGAGCTAAGGGGAGAGAAAACAAAAACTAATAGCAAACTCATGTACTTTTCCCAGCAAATAGAGGAGCAGAGAACTGCACCAGTGTACTAGAGGACTCGCAAACAGAAATTAATGAATGTGAGGGAAAAAAATCTAATAAGTCCATTCGAGAATCTGAAGAAAACCACAGAGCTATGTCTGATGCTATGAGAAGGAACAACGTCAGAATAATTAGATTACCAGAGGAATGTACATCAAGGAGATCAATGTCCAAAATAGTGTTGAAATTCTTGAAGGAAACCTTACCTAGCTTAATGAATTAAAATGAGGCAACCATCCAGGAGGCCCAAAGAACACTAGTTAGGCTGAATCCCCAGAGGTCACCAAACACATAGGTGTTAAACTATCCAACTTTGAAGAAAAGAAGAAAATTATGAGAGCAACTAGGGTAAAACAGGCAATCACATATAAAGACAACAAAATAGGAATAGTCTCAAACCTATCAGCAGACACTATGAAAAAAAGAGAGGATGGAGCAACGTATTTTGAAAATTGCAGGAAATTAATGCAAACCCAAGAATATTCTATCCAGCCAAATTATCTATCAAAGTTGATGGAGAAGTGAAAGTCTTCCAAGACGAGGAAAATCTCAAAGAATGAACTAAAAGGAACCCAGCACTACAAAAGATCTTCGCCGACCCAGTATGGGCAGAAGAACAACACTCACCAGATCATATAAGAAACCACCACACAGAACGACTCCACTCAGAGACCATCAAAGGGGAAACAGCCCCCAAGATAACATTGGCTCAGCGATGGAAAGAAGGCAAGAATGAAACGCAAACACACATTCACTACCCATGGAAAAGAAATAGAGGAAGGAAAACACCCAACGTAAGAGTGATAAAATGATACCACAGAGTACACAGATAGATGTAATAACCCTGAATGTCAATGGAACGAACTCAAGCCTTAAGAAACAGAGACTAACAGATTGACTTAGAAAACAGCATTTCGATCTGCTGTGTACAGGAGACACATCTCAAGATTAGACAAAAATAGGCTGAGAATCATAAGCTGGAGAAAAGCATACTAAGCAAATAAAAAACAGGAGTTGCTATCCTAATCTTGGATAACATTTATTTCAAAGTGCAAACCATAAAAAGAGATTAGGAGGGACACTATATAATGCTCAAGGCAATCGGAAACCAAGAACCACTAAACATTCTAAACATTTACTCACTGAGCAAGCTTTCAGTGGAATATGTCAAACGCTCCAACAGATGAAAAAAGAATTCACAGCCTCAAAAATTATAGTAGGTGACTTCAATAAACCTCTCTCTGAGAAAGATAGATCACTGGAAAACAAACCCAACAAGGAGGATAAAGGTCTAAACACTACAATTAGATAATTTGACCCGATAGATATCTACAGAGCTCCCACCCAAGTACAAGTAATTCATATTCTTTTCAAGCATACATGGCACATACTCAAAGACAGACCACATGCTAGGGCATAAGTTGAATCTGCATAAATTTAAGCTGGGATTCAGGAGAGGGAAAATAAGAAAACTATGGGAAAAAATTAATGCTGCTATAAGTTGAGTCTTCAAAAGATAACCAGAATTGACAGACCTCTGACTAACTTAACCAAAGAAAGGAAGGAACAAATTTCAATAGCTAGGATGAGGGATGAAAGAGGGGACATTTTAATGGACCCTAGTGAAATCAACAGTAATATTACACACTAATATGAAGGATTATACTCCATATAATTCAAAAACTTGGAAGACACGGACAATTTCTTGGAAAAACAATGCATCCCTAGACTATCCCTGATGGACGTCAAAAATCTCAACAGATCCATAACAATAAAAAAATAGACAAGGTTATCAAGGGATTACCAACAAAAAATCCCATGGACCAGATGGCTTTACAGAATTCTATCAAACATTCAGGGAAGAACTGACACCAATCCTACACCAACTCTTCCAGAACATAGAAAAAGATGGTAAATTCCCAAATTATTTCTATGAAGCTAAATAACCCTGATACCTATATTGGGCAAGGATCCCACAAGAATCGGCCCTACAGCTGGTTTCCCTAATGAATGTTGATGCAAAATCCTTACCAAAAATACTGGCCAACAGAATACAAAAGTATATAAAACAAATAATTCTCCACACCCAAATGAGATTCATATCAGGGATGGTTCAATATATGAAAGACCATTAGTATTATTTGCCACATTGAAATGAAAAATTATAAGAACCACAAGATAATAGCAATAGATGCGGAAAAACCATTTGACAACATCCAACACCAATTCCTGTTTAAGATACTCAAGAAGATAAGAATGGAGGAAAATTCCTCAATATACTACAAGCTATATATGAAAAACTAACAGTTAATGTGGTAGTCAGTGAAGAAAAGATGATACTAATTCTTCTGAAAACGGAGACTAGACTAGGATATCCCTTGTCCCCATTCCTATTTGACATTGTACTGGAG